>NC_059527.1:5975000-6299694 GCF_905147795.1 Pieris rapae
AGGGGAATTTGTGGAGTAGAAAAAACAATTTAAAAATAAAATGAAATAATTATAAAAGGGGAGGCGCGGCGCGTGTCATGGCCTCTTATTTATTTCTGAGTTCAGCTGTTCAGTTTAAATTTCGAACGCCTTACGCCCTGTACATATGGCGCGATGAAAAACTCTATAGATAAAAAATCATTTGCACCTGTGTACTTTGACGTTTTTGTTGAAGTATTCTATATCCTTATGCTTTCATTTATTTTTCACATTGTATATTATATAGAAAGACGCGTTAAAGACGAAGATACTCTCGTCCTGGAGTCCAAATCACCGCTGTGGACCAATGGACTTTTCTATATGAGCATTTAAACCTCGTGTGGCGAAGGTAAACGTTGCCAGCATCTTGCATATTAGAAAAAAATATGATCACGAAACAGATACAAAAGTCTGACGCCAAGAGAATTGCCTCTATGTTATATAAGAAAAATTTCCTCTAATTGCTCGTTAATTGTTATGGTAATGCTATTTTTAAGAGCGGGAAAAATTGAGAAACTTATATTATTATTAACGACGGAGAGCAAATTATCTACATAATGAATTTAAATGGCAGATGCGGGTGTTTTTATAATTTAATTATCTATGTGGTTAAACTTGGCTGTTTTCACTACAGATTTGTTTTAGATAACAATTTGCCAAGCAGGGGAAGATTATAGATAAGGATTTTTAAATGTTCATGTATGTACTAGTGCCAAACTTATTAGTAATAAAGTATATTAAAGGTATAATAGAATCCTTAATTCGACGGTAGAGTAGATTTTGAATAACTTTTCCAACACTGTGAATCTAGTTTATTGTCAATTGTAATTAAGATTTTCTTAGGGTTGAATGTTTAGACGAAACCCTCTCTCAAAGGAGAGCAATATTAATAATTTTATAGGATCTACCACGTTGTAATTAACACCAAATTAAAAATGAAAAAAAAGTAATATACATTATATCTATAGTATATATATAGTAAGTACCTAAGTACTAGACTTGCTGGCAGGCCATTTTCTTTGGTCTAATAACGGTAGGATTTAAAAAAAAAGTTATGTTATGCTTGATACGGTCCGAGTACTGTCACGGTATGAGACTGATGTATTGTAGTAGGTAGACTTTTTTAAAATAACTCGTTAAATTACAGGTGGTCGTAATTAAGTGTCAATCCTGGGAACTTCCTCGGTGGCGCACAGATAACATCTATTCGCCTCACAGACTTCGCAAATTACTGTTTGCTTTGGCAGATGAAGATTAATTGTCTTTGATTTTAAAGAAACAAAAAGGTTCGTTTGTAATTTGCAATCCTGTTACTTTCGTATTTGGAATGAGTCATTCGAATTATAATTTTATTATTATATATTGGCACAGAAATCATTTTTAAAAGTGACTTAAATATTTTTATACATAAATGGTGAAATGTTAGTATGTGAAATTAAGATTTGCTAGGTGAACGAAAGGTTTTTTAAATAAAACGGCACACATTAAGGTTAACATAAAGGTTTACAGATAGATATATTTAAGCTAATTATGTATATTTGTGGTTAGTTTAAAAACAATAGTCGTTTCAAGTTTATAGCCAAAGTTTCCCGATTCCTTCAAAAGTGATCAATGTAACAATTGCATTAGGATTACTAGTGCGATATGAAGAAAATTTTACCTTTGAAATAATTTCAATATATTTACACGAAACTTCTAACTATAGTGACCCAAAAACACGAGGTTAGAAGCGACAAAAAGCTTCAGCTGTACGCCATTAAGCAAAAATGTCCCCCATTTCGTCCATCTTTTTACAATAGCCCTTAAAATGACCAGAAAAAATGCACTCTTTTACGTACAATGGGCTCATGATGCGAGGGTGGACGATCAATAATCGGTTCTTAAAAAAACAACTGCGTAAAATAATTATAAATTTTCTGGATGGAGATTTATGTTCGGGAGTCATTGTGGTGTTATCTTGGTGTCCGGTTGCAGATGCTGGCGATAAAAAGGTCTTTTGTCTGGCGATTTGTGTCAATCGACCAGTCTTGAGTGGACTAAGGCTTAACGATTTTATCAATTTGTACAATATAGGAAGTCTTAAGGTTATAAAATTTTGGTTATTAACGCAATATCATTGACTTGCGTACTGGTAGCGAGGCCGGGGTTGGAAGTTCCGACTTTTCAGTAGGAAGCAATACGAGTGTAATATAAAGATTTATAATCAATAATACCTGTATAAATATATACAGAATTTATCCTAGTATTCAATGTAATACATTAATTTGGTTAATCAAAAACGCAGGATTTTTTTCTGTAGCAAGTCGACAAGGAACATGTAAATTTAAAATTAACTTAACTTCTTTTCTGACGTTTATAAGTGTACTTGTTTACATGAATAAGGTGAATAAGATATTTTTATTGAAGAAATTAAACTTTTTGTTAAGTTTCAAATGTATACGCTAATTTGATTTTGATTTAACTAGTTGTCAAATTTTGACATGGGTCTCCGTTTGACGACTGTGTTTTTTCTTTATACTTGTCTCTAGTTTTCAATGCTTTTCTGGTAGTATAGTATATATATAATATAGTAAGATATTTGATACTTTACGACTTATTGACAAACTGGCCTAAGTATCTTTCTTTAATAATCAGAACATGTGTATCGCACAAGATACTCTATTCTACTGCCCGATTGCTATATATAAACAAAATAGTAAGGACTTGTAAATATCTTTATCAGCTTCAATAGTAAAATTACCATGGTACGTTTATGCCTAGATGTTGTGGACCTCGTTAGTAAGCGGTTTCATAAATAATTCGCAAATAATTAATACACTTTTTAATGATACGCACTGGTGGGTTGCTAGAAGGAGCCGACTGACTATTATACATTGGAAATAAATGTCACTGTTAAGATAAAGATGTATGTCGGAGATGGTTGACACGCTCGCTCTTTTCAAACTCAGCTCTACAACCCTTTCTGGGTCTGGACTTCAGATCTGTATCTGTTTCATGATCATTTTTCAATCTAAGTAGGGGATCAGACTCCTGAGCCTGATACACCCTCTGGAGGCATGGTAGGTCTAAGGCAAGCCGGTTGCCATACGATGTATTCCTTCACCGTTTTAGCGAATATAAAATGCACACATATAAAGAGAGTCCTTTGGTGCACAGCCGGGGATCGAACCTACGCCCTCAGGGATAAGAGTTGCACGCTGCAACTACTAGGCTTACACTACTCAACGTAAACGTATAATTATTGAAAAACATTGAAATATGACTATCGATTAAAACTAATATAACAAGCAAAACTTTTCTAAGTTCGTTACTAAAATCGAGTTGAAAACTAAAGTATTTTAGTCACATGCAATGAAGATGAACGACCCGACTAATGAATGACGTTGAAAGTGATCATAGAATATTTTAAATCTAGTAGATATGACTACGTTTACACTTCTTTTTAGGAAAATCTGCCGTGAAAACACAAAAGTCCCCGGTAAATGTATTGATAGATTTATGTCTGCGGGTCAGACAAAAATGACCGTGATGCCACCTGCAGAAGACCACAATAGTGATGGGCTGACGACATCATAAACATTTCTGAGGAGAAATGGACGGAGGAAAAACCAAATCGATATTTTAGGCGGAGGCCGGCCGGCCAAAAGGTGTCCATATTCCAGAACAAGAAGTCATTAATATTTAACTATTTTGTAGATCCTATTTTAATCTATGATTTCGAACCACTTGCTGAGCGCGCGAAAATTTTTTATCGATATTTTTTCCACAGATAAAAAACATCGTAACACGAGCTGAACGGTATGCGGATGTCGGCAACGATCCTTCACTATTCCACCATTTACTGCATAAATTGTTTTTGACATTTATGGAGGCACAGATAGTTTTTAGATGGTTAAATAAATAATGAAATTGCTAAGTTAAAGATAGATAAAATGTCAATATTTATTAACTTGAACAACGCATATCTATTATTAATGGCATAGAATATATTTCTAAAATAAGGCTATGTACATATCTGCATAGTTATAAAGTGCAGTTTCATTGAAACCGGGCATTGTCATGTTTCCTGCAGTCAAGTAGGTATTTTAGGCATTAGAGTATGGTAAGGTTTAAAAGCTTTTAAATTATATGCTTAAGTAGAAGGGTTACACATGAAGACCATATATCCTCTCCAGGTGTACCAGGTGAAACAATATTTGTTTCGGTATTCAGTGACCCGTTTATATTAATAAAATAATCAATGCAAATATACAACTATTGATCTGCCCCATGCGCCATTCAGAGCAGTTCAGGGCTCAACAAGTTTGCCTATGCGTGTTCATTAGTATAAAGCCATTGAAATATATGATTAGTAACAAAACTTTCTGCGGAATTTGAAAAGGTTGCGCATTTTTGCTTAGGTTTTTTCGGGCCAGTTGCAACTTTGCTCTAGCAGGAAATGATGCTCAAGAATGAGGATATATTCTCGTTAATTTGCTTCATAAATCATCGAAAATGTTGTTTTTGGCATGTCGAGAGTGAAGGAGGCGTCGATTGGACCTTTTTGTCGCTACATTTCAAACATTACGGCATCTCCTATTTCAAAGACCTTTTCGGTTGATTTTTATTCTTTTAAACGTAAAAAGTTAGACTTTACTATTACTAATAAAACACACACACACAGAACTACAAAAAATAACAATAATTAAAGTAAAAATCAAGGTACGTTTTTAGTGTAATACGTGTGTGTAATTGGCATTCATTTCAGCATTGTGCTGAGGAGCAGACTGTTCCACAGCGCTTGTCATTCTGCCAGAGACCATATCAGCTAGTTTGCGGCTCAGTCACAAAAGGTGGTAAGTATATACATTAAAGGAAGTTATTACATCACTAATTAAGTAAATTTTTACTTTAGTTCAAGCACAGACTTCATTCGTTTTTAAAACTGTTTTTCTAATTTACATACAAAATCTTAAAAGCTGGCGTCGCACGTGGGAACCTCCTGGCATTGTGACTGTCTATTGGTCTATTCCTCAATGGTGATAGTAATTTGGTGACTTTTTCTTCTGTTCGATTAACCTGTGTCCTATAAAAATCACTTAAACGTTATGAAATATGGTTAATCTTAATATATATATATTTCTTGTGTGCGTGTGTATGTGACTGAACTCCTCCTAAACGACTGGACCGATTTAGACGAAATTTTTTGTGTGTGTGCAAGGGGATCTGGGAATGGTTTAGATTCACAATTTTGTCCGCTGGACAATGTTTTTTAATTAATTTTCAATTTATTAGTTGTTGTTGATTTTGAAATGTTTTACATTGGATCCGACAGACGGCGCTACCATCGCAGTGTCAAATTTTAAATAATATTTGAATTTTAATTTTAGTCTGTCCCGAAATTTAAAAAAAGTTTTGTTATCATTGTGTTATATCGTGTGTGACCATGTGCTGGATCGTTAGATATTGTTATAACATTTGAATAATAATTTTCATCAAAATGGCTTATTAAAAGTTGAAATTTTGAAATTAAAGACGTGTAGACAGGACAACGTCTGTCGGATCCGCTAGTATTTCATAAAGTTTAAGTGATAAACAGCTTAAATAGGCGCGAAATTGTGTTGACATTAGAAATTAGGCGCCATTTTGAATGTATAAATTTTAAGCTTTTTATGGTATATCATTGTAAAAAGTATTTAATACGAAATTAATATATTTATTTAGTAAAGTTAGATAGTGGACACATTGTAAATAAATCTGCCGCTTAGACGTACTATTTGTCTAGCAAATAACGTAACATAATATAGAAAGAAAATAGTATTTGTTCGAATGATATGGTATTATGATGGTTTTGGGAATTGGCCAAGTGCTTCCATTGACTTATTTGACCCGAGGGATTCGCCCGGAACTTGTAGTTCCCATATTAAAAATATTAAATTTATGTTTCGCTAAGCGGAAGTTAAGGAAAACGGTTGCAATAAAAAAAACAAATAGAATAAAATTCGAAGAGAGAACCTTCAAAAAATGTTTTAACTATAGAATTAATAATTTAGTTTCTGTTTAGTTTTATATTAATAACTACATTGTTTTTTTACACTTCTTGCCTACCTTATTTAATTTAATAAATTTTTTATAGTGGTTGTCTGAAAGATATCGTTCGAAAGCGATAAGGCCGCTAGTTACCTTTTCATATAATTATGTTTAATTATTATATTGTATTGCAACGAAGTGTTAAAAAATATATGATAAATTTATTGCCAGGAATCTTCTGTATTATTGAGGTCAACAATTCTATTGTTTTAAATTTAATTAGTTTTAAAGACAGTTTTCGGAGAAAATTAATGACTCAATCAAAATGGTTCAGAAGGTATTTTGATGAATGTGACTCGGATACTCCTAATTGGCTGTGTTGGTCTTCAGGAAATACCACGAGTTCAGGGTTCGCGTCCCGTGGGAGCACGCTCGTTAGTTAACCACCTGGTCCAGCACGTGGATGTTACAGTTAGTATCTTCAGTTAAAGACGTTCTTAAAATGACGACATTGCTATTTCTTCAGCTATTATTTTATAAGTTAGCCATAATCAAACAGTGCTTTAAGCCCTTTATGGGTGATTCCTATGTCGTAATTTATTCTATAATTTTTCTTTAGTTTAATCTTCAGTGACTGATATTCTGAAACCAGACTCAGCGCAAAGACTCGTCTGTGTAGGACATCTGTATGGACAAGACATGTCGTTCGCATAATGATTTTCTTCACCTATTTTGTATTAAAAGATTACGAGTATAATAAAATCTACATATAAAAAAAATAATAATAATTTGAAATGCCGTTTTAAATTGCCCAATTCTCTGAATGTCAGTAGCACAGCACTTGAAAGTTTTTGCAACAGGATTTCACACTTTTGAGAGCTACATCGACTATCTAGTTCGCACTTCCAGGGAACATGGCACTTAAAGCTCTGTAAAAACTTTCGGATGTAAAGAGAATTCCTCAAATTCATAAAGATTCATTTTTATGTACTGATTAATTTAATGTATATTTAAGCTAATAATAATAATTCCAATAATATTCAGCTTTAGCTTAAAACATTCCCAGTGTTTTTAAACTGTATCTTACTAAAATTAGTCAATTTATTTACAAAAAACCAGGATGTCAAATTACTCCGCAAACACATACGGGTGAATTATAATTCAATAAACAACATTTGATGAATAATACAACATTGATGGTTTTAACGATATTGATTACTACATAGTTTTATACAATAAGGATATAATTCAAGGGAGAATTCAGCATAGTATAAAAAAGTTTAAAATTGGAACAAACTTTAAAATGCAATTGGATGCTAGCGAATGTAGGGGACGAAAGGTGTTTTAGACGGGTTGAGAACCTTTCACCGAGTACAATGTAAATAGCATCGTCAATAAGTGTTTATTTGCGAACGCATCTGCTCTACATGTGCATGATGAATTACGTATAAAATGACAGTTTCGAAATTTCAAATTTCGAATGAAAAGGGTTTTAGGTGGCGTAGAAATTTGATTTTGGAATGCATTTTCCCACAAAAAGCGAACAGAGAGTTGTCGCTTTGTTGTTTGTGATTTTGGATTAGGTCGGCTTTTGATTTGAATGATTTTTAAAAAATTGAGTTTATGAAAAAGAAGTGCTTAGTCATTTACATAATTCTACTTTGTGACGTACTTTTTCACATTTAATTACATATTTACCATATAATTATGCCTTTATTACACTTCTTATCAAAGTAATAGGGTCTGGCGAAATATTATGGAAATGATGTAATTTAATAAAGTTATGTAAATATTTACTATAACTAGGGCCATTAAGTTTGAGACGGCGTCGGGCGCTCGACCGGATAGGACGTGTTGCCGGTTCAGTGCTGCGAGTGAGCGTGAAAATATTGCGTTGAGTACGCGTATTAATTACTGAGTGTTCTAAAATGTCGGTAGGCGTTAGCTACCGTCATTTATTATTGAAGGTGAATTAGTTAGAAAACTATTGTTGTTTTCTTTGTGTTATACGACACAATTGTTTAAAATGGAAGATTTTCAAATGAGTGACGGATCCCGGGAGATGACAGGTTCAGACACGGAAACAGAGGAGACACAATGGAGAAAAACTACCCAAGTTGCTACTGTAGGCTTGAGTAAGGCACGTGAAGCATTAAAAGCGATACAGGAATCAAAGGTACAGGAAGAATCTTCGGTGGAGGAAATAAAGGAATGGGTTTTTCAACTATCCGAAAGAATTGGCGTGCTTGCATTAAAATCGGGAAACACAAAACCAAAGTATGCAAAGGAAATGAAAGCAGCAGCGAGGGATATCAAAGAATTAGCTGAATATCTTCCTCTACAAAATCAAACGGAGGAAATTATTCGCCTTAAAGCGAAGTGTACTCGTGTAAAGATGCGCTTGGAGGAATCAAAGAAAGAGATGGAGGTACTTAAGAGGAAGCTTCTAGCCCAGTCTGATAATGGTGCTGAAGGGCTAACGGAGGTTTTAAAATCATTTGGGAAAGATCTGAAAAGCGAAATTATGCATTCAACTGAGGAACTTTTGAAGAAAAAATTGGCGAATATAGAAAATAGGCTTTTACCTAAACAGTTAAAGTCGAAGTCGGACCAAACAGTAGTTGATCAATCGATAATGACGTTGGATCTACAGACCTCACCGGAGGGAACTACACGCCCAGATTGTTGGGCTAGTGTTGTTTCGAGGAAAGGAAATAAAAAGATAGTGCAACATGAGGTGGTCCCACCCAAAGGAGGGGCATTGCTCACTGTACCCCGGTCAGCAGCAGTACTAGTGACATTAGAAAAGGAAGCTGAGGAAAATGGTGTTACATATGCTGAGGTTATTAAGAAAGCAAGGAAGAGTGTAGCTTTACCTGAGTTAAGCATAAGTCACATAAACATCAGGCGGGCAGCTGCAGGTGGGCGTCTTATTGAAATAGAAGGCGAGGCATATAAAGAAAAGGCAGATTTACTCGCCAGTAAATTAAAAGCTGCGCTTCTTACAATGGCGAGAGTTAGTAGGCCAGAAAAAATGGTGTGTCTCAGGGTTAAAGGCCTTGACGATGCAGTTACTGCCGAGGACGTAATTGCTGCCCTGTCGAAAAAAGCAAACTGCGCAGCAGATTTAATAAGGTGTAAAGACATTGAAAGGCGATACAGAATAAGAAGTGTGCTTGTTCATTGCCCAGTTGCAATAGCAAAAATAATTCTGGAAGGAGAGTGCATAATAGGATGGAGTTTGGTGGAGGTAGTTCTTCTAAAATTACCCCCATTGCGCTGTTATAAATGTTTGGAATTAGGACACACACGGGCGTCATGCACATCCACGGAGGACCGTAGCAATGTGTGCTATAGGTGCGGAAAAGCGGGACACAAATCTGTCAGATGTGACGAAGCACCACATTGTGTTATATGTGCAAGCGAGAACATGGCGGCGAATCACGTGTTAGGTGCAAGAAATTGCAACCCTACTGTAAAGACTTCTCAGGCGATGTCAATGTAATGGAAGATGGTTGCTGCAGCAGCCAGTCACGGGGTCTCTTGGTAGAATGCTAACGCGAGCCCAAGTTACCCCAACAGTGACGTGATTGGTGGGAGGGGTTTAGTGGGTAGGGCTTTAAGAGCGAGTCCCACACTCTGTGCGAAAATGCATTCCCCTCAATAAAAAAAAAAAAAAAAAAAAAAAAAAAAAAAAAAGGGCCATTAAGTTTAACGGTACTTTAACCGTAAACATTGCTTTCTTTAGACTAATAAATAAAAAAGGATTAACTATTGTCTTTATGTCGCACCATAAACAATAATTGTCGAAACCTCGGTAGTTCGGATTGCTCCAATATTTTTAAAGGTTTTAATTCCAGGTAAAACCTTTTTTCGCTAAATATTTGCTCTATAAAGTTCGGTGAAAGTTTTGTGCTTAACAAATACAATATCTTACTTTTTATTTGTTGCAAAAACTGGACCTTTCTTCGAATCGACGATTTCGACCACAAAAGGGTTTTAAATAGACAATTTTTTGCGAAAAGTACGAAATGTGTTGCTCCCCGCGGCGGGGCTTGTATTTATTTGCATTTTGTTCGCTGGTTGATTCAGTTAAAAATATTTTTTTACAATCTTAACAATTGTCCCAGTGCGTATTCTATATACTTACCTATATACCTCTATTTTACATAGGTTTTAGTCTGTTTTTTTTTAATAAAGGAAATTATTGTAATGTTTCGCATACACACATGGGAGGCACTTTCAGGCGAACATAAGGTTAATGAATAATTGGTGATGTAATAATGAGTTGAATTATTCCTTTTGGAAATTATATTACCTCCATTCATTGCACTCCATACGCTGGCACTATTAATAAATGATACTTATCAATAATTGGTAAAAGTGTACAACACTTAATTAAGTTTTTTAAATTGAATACATTATTTTTGCCTGGTTCCAGTTTCTTAATTGTTATACTGTGTACCTTATAATAATTCTACCAATAAGATCAGACGAAAAGAGTCCATGTAAGGTTTACGTCAGCCATTCCCTCCCGGGATGCGTCTTGTGGTGAAGGGCTATGTGGGACTCAGTACTCTGCACCAGCAATCAAGGCAGTAACGGCGAAATCTAGTCTACATCCCGTCACACGATGTGAACAGTCCCTCCAACCTAAATCCTCGACCATCAAACTTCTAACTGGCCTGAAGGCCCCAGAAGCTAAGGTCACGATGTTCTATATATCCCAAGTGGCCGGATTAACTATGTAAGCACTTTTCAGGGTATCAGTACATGTGATGGTTAGCCTTAGAATGTTGGTGTCGCTGCATGTTGTTAGAATATACAATTTTTTAATAGTCCTCTTTGTAAAGCCAAAAAATATGTTGACTAAACGCTAAAACTACTTCGACAGTGTCTTGGTCAGTAAGGGTATTTAATTGTATTCTTAAAAATTTTGATATAGGTTCAATGTTATAAAGAAAACTTAGTATAACAAAACGTTCCATAAATATTTGACTATAACATTGCCGCAATAAAATTCTTAATACGCATTGACACGATAATCGCTTTGCTTGACGTTTGATATTATTTTGATAGACATTCACCTTTACACACCCCATGTGAGGCACGCGATGTTTTGGAAAAAATTACAATAACTTCAATTCTATAGAATTTTGTTTGATTTAAAAGTAATAATCGTATGACACACTACCGTAGAATAACACAACAAACTGTTACATTTGAAATTATACTTGTCGATAATGTTATTATTTATTAATTAATCAAGAAACCAAGTTAGGCAAGTCACGTTTATACATCTAAAAAAATACCAAAATCTAATAAGAACGATGATAAATACAGCACGAAAAAGATTTATAAATTTTGATTTCTGTTTACCGGTGAACTGGTAATCTTCAAACTCACAGAACTTTTGTCGGTGTTTAGCAAAGGAATATATTATCATAAATCAATTTCAGGAAAAACCTAACCGACATTAGAAAATATAACTATATAAGAACAAAATTCGTAAATGTCTATTTTACACCAAACAAATAGATGACTCTGTAAGTAGGTATAAAGTACTTCTAACTGTGAAACCCATGCTAACGAAGTTGATACCAGTTATATTATAATACTTTATAATATTGTGATTCGTAAGTAACAAGTAAAGAGCAAAGATTTTTCTGTATTAATCCACAAAAATCTAAGACTCTTGAATGAGTTAATGTATGATGGCATTCCATAGGTACTTAGGTAGACAGTTAAGTCGAGATTTAAATTCCCAATTATTTATTTACTAATAAAAGGTTGCCAACGCTCGGGATACTGATACATTGATACAAGAAATATAAAATATTATTAATAATGTGACAAGCACATAACAAGAGATAATAAAAAGAAATTAAACAAATAAACTAAACGAAAATCGATTTCAAAGTGTGATTTATAATAAAAGTGTAGTCTGCGATACAAATTCTTAAATTCCATAATAAACATATTTTGTTTAATTTTTTTTAAGCAAAATTGTAAAGGCATGATCACAAAAACAACAGTGGTACGTTCAACGTTTATTTTGAATTTAACTTACAACTAACGAGTATTATTTCATAAATATAAATGCAATTTTAATGTAATTGCCAAGTATGCTTTATAGCTATACTGACAAGAACTGATATGGTTTGCTGTTATATGTTAAATCATACATTAAAAACGTTAACTAGATGAAATTATTTAAGTAAAAAATTCACTAGGATTTTTGGAACCTCTTAAAGTGTAAGATGTGAAAAAATTCAAAGACGCTAGTTTCTTGCGGTGTTCATACAGCTATTAAACAGATATAACCAGGTAATCATTGCTTTTTTAAGCTCAAATATGTTTGCAAATTATATAGATTATGCAAATAAGTTTGTTTGTAACATTTGTTCTTCCTTTTAATTATATTCTTTTTTATATTATGTATGGCTGTCATACCAAGAAAGTATGGGTCTACTGATAATGTCTTGCTGGTGACAGCAACTTTGAGCTGATTTTAAGACATTTTTTGTTGTAGTGTTTTTGTATTTTTTCGTGTATGTAGCTATAATCATTTTTTAAATATATAGTCAAGAAAAACTTAATGATTTTAAAAATATAAACTCGCAGAAATAAATTAACGTTTTTTGAGTCATACATAACAACAGCAAACCATTATACCATTTAAACCGAAATCCTAAACTTAAATGTAGTGTATGCAGTTAAATGCCCATGGCATTACTTAACATAAAGTTTACAGTCTATTTGAGCATCGAAGCAGCAAGTATTACTTATTTCTAACTTATTCCTAGTAAGTTTAGTTGAGCTGAAAAAATTGTGACGTAGCATTTTCATATTATATTAAAGACAGTGTACTTGGACATCAACCATCTGTGTAATACAGATATAACTCAGAAAATATCTAAGGTTCACACACTTTTAGCTTTTGTTACAAATCCGAAGTATTTGATACACAAGATTCTTTTCAGAATTTAAGATTGCTTTTTATTGTATACGAATTTATTCGGTTTTAAGTTATGCTACGTCGTGAAAGCTATGTTGTGACATATAAAATATGATATAGGCATTGTTAGGCAAAGTAAATCAATCTTACATATAGCAGCTTTTAGTGGCAAGACTCAGTTTAAATTATACTAGAAAAATGGATTAAAAATTGTAAATTAAAAGTACCATTTATGTAATAAAAACATGATATGTTTCCTTCATGTGAAATTAAACTATTTTCGTACTTATTAACTAAAGAACCTACTATGTATCTACTACTTCTTTATTAAAACTAAATCAGTCTGTTTTGCCTCCTTCTCTCAAATTGTGTTTACGTATGAAACACGTACGTCCATTTGGATTGGTGTAATGAAACTGATTTAGTTTTTATAATAATAAACATAATCCTTAAATAAGACAGTCGATAATATACCTTTTTTGTATATAAAATCTAAATTTATTGTTTTCCATTGTAAAGGGAAACGCCTAAACATTTAAATACGGCAAAAGTATCCTTAAATATCGTTAAATTACCTACTTTGAATTGTCAACAATCTGCCTCACACAAGGATTTCGATGTCATTTCAGCCTTGTTTTTGGCTGGCGTAAGATTTTAAAATGGACCGTATATATTTTCTTGCTTCTTTTAACCGAGGTTTACTTTATTTGTAATATTGATGATATTTCAGAATCGCTATAGGCGCCATTTTTGCTGTCAAATGGTCAGGCGTATAAAACGTTTAGGTACTAGAATTAAATTTAAGTCACTAATGCTAAAATAATTAAAAATTTTAACCTGTGTATGAATATATATCAATGATATAAGAATTAAGAATTATGTGAATATATTTTTTTTTACAAATAATTGTTACGAGAGTATTTCAATGATGACGTAAGTATGTATTTTACAAATATAGATCATAGTCAAGTCCATTACCCCCACTTAAATAGTCATATAAGTAAACAGCCATTTCGTCCAGGGCATCGAACCTGGGGTCGTTTATTGGTTCGTCCTTGAGCGCACGACCCGATCTGCCAAGGGATCTGCGGAATTTAATTTCTCATATATAAATATTATATTATAAACTTGGAATAAAAATCCATGTTGTACATTTTTTACTGTGAATTTAGAGTTAGATCTAGCAAGATCGTAAATTCAAATTTTAAATTAAATTTTTCCGGACTTTGAATTAAAGTATAAAATGACCCTAAGAAGTTTGTTTTTGTTGGTTTTGGAAATAACTATCGGACACAAAAATAAATCCGCAGCTCAGCTTTTGCTACGGGACTTTCAAATATTATGCTTAATATTTTATAAAAACTTACCTAAAATCACCATCAGTTTCCAAATCGTCTTCACTCGTGAACCGATCGCGAATATCCTTCATGATACAGGCTTCTAGTTTCTTGTGCTGCAATTTAATTTGTGTAATAAATAACATTAAACTGATAATAACTATTTACCCAGTTATCTATATTATATACCAGTGACTCGTAAACCTTGACAAATTGCATAACTAAATCTTCCTCATTAATCTATCTAGATATTAGTGAAAACTGAATTCAAAATATTATCACTACATATTATAAAACAAAGTCGCTTTCTCTGTCCCTATGTCTTTTGTATGCTTAAATCTTTGAAACTACGCAACGGATTTTGATGCGGTTTTTTTAATAGATAGAGTGATTCAAGAGGAAGGTTTATATGTATAATAACATCCATTAAATAGTGGAGAAGTACTATAGTAATATCTTTGAGGTTTCTAATGTGATGTCGTAAATAATTACATTTTTTCCGCTTACATTGCAAACGCAGGCTGAACCCTACGAGTTTTATCAAAATAATGTACTAAGTATTGTACACATTGAAAAGGTCTACAGAAAAGTCCGGGATGGTATATGTCTATCTCTTATGGATAACCCACATTTTTATATACAACGTTCACAGATTTTCTGTAGTGTATTTAGTATCAGCATTGCAGCCGTGCGAAGCCGGGGCGGGTCGCTATTATTAATAAAAAATAAAAGTTATACATTTGCTGTCACTGTCTTTTTTGTACGCGGATGGAAACATAATAAGGAACTTAATCATATATATCTCATCGTAAAGGCAGCCTTAAAAGTCACTTATCTGGGTTTATTTGTAAAGAACAAATAACGTGGCTATGGGTAAAATAAAATCGGTTTAGTACGTCAAGAGATTACTAACTTTTTTTTATATTATATATATATATTAATAAGAGCGATTTTTAAATATTAAATCGGAAGCATGTTTACCGAAAATTCTTTCAGCAATATGTTACATAGGCCTATACCATGATTGAATCATTTTTTTTTGGATCAAGTTAACTATCGTGTTAGAGTTAGCTATATCTAATTTTTCATTTATTTTCCTTTTAACAATACAAATTTGAACCATACTCATCTTAATTTATTATGTACAAAACAATGGTTTTATTGAATAACCCGATAAATTATTGGGGTACCTTATAACATCTGAAGAAGAACATCGGCTTGATTAGCTCTTGGGACAGCGGAGACACGTCACGCTTCATATCCGGTACACATTGCTGCAAAGGTTGTATGAAATGTATTTTTTTTCAAATATAATGATTATTCCGAAGCGGTGGGCAGAGACAACAGATCATCACTACGGTCCAGACACTGTCACCTCATCCACTTTCGTACTTCGGGTACTTTTAACTTGTCCCTTGTCTGGTACATTGTCTTCACAGACACGTCTAGTACCTCATGGAATTCGTCCAGGTATACAATAACAGCCTACTCTACCCGTTTCCACCACCCACCATTGTGGAAACTACCAAAGCCTTTCGTATCCTGTCATCATGTCCTCTGACCCAAACTACGCTGTCATTTCGAGGCATTTATTCTACTTTCACTCTCTCTCTGACACACTCAACATAAATTGTAGTTATTCAATATATGTAAATAGGATTATTATATCGAAACTCACCGAAAACTTTTGACAGAACTGGAGGCCATCTTGAATGTCTCCTTTCAGGTCACTTGCAACTGGCAGATTAGCAATTCTCTGCGTTATCTGTTCATAGTTCGGCTCTAGATTATGATCTATATAACCCAGCTCTTGCATGACGCATGTAATATTTCTGACTTTGCCAGCGTTGGGACCTTTTGTTATGATGTCAAGGCGATCACGGAGGTCGAGGTCTCGCTAAAATATATATTGTATTACTTAGTAGCTTTTTTTCTTTCGGCAAATGGTTCAGTGATCACCGAAATATTCCTAATACGTCGAAAACATTGTTTCGCCAAGTATGTAGCTCCGGTGTTCTTTGACGCCATGTTGGATACCAACTCCATCCACGCAAGCGGCTCTGACGCGTTTTTTTTTTAATTTTGAAAAAGACAAATTATTTAATAATATTTTTAGTGTGAGAGAATTTAATGAATTCCTGTTACTTTTTAGACAATAAAAGGTAACTTAAGTTAGTATTAAAATTATTTCTTCTCACACCTTTTATTTGCATGTTGCGTTGAAAGGTATGTCGTTTTAATATTTAATTATAATAGTGAATCAATTCCCCTTACCGACATCCTGTTAGATGGGTAATAATTGCTTGTCGGTTGCTGATAAAACTGCTGCATTGGTTGGTAGTAGGGATTGTATTGTCCAGGGTACTGATATGGTGGCATGGGGTATGGGAACTGATAGAATGGTGACGCTGAACTGAACGGTCTGAATTGCGGGTTTGTTGGCATCATGTATGGCGGTATTGGTTGGGACTGGAATGGCTGGAAAGTTTAAAATATCACAATATTACTTCTTCTATTACATCCAACTTGAAGAAAGTGCCCATGACAAATTGCTACATCACAAAATTCGCGGTTATAATATATTTTTTAAATATAAAATAAAAGTACAGAAAACACCAAATACTTAAGCCTAGTTAAAAGTTAGTGCTCGTATAAACCAGAGAGTCAAAAAATGCAATTACTAATACAAAAAACGAAACGAAAACATTACAACAAACAGAGAGTAAAAAAGTTTTTATATGTACATGATATTACAATCTATCTTATGTATAACAAAATATTTTAAGGGTATCTTTTCAAAGGCAATGGCTGTAATCAAAGATGTATAGTTAATTCATTTTTATAAGAGAGTTAAATTGTATTATTATTATTAATAATGATATGATAATACGAAATTATAAGTATTTATATTTCACATTCCTTTCCGTCGCCTCTTTAGCTCAGTGGTAGAGCACTGGTCTCGTAAACCAGGGGTCGTGAGTTCAATCCTCACAGGAGGCAAGGTAATTTTTATTGTTGCAGTTTGTTTTTATTTTTTTACATACCGGTTGAGATCTTAACGGTAGAAGTTGGCTGAGTGGAATTTTTTGGACGTGTAATTTCTCATGATTCGGCAATTCATGTTCCTGATTTTGCCCAGCACCATCTGGTGACGGCTTGGTGATTGTTTGCGTGTTCGGGTCCATTGCGAACCCTGGCGGTAATTTGCCAAACAAAATGGATGGTATTTGCTGGTTCGGAGTTTCCTCAAAAGATGGCGGTGATGAGCATTTTGCATATGCCTCTTTCATTTCCCGCCTTATTTGTTTTACGACTTCAGCTCCGAAACAACTCTCGTAGATCTAAAGATATAAAAAAACATCTTATGAATTTAATTAAAAAATTTAAATTATGATAAAAAATATTAATAATATTCTTAAAGTTGAAATTGCGTGTAATTTTTTTATATTTCAATTTACTTTCATAATGCTATAAATAGGTTGGATTTTTATTTTATAATAATTAATATATTGCAATAAAATTAAATAATAAGATAAATAAAGTGAAAAAGTTGAATTTTAAAGCAATAAGTAAATATAAAATTAATTATTGTTTTCAAATTAGAAAACTATGTTCGTTGATCATTAACAGAAAAAATCAAGGCACCTGGTTACTAATTTCAAAACTAGCAACAAGAGCAGTCGTGGCCGAGCGGTTAAGGCGTCTGACTAGAAATCAGATTCCCTCTGGGAGCGTAGGTTCGAATCCTACCGACTGCGAACTATTTTGTTTTTTTTTATTACCTTCATCATAGCATATTTCTTGATGAATTTGTCATCATTACTTCCTAATGCGTGACACACTAAGCATAATAACATTGTTAACGTTATTCTCCCCATGGTGGTATCTGAAAGTAAATACATGTATGAAAATAAATCAATTTGATTAATGTTGGTAAAAGCGTATTAATAAATTGTAAAAGTATATTTTGAATACATAAAAACTATTACGAATTTAATTTAGAGTAAACATTAATGAGAATAGATTAAATTAATTGCTTTTCAATCTAGAAATACTAATTCATTCGATTACCAAATTTTAATAGTAATATATCGTCTAATTAAGATATATAAAAACCCAAATGATAACATTAATTGCTATATCAATTATAACGTGTATACATAATGGGTTTTAATCACTTATTAGATTTATTTATTACAAAAAAAAAACAAGTCATAGAAATGTGGTAATCACTATAATGTCACAGATTAAAAAGAGGTTATATTATGGGCGTGGGTGTTGCAAGGATGATTCGTATAACGAGTTCAGCATAAAGTACAGACCAGATCTGTAACTCAAGTCCGGCTCTGTACTTCAAGAGCAAACGTTTATGGTGATAGAACATTGATCACCAGCGCGGCTAGTTATTAACGTTAATCAACATAAAAGAACAAGTTAAACAATTTTTAACATTTGCGCTCCTGACAAGCTTTTGTGAGATTAATACAAAACACAGTGGTTTTCAAATGTATCATGATTTAGATTACATTGAATATTATCTATTTTTGATACCATAACCAACTAAATGTTGCCCGCCTTCACGTGGACACCGGAAGTCTCTACATCTATCATTTTTGTCTATTATGTCAATGAGACGTAAAGAATATAGAGCAGTGTTGGCTTAGTGGCTTCACCGTGTACCTGAATTCGCGGGTTCGATCCCCGACTGAGTACCAATGGACTTTCCATGTAAGATGTAAGATCGATTGAAGGAAAACATCTTCAGGATTAAAAAGTCGATGGCGTGTGTACTTGCCTATTACATTTTCAAATGATCGTAAAACAGATATCTGAGGCCTAGACTTGAGGAAACGATGGATTAATAATTAATTATCTCAATGAGGGATTGTATCAATGAATATTTTTAAATGAACTTCCTACTACTAAGCAATTTATCCTCGATTTGTAATACGACTAATAACATTTATTATAATGAATCTTTAATGACTATCGAAATACGTTACTAAAATGTAAACAGCGAACATGAGTTATAAACTCAAATGATCAAGTGTTGAGTTCATTAACATTATTACACATGAGTTAGATTAACCGTTATAGCGATTTAGACAGTGATCAATTAGAACAGGTGCTAACCGTGTTCGCAATTTGCCTATTACTAGTCAAACGATACTAAAGAAGCATCAAGGAAAGTTCCACGATAAAAAAATAAATAATTTACGTCTCTGCACTCGGCAAATGATAAGTTCTCGCAATTATAAGTCTAAATACAAGGTTTAGCAAGTACTTTTACCATGAATTTTTTTTCCGCGGTGGTGTTAATACGTACGTTTAGCAACATAAATTTGTATATTAATATGTATTTGTATATTAATAATTTTTATTTAATTTCATTACATTTCAAATTTAAATACGTCCTATACTTTTAGGATTGATACAAAAATACAAATCTTTCTCTTCTGTCACCGTTTGTACTGTATTTTTGTAATATGACAGCCTCTTCTTTATTTATTCATATTTGGTTAAGATTTAAAAAATACGTAAAAATTGTCAAATAAACCCCTAGTCCTTAGACAATTTTATTTGATTTAATTCTTGTAATATGATATCAAATAAACTTACACCCGGAAAGATTATTGCAAACCGGCAGTTACACAATTTTGTTACAAAAATTAACAAATTTAATAAAAACCCTGGTCGGCTCTTAGATTACTTAAACTATTCCATACTTATACGGATAGATGAGTAACAAAAATGAAACATGCATAAAGTAAGACATAAATTGTAAAAAATCTAGATGGTGCTGCATAGGTCATTGATCCCATGCGGCCTTGCTCCGGCGCATACACGCAAGCTTGCATAATGACGATCATTTTACTTTTTGTTTTTATCTCGATTGAGAAAGAAAATAATTACTTTACGATAGCGATTCAGGTAGATATTAAACAACTTACTTCGACCATAAATACCTTTGTACTTATAACAAACTAAATATTATGTTACCATGACGATGAAATTTTTTTTTATTTAGCTTATTACTTCGACTTTTTTGAGAATAAAGAATCTTGAAAATAAAGGTTTAATACATTTAATTAGATATATAGATGGTGCTTTGCAACACCCAATAACCTGACTCTATTATTTAAACAGACTTATCATGAAAATAAACGAATTTGGATAGTATGAATGAAAATTGAAAGCAATTGAACGACGAGTTTCTGTTCAGTTTGGAGTTAAATTTTCAGTTCAGGAATTTATTCTTAATGTTCAATATGATGTATTAGTATGATTATTATTTTCTATCTTAAAAGTTTTGTCTATTTTGAATAGTAAAACAGAAAATATAAAAATCTCTCGAAACTCAATCGATGAAGATGGTTTGCTTAGTATTAATTAGTATTAAACCATCTGCACTTATTAAAAACAATATAAATAAGCTATATATTTTATATATCGGGCAAATGGGCAGCTACCTACACCCAACAAAAAATAAATAGTGCCGCTGACGGCTACAACACTACTTATAGTTAGTTCGTCTTATATTTTTTTAACAAGATAATACCAAAACTTTGCTATAATCTCGTTTTTGGCTTGTTAACTTATTGAGTACAGAAAGCCTAATTTATAGTTTGGGAATATTATATTCCTTGACTTATCTATGTACATTATTTCTGGAGATTTTCATAGACATTATAATGCATTTTTTCAAAACCAGTTTTTGCATGTACCGTTTCAACTTAAGCTGAGGGTGTAATAAAGTAACAAAAACTAGCTTCGTCTTTATCCAGCTCTAACCGGTATGACTGTCACTTCATATAACAGCCTGATAAGTTACTACAGGTGTCCGAGATTTTATCTGTGGACGTGGAAAAATTAAGTCCCTAAGACGATAATCAACATCCGCTACTTAGTGAATCGACTACTGAATATACTCTATGGTTGTATTACCTTGTATTCCTTTATATTTTACATTACATTTTGTATCTGTATTTGCATTGTTCAAACTGTCGCTTCGGGGTTCTTCAGATGCCTTAACATGAGTGTATGTAGAAAGTCGAAAACAAAATTTGTATGAAAATGACGTGTCTTATATATTTGGTACATATGTATATTTAAATCATCGGAGGCATTGGGCGGTTCGATTGATATTAAGCGCTCTTTTTCAGGTGACCCTCGTGAAAAAATATTAAGCGTAAAGTGCATAACTAAATTAAAACAAATTACAGACTTACACAATAAAATAAATCAGTGGTGCTAAATTTTAGGCCTGGGCCTCAGATTTTGGAATCTGTAATCATAATCATTTGTCAATCTAATAGGCAAGTAGGTGATCAGTCTATTGTGCCTGACACACGGCGTCGACTTATTGGCTCTAAGGCAGAGTCGATTTCCTCACGATGTTTTCCTTTATCGTTACGAATGTTAAATGCGCACATAGAAAGCTATTGCTGCACAGCTGATTGAACCTTAGGGATGTGAGTCGCACGCGGAAGCCACTATGCCAACACTAATATACTTATACAATTACAAAACCAAAATAAAAGAAGATAATATTTGTAAGAGTATAAATATCTTGATAATTTTTTTGAGTACCCTTCTAAATACCACGGATCCCTCACCAAGCGGATGGTGGTCATGCGAGATTCTTTAAATCTGCGGGTATTTTGGGCCGCGTCAACCTAATGGCGACACTTGGTATAGAATTTATTTTAGTAAAAAAGTTTTATCAAAAAGTTTTAAATAAAAAATTCAATAATTAGTTGGACTATTTTGGGAACTATATATAAAAGCGAAACACATACTGTTGCTTTATTTTTGTAGGCTTTATCAGGCTCTACAACTTCTCTTCAGAACTAAATAATATACCTCGTTAAGGCAGCGTTCGTAAGAACCGTCCGTATTTTCTTGCAAATCGACTACCACAAACAATATCTATTAAGTTTTTATACACCCTATGACACTCAGAAATAAAGTGATTGACAAGAAATCGTTTTCTTAACCAATCAACATTCTGTTACCGAAAATTAATTTTTATTCGCCACATAAATTTTACAACCTACACCAACTCAAACCCAAAGTTGTATGCAAATGGACCGGTTTATATATCAATTATTGACAGTTTTTCGAAAAGCATTACTAAACGTATACAAACATAACGGTTTGGCTATTTCAAGTAAAGAGCAATCATCGCAGAAACGGTACGACAAATTATTTTAATGGATTGCTTTGTGAGTTGTGACAGTCTTTGCTTTAACAACGGTTTAAACATTAGTCTGTGTATAATTTTAAGCAGACAAGACCAGGGTTTTAAAAAGGAATATTTATAGTATTTTATTGTCGATATTTTGTTGTAAGTTCCTAAGACGATGAGGTATAAGACGAACGAACTAAAGACGATTACATTTTTAAGTATTGCGTCAATTATAAATGCCCCTACAGTTTAAAAAATGAGTTTAAAAAAGAACAAGGATTGTATCGAGTGTCTCTTTAATAAATCTAATGTAGGCTAGGTGGAATCTGCGTTGTTTAAATCTTCTTCGAATATTTTTTGAAATTTAAGTATTTAAATTATATAAGATTTCAATATTTATATTACTTTTGTTCTATATAGTCAGTTCATACGCATTATTATAAATTATGACTATTTTACAAGTTATTGAGTTGCCTGAAAAAGTGCGTTAGCGATAAATGTGCGATCTATTAAAATATTTTTCAATGCTCTATGACTAAGTACGTAGGTACTTAGTCATAGAGCATTGAAAAATCAACTACATTAAAAAAAATAGTTTTGCGTTAAAATGACACAGTTAAATAAAGAAACCCTACGGAAATATCATAATGACAAGTTTTCTATAAATGTAAGGAAATAATTATTAACTTAACTCTAATAAAAAACAGCCTATATTGTAACAGGTTTATTATAGGTTCAAGATTCCGCATCTTAGATACGGCAATTCGAATAATATTAGATTGATTTTGTGAGACTATTAAAGTAACGGCACATCGGATTAATATCAAGTTAATTGACTGAAGGAGAATGTACTGATATTACTTCCGTATACAACAATGGTGGTTTTAATTTATTCATGGTCCATTTCATAAGGTATTTGCTCGGCTACTACCGTTGTCCCACGCTCCTAGAGGTTCATAATACACTAATTTGTTCCTGAGATTTCTACTTACTGAACTTATATGGTAACCTACGTCCATAGATTTTTAAATTATGTGTTTATTAAGGGTAATTCAGGAACAAAACTATGGCTAACTTACGTCAAAATTGTATTGAATTTTGACATAAGGAGGTCAGAGGTCGCGCGCGTTTCAGAATTTCAAGAACCCAAATTCAATATTAAAATCTACATAATATGTACTGTCAATACTGTCGATTTTTTTGAACTAAGGATACATTTCAAACTTTAAAACGAAGAGGTTTAGGGAGGTTAAATTTATATAGCATGAATAAACAGTAATCTTGGTACAAAGGTAATTGGAAAAAGTCTTCCTGTTCACAAGGCACTTATAAGGCGTATGTCGTCATGACATGGTATTAAACAATTGTTATGAGGAACTTACATAATGAGTGAAATACCACGGTATGTAACGGTGATGGGAGATTTTACGTACAATATAACCGATAACAATATTAACTGTAAATAAAAATTACTTGTGATATTCGCGAGATATTTTTTAATTGCCGTGAATTATGAGTTGCTTGAACTTCGTTTTTCTGGTAATTGTATGCGAACTACAGTTTTGGTCTGACATATCTGATAAGGTGATTCATTGAAAATATTTTTTCGTAAGTGCTTAGTGAATTAGTTTTCGTTCTGATCACTAGATCCTAACTTGTTGCATTTATGAATGAATTTTTATTTATTCTAATGCAAACGAAACCCTTATTATAACGTAGATTAATCTAAATGTTAACATTACTTGTAAAATATTTAAATCTTTATTTAGACTATTTAATAATATAACATATTGAACCTTATCAAATCAGAGGCCGTTCATTTATTACGCTAGCAGATTTACTGTTATTATAATTTAGCCGAAAATTGACAGCCTCTTGTCGGCAAAAGAAAGCAAAGCTCTGATAAAATATTATACGTAATAATTTTTTGTAGGAATTCTCGAAAATGTATTTCGTTTTCAAGTATAGACAATGTGTGGGTAATATGTGTAAAAAAGAAAATAATGAATGTTGACTTAATCACCAAATAAGAAAATCAAAGACCCCCTTCTCCCCTATAGTGCTTACGCAACACTTGAACGGCCCTCAGATAAATAAACCACATTTCTGAAATATTTATTTAAAAATATACAATGCTTTAATACTCAATTTAATATAACGAAAGTGTAAAACCATAAAAGATCGCTTATACATACGTATTTTTATAGATATTGAATCAAAATAGCTTAATTTTTTATCTTGAATAAGTTAAATTAAGAGATGAACCGTACTAGGTACCTAGTCTTAGGAGTACAAGTACTTTAAAAAAACTAGATACAAAGACTAGTTTCACGAGTATTTCTATGTGTGTATCTAAGACACCAAAATAAAGAATGCAAACCACAATTAAGACGTTTGATACGGCTAACAAAAAACTAGGTCAGCTTTTTACAATTGCGTATCGAATTTATATTTATTTTAAAAATAAATAAAAATACTCCCGCTGGTTTCGGAAATATTTGATACGCTCTACTAGTTTCTAAAAACAGTAGCTTATTAGGCGAAAATCCAATTAAAAAAAAACGTTCCACCATTAAGGAGCATTTTGGCAGACTCCCTGTGACAGCAAGCTAAGCGATTGGAAATATTATAATGCAAAATGTTAAAATTTTATTTTTATATAAAACTAGACTATATTATAGTAATATTTCCGAACCAATTCGACTAAGGGTATGCGTACTGATTCTGAAGACCATAGACTTGCAATCCTTCCTTCTATAAATGTCCTCTTTATAATATTAGTATAGATATACGAAAAAATATAGACTATATACAATTTGTCTTTGCTTGTCTATTTATGTTTCCGTCATAAAACAAATAACACGTGGATTCCGATTTAAATTAATAATTCTCATAATAAAATTAATCAAATTCAATGTGTCTTAAAAGTCTGTTGTAATCTCAACAATAGCAACAGTGTTCTGTTTCACTAATAATTTTAATAATTAAAATAGCTATTTTTCATAGATCAACTAACTCTTACAGATAACAATTGAATGTTGCTATCTAAATCAGTAATGATGTACAAGATTAGATGTTGATTTTTTTAGAGCTAAGGAAATGCAATGTAGTAATAAGAGGTTGATTCTTTGTAAATGCCTAGGTTTTATAAACAGTTTGAATAATATTCTATTACTTTACTATATAAATCTATTAGAATCTAAATTAGATTAGAATTATATTGATGAAATCTGAACATGTATGTATAAAAACTTATTAGGAAAATCTTAAAACGACGAAGAAAGAATTGTATTTTTATAGTGTAACGCAATAATGACTGGAGCGATTTAAAAAACAATTTCGCTCTTAGAAATTAGAATGCTACATTATCCCTAAATATAGGCATATATTTATTACCAAAATACTTTGGAGACAAACTTCCTTATTCATTAAATAATTCAATTTAATTACTCTGTATATCTGTCCCCTTCTTATCATATTGTAAACACAATTTATAAGAAAGAGAAGAATGTTTGAAGAAGACAAAAGACTATCAATTCTTCATAGTATTTTGGAAATACACTATGTTACCGTGTCCAGCCCTAGGAAGCGAGTCAGGCTGCCAATAATTTATATGGTGGCATCTTTCACTACCACGAACTAATTTCATAATAAACAATTTAAGGATTATGACTTTTACTCTATAGAACCAATAGGCAGGAGACTAATGTTTAGTGATACTTCCCAAGGACGCACAGCGTGAAGGCCCACCTGGATTTATAGAATTATTTGCATTTGATAAAAATATTGATTGAGCAATAAATTACTTGCCGGATCCGGATAGGTATTAACTATAGTACTTAAGTATTGCGCACTTGGACTCAGCAAAAATGATACAGTAAGCACATATATAATGATTTGCACGTAGTTGGAAACCAGTGTTCTAACATAGTATTGGCTTCCAAGAGGCTGTCATTATGAACTAGTTTGCTCGATGTTTTTTATTAGCCAAGAAAAACATCGCTCGTTGATTCAACCCGTTTCTTGCCTTTTTCTTCGTGTTTTTATCTATGTTATTTAATGTGTCTATGAGAATATTTAGTTATATCCGCATATTTTAGACTTACTTAAGTTTCAATACTTAATAATAAACACGAATAAATGATGTGAATTATAGCGAAAAATCTGTGTTGATATAATCGAGTAAGTATTCTAACTAAATTAAAACACCACATACATTATTGAATAATTTTGTCTTAATTTTGTAAGATAAATTTATATCATTATGGTAATTTAAGAAGTCTTTTTTGTAATAAATGTGATAATGCTACTACTATGCTACTTTGTAAACTAAAAAAGCTCGCTATTTACATGTAAGATACGTTCAAAAAATATATAGAATTTGCCTATTCAAATAATTTTATAATATGAATACTAAAAAGTTAACTAAATGTTCAACGATGACTGTGTTATTATAACGTGTATTTAAATAGTCGAAAACTGTAATTAAATTAATCGATTAAAATGATTATATAAAATTATATCTCGTTTATAAAAATAAATTAAATAAGATTAAGCTTTTTCAATCAAGATACAGATAACTACTTAATATGTAAAATGTATAAAAGTTTTCTGGACGAAAGTTATCTATCGTTTAATAATTTCAAGCTTTATAATTATTTCTTATACTTAGATTAGCTTATAGAAGATTATAAAAACACGGTACTCACTGTGAAAAGCTCTAACAAAGCACTGCGGGCGCAGCAATGCGAGTACGCGCGGAGTGGTGCAATGACTTGGCCGGTCTTGACCTTGCGCGAAGAGTAACGCCAAACGGACTGCTTACTTGTTTTATACTCCCTCATTTGATAGATACGGTTGTAAAGAGCAGCGAACATGTATACAAATATTTTCGTGATCAGATAGAAAATCTGTCAAAAAAACTGATAAGACAGGCAAAGTATATATTTGTGAATAGTGTTAACTTTAAATGGTACAAAAAAGACCTCCTCCTCTCATAATCCCAGGGATGTATCCATCCACTTACACAAAAAATGTTGATCTTTACGCAGTGGTTGTTAAGTTTATTATCTGACCAGAAAATTCATCCTGGGTATTTCCAAAATCTAAAATTCTATATGATCGAAACGATGTTAAATGTCTTGAAATCAATGGTCACATGACAATATTTACGACGATTAATTTTGACCGATTAGTATCGCAAATATCTTAATATCTAATCTCAAATGAGATTTTCAATGTAATCCATCGCAACGCATCGCCATCGCATACCCACAAATAAAATTGATAAGGCATAAGTTACTTTGTTATAATTTTTTTTAAATAATTATATTAAAGTTTAATAGGCCTTTTCTCTCGTATGTCCAAAACTTATTTGCTTATATACCTTTTTACAATATTACACAACCCTTTATAATGAGTTTCCTTATAGTTGGCTTCCGCATCCATCGTATTCACCAGATTTCCCTCTATTTTGAGCATAAAGATAAATCGTACTTAAAAAAAATTACGTACAACAAATACATTTCACTCTCAGAGTTGCGTGGGAGAGATTGCTCGAAAGCGATAACGCCGCCAATTGCCCTCCTTTTAATTTAATTATGTTCATCTTTTATTTTGTTCATAAATAAATAAAATAAAAATGGTATCGATAAATTGTATGAACCCTATAATCTATGAATCGCTCTCGAATAATCAAATCAAATTCATACAAAAACGAAGCTTTTCAGTATAGTTAGATTTAATATAATGTTCACATAAACAATAAATAATGTAATGAATCTTCTCATACAAACTTTTTCATGATATTTGCTCAATGAATTTGCTGGCTGTGTGTCCGTATAAACTTTTTAAGCATCGTCTATAGTGTTTTCTTAGGTACTTGATAATAGATGTTACAGAGTTTTTATAATGATACATAAATGTTTAAATCCACTTATATATTTAAAACACCACACGTCGTAAAATTTAAGCAAAACTCAAGTTAAATATATTGCGTATAACAAACTCGTACGACACAAAAAAAACAAATCCAGCTTTCTTATTATCTGTGGTCATAGATCAGACAATGATAAGTAAATTGTTTCTCAATATGACTTATAATATTCTGACCAATGGCCACAGATAAACAATTTTTTACCATATTACACATTAGTGTTTTGCGCACCGATTGGCGGATAACAGACTCTGGTGGCAAGACAAATCCCGGTAGACCGAGGCTGCATTGTTTGGATGGACAAAATTGGTCGAAATTTGGTGAATTTTGGTGTTCGAAATTGGATGGAAGAACCTGACGGAGACTCGAGCCCACTGTTGTATTGCCAATTATTATGATGATATATCTTTTATGATCAGGAAAATAGCTAGTATTGTCTTTAATTAACATAACTTTTACACATTTAAAGAAAACACTTTTTTAACAGATTGAAGTTATGTATTATTGTAAAATTATAATTATTTTAAATTATGTTTAAATAATTATAAGGCAAAAACCTGATACTTTTATGGCTTCGTTATTTTTACGTTGCGGTATTGACAATCATAAAGGAAATATAACCATTTCATTTATACTCAGTAAAATTAGGCATATTTTTTTCTTTGACGTAAATAGCGCAATATACCGCATAAATGTTTACTCGTCTGACTTAAACACACACGGCAGTAAAATTTGCATATAATAGATTTCGATATAATCGGCAGATATGTGCATACCATCCTGTAATGACGGAGACTGGAATCTTGGCTTTTTGTAAAGGAACGGTTAAGTATACATTTGAGGCCATAAATGGAGTCGTAATATTCGACAACAGTTATTACATAATACCGGGTTTAATGGTAAGGAGGACATATTGCAAGGAAATTTGCCAAGCATGAGAACATTCCACTATGGGTCTTTACGAATCAACAATGAACGTAAGGATAAGAGTTGATATAAAAAATAAATCAGTATAATTTTAGTGTCTGATCTGACTTTTTTCATTACAGCAAAAACGTAATTTGACAGAAAGAGACAAGAGCTTCAAAAAATAAAAACAGACTGATATAAGTTTATGCGGGGATTACTTTTTAAATGGATACAAAAAAACAAGATAGTAACTGTGACTCCTACTTTCTTGATAGTTCAACTAATAACAATTACACCAATTGGCAAACTAGATTTTCAAATAACACAGCCTTGAATAGTATTCACTACAATGGAGAAGTTAATGACATCCTAGACGACGCCAACATCGTCCAATTCATAAAGTGCAAGGCTCTAGTGCCTTGTGTGTCTAGTGACTGGGACACGTGACCGAATGGCGTTCGATAGAACCCTCAGTTCCTTACTGAACTCACAATCCGATGGCCAGGAATAATTCAATAGACCGAGGCTGCGTGCGTGATGGAGTTGTCAAGGTCTTCGAAACAACAGGGGTTTGCAATTGAAATCGGGAAGCATTGTATAGATTGCGATGGTAAAGTATACTTGAGGAATTTAAGGCCCACATGGGGCTGTAACCATTACATTATAATATATAACCATTCATGAATTACCAATGTTCAGGCAATCCAGTATAGCACCCTTACCGTCGCGTCTTCATCTGTTTTATTACAATAAGATCACCGGCCTTTTAAACATATCACAGTTTTCGGAGAAGTTTAGTTCTAGTTTCACAGGAACCACAAATTATATTATGACGTCTGCACTAACAGTGGAAGTATTAGGACAATGCATAGCACAATTGAAACCCAAAAATGAACCAAAACCGCAATAATTGAGCTAAAAAGAAAATGTATTATTGGGATGAGTCTAAGATTTTCCTTAATAAATTATACCGTAGCAGAAGAAAATGAACTACTTTTTCAAGTAAAAAGCTGTACCTGTACTATGCCGTCTGTTCTGGGGCAAAAAGTGCTATCCGGCTGGAAAAGTACCCGCTCTATAAATATTAATTACAGCACACAGGGCCTTTGCATTTGTACTATCTTTGAATGGCAACATTATATTTTACAAATCACTATACATATTTTCCTCTTCATATCGAAGACATTTCTTTATATACTTGTCAAAAACCTTTAAAAATATTATTCAGATGCTGTTCAAGATATGGCATAATTTAGGCAAGTGTGACGTACCATAATTTAAGCCTGTTGCTTACCTTATGCCCAGTAAGACAACCTGCTCCATAAAGTTGTGTCGCCTGTAAATTAATTATTATCAATATTAAGTAAAGGGTTTTAATCCTTTTGTCTACCTATGTCTTTTTCTATATAATTAGTGTTATTGTAAAACACGATAAAAAAAGTGTGCGTACTTTTGTACACGCGTTAGAAGATACACTTCTTTGGCGTATAGAAAAAAATAACTAAAATGCAGTAGTGATTAACGATAAATATTAATATTAATTAAAAAGATTTTATTTAAATAAATAATTAGTAAATACTATCACTATGAAATTGATTTAAAACACACTAAATAATATTCATTTATTCACACTGTTTTTAATTAATTATACTAGAATATACTACTTGAACATAGGTATCGATTTTCATGCCACCTAGATAACAATGTAGAATTCAGGTGTCGATGTACGTGCGCATCGTAAAAATTAACTAATAAATGATTAGTTTCGATTCTTCATCGCGCCAAAAGGAGTATAACTTCAACAATGAAATAAAATATTTTTAACTTACCTCAATACAGCATGGCTTTTGACAGTTTTAAAAATAATCTCATTAATATATGAAGTTATGATATTAAAAATCGAAATCTACTTTAAATAAAAGATCATCGTATAAAATATTTATCTTAATTTTATACAGTATGTATATCTTTAACTCCCATGTTAATAACATCTTTCGCGTCTTCCAGCCCGTTACTAAGTTGTGGAATGAGTTAGAACATTTATATAACACCTATGTAATTACAACCCATCTACGTTTCCGTTAAAGTTCTAGTCACGATTAATTAAGTTCTAAGCTAAATTCCTGAACAAATAAAGTCAACGGTATCGTGTCTCACTTTCGCCGTGTGTAACTAAAGAATTGCTTACGGTCCTTACTAGCTAAGACAATAAAAATATTAATAAAATCTTAAACTAATAGTACAGTAACTATAGTAACTAATAGTAATACAAAGTAAAATAAAAAGTTTAATATGACAATTATATGTAGACATGCACCATTACTTTCCAAGAGAGGACATTACTTTAAATAGTTTTAATTATAATTTTAGTCCTTTAATTTTTGTGTTCTTTATGACAATTACTGCAAACAGTTAAAAATTAACGTTTAAATTTTTAGGTTACGTCTGTTGATTGTCAAATGTCAAGATAAATTGATATGTTTTGAATTTGTAACACCTAGAGTTGCACTTACTCTTTGGTTGCACTGTGCACACCGAGCGGGGAAATATTTGTGTTCGAATTTCTCGTTAAATTTTTAGAAATCTTATTAATTGGATCTCACTTATAGGAGATTTCAAAATGAGTAGCAAACCCAATTCTAAGCGGACAATTTATGTTGGTGGTTTAGCTGAAGAAGTAGATGAGAAGGTTTTACATGCGGCATTTGTCCCATTTGGTGATCTTGTTGATGTTCAAATACCATTAGATTATGAAACTGAGAAACATAGAGGCTTCGCATTTATTGAATTTGAAAATGCTGAAGACGCAGCAGCTTCTATTGATAACATGGTAAGTTGTTTTTTACTTAGTAAAACCTATGACTTTTCTTGCTATACTAGTTTTGGTTAAATCATATTTCTACGACTTCATGCTAAAAGTTTATCCTTTTTTATTACCAGGTAGCTTATAATATAATAACAAGCATTTCTGTAAGTAAGTAAGTATTAAGTACTATAATATTGCTTAATATCAAGTTTCCAACATGATTAAAAACTAAACTTGTATTTAAAATAATAAAAAAAAGTCTGGTCATAAGTTATTCATTGTCATCAGAGAAAGATGTCTAAAATATTTGTACTTCTATAGTTAATTTTAATTACTTCCAGAATGACTCAGAGTTATTTGGAAGAACAATAAGAGTCAATGTAGCAGCACCACAAAGGATAAAAGAGGGTTCAACAAGGCCTGTGTGGTCAGAAGATACTTGGCTTCAAAAGCATGCTGGAGAGACCCTTGATGTTGATAAGGATGCTCAAGAAAAGGGCAATGAAGAAAAAATGGACACAGAGAGCACTGTATGTACTTTTAAAATATTATGTATACATAGTTGGTCCCAAATGTTGTTACTTATGTCAAAAATGGAAATTATGATAAAAACAAAAGTACTGATCAGTTTTCAATGAGTTATATATTATATAATTTATAGGAAAAGTATAAAAGTATTTGTTAATAACCTCCTTTATTTTAAATATTGGCCCTTAGGCGCCACAGGCAGTCTATTGCAACATGCACCATATTCATGTTGATTTCAGTGACAGCTATTTTTAAAGATGAAATGATGAAGGAACACGAATTGATGTCACGCAAATAAAGAGCCGGGCAGGTCTTTGAGAAGCTGATCCAAAAATGTCTCTTGATCATTTTTCACTGGTTCTGACCCCCTTTTTGCCAAAAATTTGCCTTAGTTGACCCCTAATAGGACACTCCCAACCAGACTATACTGATGATGGATGATGTCCATTTTGCACCATCGGAACTTTATTTCCAGCTTCTTCAGAAATCCTGCTCTATCATTCTGTTTATTGTACTTCTCTTCCATATCGAAAATCTTCATTTAAAACTTTTTTACTGGTTTCTTACTGACACTCATCGGGAAAGCCATCAATTTCTTGTTATCCCGGCCCTCATAGCTTTCATTACTGCTGGTGTTCTTGTGTAGTGTGGCCAGCCAGTTCTTTTCTTGTCATCAACACTGTAGACTTACCAGACTTACCTTGACTACCTATCATAAGTAAGGTACACAAACCTAAGTATTATATTAAACTTTTTGAGCAACTTCAAACGCCATGCAAATATAATAAATAGTCGATCATTTAAAAATAGTCAATCAATCTCAATATACTCAATAATATTTTTTTTAAATAAAATAATGTTTGAAATTTAAAAATAATTTGCCAATGACCTTTGAGACCAACTATACATTATAAAATAAGTGTATGTAATACTAGAATAAAACAAAATGTATGAGAATTTGGTATAGTATAAACATTTATCACTTTCAGCTGTCTATCTAAAATATACTAAACTAATCATGATGAAAAAATTTAATTTCAGCCTATTCCCGCAAAGCCAACAGAGAAAAAGAATCCACAAGTATACTTTGACATAAGTGTTGGAAAACAAGAAATAGGCAGAATAATAATGATGCTGCGAGCTGACATTGTACCTAAGACAGCAGAAAATTTTAGAGCTCTGTGCACACATGAAAAAGGCTTTGGATATCAGGGTAGTGGGATCCACAGGATTATTCCTGACTTTGTATCCTTTTTAAATATTTTCATACATAGCTTGCCCCAGGGAACAAAGTCTATATATTTTTTCCAGTATAAATAAAAGAAGGTCACCAGTATTTACTTTAAAGTCTGTACTTCTACTTTCAAACCCTTTCATAATTACATTCAGTTGTGTATTGTAATGACGTATATTGCTTTCAGTGTAGGTATATTTTAATGTTTTTACTTTTATGGACATAAAAGTAGTATACTACTCTAGTATATGTATATAACTAACCTATAGATTACTTCTATACTAGAGTATAGAAGTAATCTATAGGTATAGGATATTTTACTACTATTTGAATGGTAATTTATTTTAAATTCCCTAACAAAGTATCAGATGTGTCAAGGAGGTGATTTTACAAACCACAATGGCACTGGGGGCAAATCAATATATGGCAGAAAGTTTGAAGATGAAAATTTCATTTTGAAACACACAGGTCCTGGAATATTGAGTATGGCAAACTCGGGACCCAATAGTAATGGATCACAGTTCTTCCTTTGTACAGCCAAGTATGTTCTCATATTCCTTTTTTAATTCAACATAAAAAACTAGATTAAATCCATGTTTTATAGGTATCTAAAAAGAATGTAAGAAGATCTATTGTCTTAATTAAGGTTAACCACTAAGTGAAATTATCATTAAAAAATTTTAATTTAGAAATAGATATTCCAGTTTTTTTATGATAAATGTATATAATAAAAAAAATATTTTATAATAGACAATAATATTTGAATATCAGGAGGATTTAGTCATAGAAATTAAACCAGTCCAATTGCACAATTTTGAATAAATAACTTTGTGTGTTCATTTATGACAGTGTATTGTATAAAATATAGCTTTATTTTGAAACCTAGACTGAACTTGTTCTCATTAATAAGGGATATATAAGTATAAGATATACTGTCGGTGCTTTAGATTCGCTTTTGACTTGCAGAGTAAGACTAAGGGGTCTGATAATAATATTTTTTTTTTCAGAACGGAATGGCTCGATGATAAACATGTTGTATTTGGTCATGTGGTGTCAGGTCTTGATGTATTAAAAAAAATGGAGAGATATGGAAGCAAAAGTGGGACTGTCAGTGCAAAAGTTATAATTAGTAATTGTGGAGAATTACAGTGATATTATACATACAGTTTCTTTTATTTCAAATACCAAACAAAAACATAAAAGCCTTTACATTAAGCTCAGAGGCCCACTTATTATTTAAAACATATTTTAATGGTTATCATCGAATAGGCTTAAAAAAACAAAAACTTGTATCGTTTGAATCGTTTCAATTGCTATTAGTGATCATTTTTGCGTATTTTTATGTAAAACTAAAATAGAGATATTTATATTTGGGAATATGGATTGGAGAAATTAGGTGTTCTGTTTATTACTATTGTTAGTCTATGGAATGTAAATTTGGTGCCTTCAGCAATTATTATAGAATACATTACTTATTGTCTATGTTATATCTGGTATCTATGATTTGCTCTGGGTAATATAATTAAGCTTACTTCCTTTTTCGCCATGGTCTGGTTAACATTAAAATATAATTAACACAGTGATTAAATAAAATACTCGTTTCATTTAACAGGTTATGGGCCCAGACCACCTGATTTTATTTAAAAACAAAATAGTTAAAGTGAAAAGTACGAAATTGAGTTCAGTATAACCTCAAAACTCGCCACGCGTTTTTCAATTTTCTTCATCAGCAAAAAATGTCTTCAAATAATACGATGGCACTGATTGAAAAGCTGACTGGAAGAGAAAACTATCCTACGTGGAGATTTGCAGTGCAAACCTACCTCGAACATGAGGAATTATGGAGTTGTGTCACCGTGAAAGACAATGAAGCAATTGATCCCAAACTTAACACAAAAGCGAAGTCGAAAATTATCTTATTAGTACATCCCATCAACTATGTACATATACAAGAAGCCAAAACAGCTAAAGAAGTTTGGAATAATTTAGCCAAAGCTTTCGATGACAAAGGTTTGACACGCCGAGTTGGTCTGTTGAGAGATCTGATCAATACAACACTTGAAAATTGTCTGAACATTGAAGATTATGTTAACAAGATCATGACCACTGCTCACAAGTTAAGAAACATTGGTTTTGAAGTCGATGATGAATGGCTTGGGACTTTATTACTTGCCGGTTTACCAGAAATGTATCAACCAATGATCATGGCACTTGAAAGCTCTGGTGTGACAATTACAGCTGATTCTGTGAAGACTAAGCTTCTGCAAGAAGTGAAAAGCTCTGAGTCTAGTGCATTGTATGTCAAAAGTAAGGGAAATCAGTTTGTCAAACAAGCTCAAGATAAAAACAAAACAAGTAAAGGTCCAAGGTGCTATGTGTGCAATCAATATGGGCATATAAGCAAATATTGCCGAAGTAAGAAAAAGGAACAGAAGTCTAAGGAGAACACAGATTCTGGGTATGTTGCTGTGCTATCTGCAACAATAAACAACGACAATAATTGGTATATTGATTCTGGAGCTTCAATGCATATGACAATGAATCGTAACTTGATTTACGATGAAATTACACCTCCAATTTCCACAATAAGAGTAGCTAATGACAAGAAGCTAGTTGTGAAGGCCTGTGGAAAGGAAAATATTAATGTTGTCAATACACAAGGTAAGTTGGAAACTATCAAGGTACAGAATGTTCTCTATATTCCTGAGTTGGCTACGAATCTTCTCTCTGTCAGTCAGATAATAAATAGTGGCTGTCAAGTACAATTTGACAAACAAGGTTGTAAAATTTTGAATAAAACAAACAAGCAAGTTGCAGCTGCTAAAATGATAAATAATATGTACAGGCTAAATACACATAGTATTCCAGCATACATATCTGCTTCAACAGAAAATGATGATTTCTACTTATGGCATCAGCGTATGGGTCATTTGAACTACATTGACCTGAAGAAGCTGGACACCTGTGCTGAAGGTGTGCAAATGTCCCTGAGCAGTAATGTGACCTGTATTTCCTGTATAGAAGGTAAACAAACAAGCTTGCCATTCAAAAGTGAAGGTTTCCGAGCAACAAAATTGCTAGAACTTGTTCACTCCGACGTATGCGGGCCCATGGAAGTGAAGTCACTTGGAAATGCAAGGTATTTTCTTACCTTTACTGATGATTATTCTAGAAAAGTGACTGTTTTCATTTTAAAATCAAAGTCTGAATGTCTTAATAAATTTAAAGAATACAAATGTCTTGTAGAGAACCAACTTGACACTAAAATTAAAGTATTAAGAACCGATAATGGAACTGAGTTTATAAATAATGATTTTACTGAATTTTTGAAGTCATCCGGCATACAACTTCAAACATCAATTCCATACACGCCTCAACAAAATGGCTTATCTGAACGTATGAACAGGACACTGCTTGAAAAAGCCAGATGTATGTTAATCAATGCTAACTTACAGAAAAACTTGTGGGCTGAAGCAATAATGACAGCAGCATACATAGTGAACCGTTCACCTACACGAGCACTAAATTATAAAACACCTGAGGAGATGTGGAGTGGAAGGAAACCTGATGTAAGTCACATGAAAATATTTGGTTGTTATGCAATGGCTCAAATACCTAAAGAGAAAATTAAGAAATGGGACTCTAAATCACAGAAACTTATTTTTGTTGGTTATTGTGAAAATAGTAAAGGATATAGATTATTAGATTCCAAAACAAAAAATATCATAAAAAGTAGAAATGTAATTTTCCTAGAGAATAGTATAACAAGAAATGTGGTTCCTCTCTCATTGTCAGAATCAGAAAATAAAGAATCAGATCATGTAATTGAAAGTTTTTCAAACCGTGAAGATAACAGCACAGATTTGTCGTCTCATACACCCGTGGATCACAGCGATGGTTCTGATGACCCTGAGTATGTACCGGAGATGTCAGTGAAGTATCCTCAGAGTTCTAATATTACACTTCGTCCTCGAAATAAAATTAAAAAGAACACAGAACCTAAGACATACCTATGCTCAAGTAATGTACCACTCTCTGTCACACCACAAACATATGCAGAAGCATTGTCATCAAAAGACTCTAACTTGTGGATGAAGTCGATTGAAGAAGAGCTGAAAGCACATAGTGATAATGGTACATGGCAGTTAGTAGAACAGCCACCTGAAGCTAGAGTTATAGGATGTAAATGGGTGTTTCGTATAAAGAATGAAACTGAAGGACTAAGGTACAAAGCAAGGCTATGCGCTAAAGGATTCACACAGAAAAGCGGTATTGACTATACTGAGACATTTGCACCAACTGTCAGGTATGACTCAATTCGCTTACTTTTATCTGTTGCTGCAGAACAGAAAATGTCAATGATACAATTTGATATTAAAACTGCATTTTTATATGGTGAGTTGAAAGAACAGATTTACATGACGCCGCCAGAGGGCCTTACTGTTAAAAAAGATATTGTATGCAAGCTCAAGAAATCTTTGTATGGCTTAAAACAATCACCTAGGTGTTGGAATGCTAAATTTGATAATGTTTTAAAGAAATATGGTTTTAAGAACAGTCATGCTGACAGATGTGTTTATGTGGGCTGCATCAATGGTATTAAAATATATTTATTACTGTATGTGGACGATGGATTATTACTGTCTACAGATGCCTCTGCTCTTACTCAAGTAATAAATGACTTAAAGAAAGAATTTGATGTAAAGATTTGTAAATCATTACATTTTATAGGAATGCATATAGAAAGATGTGATGATTATATATTTGTGCATCAAAGTACATACATTGAAGAGATGCTGAAAAGATTTAACATGTGTGATACCAATACTAATAGCATTCCTGCTGATCCGCATGTTACTTTGGTAAAAAGCACTGAGTCTGATAGCAACAACAAACACATTCCTTACAGAGAAGCTGTGGGTTCTCTCATATTTGCTGCAATAGTGAGCAGACCTGACATCATGTATGCAGTGTCGACAGTTGCTTGCTTCCTCAATAATTATGATCAGATGCATTGGAATGCGGTAAAGCGTATTTTTAAGTATTTAAAAGAAACAAAACATTTTGGACTCTGTTTCAGATCAACTCAAAGTAACATACTTGAATGTTACTCTGATGCCGACTATGCCAATGATCCTGACACCAGAAGGTCTATCACTGGTTACATCTTCATGAAAAATGGAGCAGCAGTGACGTGGAGCACTCAACGACAATCAACCGTCGCTCTGTCTACCACTGAGGCAGAGTTTATGGCATCCTGCTGTGCTACAAAAGAAGCTCTCTGGGTTCGGCAGTTAATGCTTGATATTAACGAATATAAACAGAGTTGTATTAATCTTCATATAGATAATCAAAGTGCTATTTGTTTGATCAAGAATAATGATTTTCATAAACGATGTAAACATATTGATATTAAGTATAACTTTGTAAAAGAAAAATACGCACAAAAATTGATAGATTTGAAATATGTTAGTACTAATAGTCAGTTAGCTGATATATTTACAAAAGCTCTATGTAAAGTAAAATTTCAATATTTCAGAGAGAAACTTGGTGTGATTGAGAAACCAAAAAAAAAAAAAAAAAAATGTAAAGCTATCATATTACTGTGTTGCTCAAGTATGTTTATATAAAGTTTTATAACTAAGCTATTTAATGTTTCGTTTTCATTTGTAAGCTTTAATAGAAGGCTCAAATTTAGAAGGAGTGTTAGTCTATGGAATGTAAATTTGGTGCCTTCAGCAATTATTATAGAATACATTACTTATTGTCTATGTTATATCTGGTATCTATGATTTGCTCTGGGTAATATAATTAAGCTTACTTCCTTTTTCGCCATGGTCTGGTTAACATTAAAATATAATTAACACAGTGATTAAATAAAATACTCGTTTCATTTAACAACTATAGATTTACTCTTAGCGCCATCTAGATATTTGTCTATGAACTTAACCAACCATGACATATTATAGTAAATGTATAAGGACCATTACAGTAAAGTTTTATTTCGCGCCATCCATGCTCGTATCGCCAATGTTATGTGTAAACTAATAAAGTTTTTTTATTAGAGCAGAACTTTAAGTCTCCGTTTGGGCTTGACATAATCAAATCCACTTGTAACCCCAAGTAGGTACAAGTTTCCATGTTTTCCGCAATAAAAACAGTTTGTCACTCTTCTCTTCTTTCTTATTATATTATTCTTATTTAAGCCATAGCTAGCATTTTAATACTTGGCATTGACATATCATAGTTCAGTGCCACGGTGATTTGGAGGGAAATGCTAACTTAACTTCTTCGTGTGAACAGCCCCATATACTCACAGGGTATTTGGGGACTCCCATCCATAGAAGAGTAAGAGTTCAATTCTACTTGACCAATTGATTGAAGTGCGGTTCGAATCGGTCAACGACTCACTTTTCGACCGGCATTGATCCCTTGGCGTTGCGTACACATGTTGGGTGTATCTGCATCTACTTTAGCTTAGTATTTAACATGGAGAGTGACCCGAGGAGTTGTTGGGGTTAATGCCTGCAGCTGAGTTTCATCATCGCAGGTCGAGGCTTAATTTGAAATTCCGAATCACCTCGATGCCATCGTTCAAAGGCGGTTCTTACCGTGCACAAATATGTGGCTGAACAAACTGCCCACTGAAGTATTTCCGAAAAAAAAAAAATACGTTTATTTTGGAACATAAGATCATCTAGGTATCACTTATTCCACGTCAATCAACTCGAACTTGTAGGCATCCCTAGTCATCGGCAAAGACAGAGGGTGTAGGCCGAGAGAAAAAGCCGGCGTAAAATACTCTTTTAAAAAAGCAAATCATCAAACAATATTTAAAACAAATATATCAAATTAATTAGAGGCAGCCTGCCCAGCACTAGTCCCAGGCCCTTTTATCAACTAGATAATCAATAACTTTATAGTAAGCCTTTTTACACAGCTTTCCTTTAATACATTTCTTAAATTTATTAAAAGGCAGAGATAAACCCGCCGATCCAATTTGACTAAAGGTCTTTCAAGCCAGAGTGTATCAACTCTTAAAAGTTCAGCAACGCTCTTAAAAGCCTTCTGGTACTCTCTATGGGTGGTATAATTGTTACAATAATAGTAACAGAAAGTAAATAAAAAAAAGATCATACATAAGTATTTAGACGCAGTCCCTGATTTCTTCCTACGTTATACCTGAACCATAGTAGTGTCTTTATAACCTTTTTAATGACTATTAGAGATGCACATAATAACGAGTTTAACTACTTTGTCTTTTGAGGGGAACCGAGCTCAAGTATACATCTTAGGTCGTGGAAATATAATCGCAAACACCGGTATAATACGAGTGTCTGGGCGTCTCTGTATCTAGGCTACAATTACCTTTCATGCATTTCTAGCATTAATTACCACATTAGTCTGTGTTTTCTATTATCATTTCCTGATAGACTTACAAATCAGTAGTCGAATTCAAAATTTAATTCGCCAAAAAACCCATTTCAACATTTAGTACACATTTTACAACTATAATTTATACTTTTAGAGAAATATAGATTATACATAATATCAATTTTTTTTGACAATATTCAATTTAGTTTCATATAACAAACTTTTTACTTGTCTAACATCTAGTGATTAATAGGACGATATTTTAATTAAAAATACATCAACTGCAGTTACCATGAAATTTCTGAATGTCTTTTGTCTGCAAGTTTTAATGCTGGCTCAGCTCGGAATAATTTCATTTGTGAAAATCCAATGCGACTCACCTGGAAATATGGGTTTAATCACATTAGAGAAACGAATGATTTTGTAAGGGGATTTATAGAAATAACTTGGTTTTAATAAAAAACAACTGGACTGTATACCTATTTATAATTAAGGTAAAAAATTGAGTTTTTTAAAGAACAAGGGGCAAACGGGCTGTTGGTTCATCTGATGTAAAGTAATATCGCCGCCCATGGACACTCAATGCCAGAGGGCTTGCGAGTGCGTTGCCGGCCTTTTAAGAACAATTGACTGCTCTTTTCTTTGCCATAATCAAATTGATTTATAAGAATAATCATGTCACATCGTGTTGTCCTTAAATTTCAGCCTATACAATATACCTACGCAATGGCTATCAAACTTTTTAATCACTGCCATAAAATGTTTTCAAGGGGAAGGTGATTAAATTTTAAAAGGCAAGGTGCCTTTTTAGCCTGGGTGACTATTTAGACCACAAGTTTGACAACAATTATAAATAAGTATTCTTATTATAATGACATTATGATAATTAGTATGATATTTGCATGCCGTAAAGCCGCACAATCAACCATGCTATTGTTATATACATATATTAATCGATCGACATTATAATTAGTCGATCTAAATGAACCACTTTCTTTCCAAATAAACTATATAATAAATATGTATAGTAAGAAATTAACAAATAAAATTACTAAAAATAACCAAATTAAATTACACGAAATTAACCACAAATTCAACAACAATAGTAAAGTCCTATATCTAATGCGAGCATCGAAGAAGTCCGTCCGACCATACAGCGCGCCGTGCTTATATAGCCTGAAAACCAGTTTAGTCCAGTATACCCCACTGCTACACGTCACTTGACTTTTTACAGCTTATTGTATATATATATATATATATATACATATTTATTATATAGTGCAAAGGCGCTAATTCGCCTATTCAAGATTCCTGTTCAAGTTGGCGCCTGGTAGATAGTACCGGTGACAGCTGCTGCTTCCCTCTCTAAACGAATAAGTATCGCAATAATGCTTCCGGCTACTAGCTCTAAGGTACACTCCCACAGGGACCAAACTTTTCATATTTAATAACTATTATTATTACTATGTAGGTTAAGATATTATTGTAAATACTTACTGTAGATTTGTATGTTAAAAAACTTTGAATTTATTTTTTGTCTGTTATGTAAACAATGTTTTTTTCTTGCGTTAAATTTAGAGATCAAATTATTATTTGAATGTGGAATTTATTGTCAGTTACACGGTTTTTTTTAATTTAAGAATTATAAAAAAAATAACATCAGATAAATAAGCAGATTTGTCTTGTGTTTATGTAAAAGGTTTTAAATATTTAAAATATAAATATCTTTTAAATTAACCTACCCATTAAAAGCCTTCATTACATTTCTTAATTTATCATTATTATATTTTTAATATACACTCATTAATTTCGCACAAAATACCTTTCTATACATGTTAGTTTATATACATTCATGTGTAATTTGACGTCTGATATCTCAATATGCTATTGTATATTATCGTTTATTAGTCTGTAGTCTTCCCGCCATGATGTTTCCCGCCAGTTTTTCATGAGATCGCGGATGCTGCGGACGTCATCCTATATCCAACGCGACTGAAATTCGCGCCAAATGAAATTCTTAATTTAAAACGAGCTTTAAGAAAACGAAATTTGTTTAAAGAGGATTTAAATTTTAATACTTCCAGAGAAAATATAAAAACCTTTTTTGTGAATTTTAAGTGATGTTTTGTTTGTATAATGATTGAATCGGTAAGTTTTTAATTGATTTTGAATCTATTTACGTAAGATTTTTAGTATTTATAGAATGTGAAATAGCATTCTGCTATAATTAAACAATTAAACCTTTAATTATATGTTTGATATTATATGTATTTTGTGTTAGCTGTAGGAGTACAAAATAATAAAAATAAAAAAATTATATATAGGTATATAATAGGTTCTATGATTGCTTAAAGTTTAAAAAGTTTTATAATCTAATATAAAATTTTGAACCACTAAACATACACTATGATAAAAAATTGTGTTTCTTTCATATGTTTTGGATGATTACTCATATAATAAAGTTCAAGGTCAAACACGTCTTTATGCATCCTGAATGGAGGTTTAAGTATGAAAACGGAATGAAAATGAGAATAGTCATGATTTATTACATTTATTACCGTGCAGACTTATGAAGACATTATCAATCTTAGTCGTTGGCGATTTAACTAAAAAATACATTTAACATCCACATTACGGCGGTATAGTTTAAAGGATTTTTCATTAAATCCGAATTAATTATAATTTACAAGGCTTTAAAAATATAAAGTTTCTATAATAATTAATTGTACAATTATTATACTTAATTGTTCCTTTTTATACAATAAAATGTTATATAGAAAATGTTTGTTTTTTTTAAAGATAGAACTGGGGAGTAGTAAATGTGGCATAATAATATATAGTATATTATTTACATAGGATTAAAAAACAATTTAAATGGTTGGATTTTCTACAGGTAAAAAAAAACAAAATTTAATTATTTCTATTATTTTTTATATTTTATATAATATAATTATTAATATTTTGTTTTTCAAAATAAACACATCACAATTACCCAAAACCGTAAACAATAAAAATAATTTAGAAAAATCAGGCTCATGTGACATGTCTCAAAAATTCCTATTATTGTCGATTGTCGATTTGTCGATTTCGATGAATCTTGCTCAATCGTGACTTTTGCAATTCTTGTACATATTTCTTATTCTTTTGTATTGCATCCTAATTCATGAATCCGTGAGATTAGTTTTTTAATTATTAGATTTTTTGTATTATTTTAGTTTAAAGATATTCTATTTGGAACATTTGGTTATGCACTTCTTGCACTTTACCCATCATTGTTGCCTGGAAGAGATCGTTGTTGAATATAAGGCCGCCCGTTGCATGCCTTATATCCCTTTCCCTTTGTTTATGTATTATGGTATTTGTTTATAAATGTAACGAAGTGTAAATAAATAAATCATTTTTGATTGTTCACTAAGTTTGAAAATACCGTAATTAATGCCGAGATTTGGCTGTTAGTTTTAAATAAATTTGTGGAGAAACAATAGAGTTTGTATCTATCAGAAATTTACATATTTCTTTTAATTTATTTTATTATACAATTCATTTAGACATCGACAAATACACACAAGACAGACAAAATACCCTATTTCATCACAGAATAAACATCTGCAAACAAACATACTTAAACTTATAAATTATGAAATTAATTCCAAAGCCTTTTACTATATACGCTAAACATTAATTAAGTTTATTAATCACTCCCAAGTGAATCATCAAGCAAGCTTGCACTTTTGATGCATTAAAGTGAATTTTCCTTTCCTTTTTAAAACATTATACATGATGAATCGTTATCAAGTTACGGATTATTAGTATACAGATGAATATTTTTATAACTAAATATAATAAATTATATTTTTTAATATTTTAATTAGTAACTAAGCATATGCTATCTTCTACCTCCTGCTTAATTAACCCACAAGACACTTGTGGGTTTTGGGTTTGATTCTCGGTAAAATGATTGATGTTTTGTGCATTTAGCAGTAACCAATGAACATGAACTAATACCGTATTATATGCCTTATCCTTGAATAACGGTATTTCAAGCGACATAAATAATTTATTTGTAATATAATTTTCACTTCTATCTAATATCTATGACCAGACAAGTCATTTAAGTCAATCTTTCCCCTACAAGATTTAAATTATGTATATTCTGTAAGACGAAACTACAGATTTTAGCTTCATCTGTATCTAAAAATAGGTCCTTACAGCCGTCTTCTTTTATTGAAAGCGCAATGGGGCGCATTTTCTATGAAGGTCTGGTATAACTATACAGAGGCGTTAATATCCCTAACATGGAAAACAGGGATTACTAATAATTTGATTCTAATAAATCACTGTATATACAGATATAAATCAAATATTAATGTAAATTTGATACATTATTTATATGCTCGTAAATCGAAGTCCGAGATAAAGCAGGCGCAAACGAAATCCTAATACATCATTTACTATGATAAAATTATGTGCGAAGGTCGGCTTACGGTAATCTCTTGTAGCAAATATATCCTTAAATAATCTCTTCCGTACCAACCACAGAGTACAAACGCTAAAGCTTTAAGAGTTTATCATTTATGTTAATTTTAATTGAAGGGAATGCATTTTGCAAAATAGACCAAAAAACTTATTTATGCACTGGTATTTCTATACACCATATTTTTTTTTGGCATAGAAGATTAATTGTTCGTTAATTTAGTTTTAAGAATTTTTATATCATACCAAAACATCCCTGATTGATGATTGGCTGATAAATCATAATTATTGCACTCGCAAAAATGGTTCGTCTGCCGTATTAAGTAATTTTAAAATACTCAACAAAACGACAACAAAAAAGGCTGCCTTCCTCCTCCTGATGGCAATCTTCGTTGTTGTTGTTGTAGTCGCTGTAGCTTTGGTCGCGAATTATTAATAATTAATATTTAATCGTCCATCAGTGTATAATATTTTTAAATACTTGGTTAATGTAAATGAGTGTATCGTTTTTACCTTGTTTTTAATATGTAAGCTCTGATCCTCAATCGTTGTGAACAAAGGCGGGCGGGAGTAAGTTCTAAACTGGTGCCCCATCATTAGTGGCACCGGTTCAGAACTTAATACCCCACTGGGGCTGCACAACGAAACACTTGTATTTATGTGTGCTTATTTCGTTTGTATATATTTTATTAAATAATATTGTAATAAATACATTATTAAAAAAATTACGACATTCCACTGCACTAAATAGTAGGTTCTATAAGGAATTATAAGATTCATATCCAATACAAATACGGAACTATTCAATATTGACATAAATGTATCATGTTATTTGTATTAATAGTGGGTTTGTTTGGATGATCTCAAATTACCTTTATATGTAGTCAAAGATACGAGAGCCAAGCAAGCAAGCCAAGAATTAAAACTTATCTGTATAATAAAATAATAAATATAAGCTTTAGGGTACTAAGACTGAAGATAAGTAAAAAAAAAATCGCGTTTTAAAAGCAAAAGCGCTCTGGTATTAGTAATTAAGGCGGGAAGTCTGGCAGTATTGATTAGTAATTTATATTTTTTTTACAACAGCAGCCATGAGAAGGAAACTAAACATTAATGTACCGTAGGCACCTGTTGGTCTCTTATTCTTTTCTTTCAGTCATATTCTTCGTTGCTGAAGGTCGCGGCACTGTGCCTACTAGGGCAGCTGTTTGTTTTCACTTGTTTTTGTCTAGCTTCCCTTTTTTGGGAGACCCGTGACAAACATGACTTGGTCACAACAGCGGGTTTACGATAAGCCTTCCATCATGCCGACAACACACACGCCACAACCAGCGCGTCCAGGTAGTTTTCATCATCACCTCGACGTCTACCGTTCCACAGCTAAGCGTTTTTCAATGCAGTGTCGCACAACACCACTATGTAGAACCAGCTGTCCACTGAAGTATTTCCGAACAAATTCGGCTGAGTATCCTTCAAGAAAAGAGCGTACCCATTATTAATCAATTAGATATATATCACTTAAGGTGAACCACCTGCCCGTATGCCCGGAGAACCCTGTTCTATAAAAAAGGTAGGTTCGCGACGGGCCATAAGACCAAAGCAAGTTAGAACCAGAAGGTACCTGTTGGTACAAGGTATATTTCAAATGCGTAATTTATCCAGGAGATTTACAACTCTCAATGAGTTTTTTCTCATACAGTCAGCTCTGCATCTGATACGTCATTTTTATGTGTCAAAGACGAGAAAATACCTGAAAATTAAATAAATATTAGAGCAACCAGAATTAAAAATCAGAGTAAAGAATCTTTAGTCCGTAGTCTGTTAATAACTCTATTCTAAATATTTATCTTATTAGAAGAACGTCTGGCGCTAGAATTTCGGTTGTTCTAAAATCGTAGAATTAAATTGATTTCAGAAAGAAGTCTACGTCATATTTTTTAATGATAAATTGTTTCTAAATGAGAAACGGGATACGTGTCCGCAAGAAATATTTAATTCATATTTATTTCCGCATAGACCTTAGCCGTAGCAAATAAATATATTTGCATGTTATGCGTAATCAAAATATTAGTAGTCAACCGAGATTAAAGCTATAACTTTCGTGTTAGAATTATGATTAAAACATGTCTCTTTCACCAAATCAACATAATATTGAATAAATGCCAACATAACTAATGCTTCCGTGACTCAACTAATGCTTGTGGCAATATAAAAATCACAGGTGCACCGCAATTTCATATCTAATTTTGTAACACTGACGTTTACAAATATATGATACAGTGGCAAATTTTTCGTGCCTTTATCGCGACCTTCAGCTATATAAAATTCTTATAAACTCTCTGGGTTGGTAACTCATCTCTGAGTATCGTGATCAAGTGTAGTATCTGGCGCAAATAATTTGTGTGTGTGTACAATTTTGAACGTCAGCCTGGAACATTTACGTCCACTAACAATTTAAGACTGTACTTATTTTGTGATAAATACAAAACATTTTATTAGTGCATGATACTGGTAGTTCAAGATCATATTGTAGACCATAATTCTTATTTTTTTGGTTCTAACTATAACTGGAGGTTAGACGTCAGTCTCTTGAAGCGCCATACCAGATGCAGTAACTGTTTCGTCGTCACTATACCTGCCGACCACTCGCTAACCTTACGAAGCCATGATTTCCTTCTAATAACACGCCATTTAACCTGGATCTTTTTATTTATTTATCGCGGACAACTTTCCGTTGTGTCATATTCTTTCTCGTTAGAGACTTGTATCCAGCCTATATGTAAACTATAATTATAATCCTATAACTTGAATTTATCCAATTTCGTAGCCAAATTAATTTCGATACTTTCCTTTACCGTAAATAGATGGCGCTACAACCTTTTACGTTTAGAACCACATATTTCTATATCTGTCTCGTGCATATTTGTAATTTTAATAGGCAAGTAGGTGATCAGCCTTCTGTGTCTGACACACGCTGTTGACTTTTTGAGTCGCATATTGCAGTGTATCAAGGTACATTACAATACACAATACTACGATATATAATCAGCCTTGCATTATATGCGCTCTATTGGTCTTCCTTTGTTTCTTGTTCCTTTTTCACCAGTCCATTCGGTTACTGCTTTGAATCTTGATCTGTCATTTATATAACGTGCTACGTGGCCTGCCCATCTCCATTTAAGTTTTAGGGCATATTGCTCAGCATCAATAATTTTGGTTTTTCTTCGAATATATTCACTTTTACGTTTGTTGCGTAATTGAATTCTAAGAATACTCTTTTCTGTTTCACGCTGGCACGAACGTATTTTGGTTTTTGTTTTGTTTTTGAAAATCCAAGGTTGTGCTTCATATGTAAGGCAAGGCAGCAAGCAGGAATACCTACTAGTAATAGGTTTATAAATTTAATAACGGTTAAATATCTAGTTAGTGATTTTGTCACATGCCGGTTTCTTCACGATGTTTTCCTTCACAGTACGAACGAGTATTCAGACACATAGATTGAAAGTCTATTTGCACATTAGAGAAACCTATCACTTCAGGGATGAGAATAGTTCGCAGAATCCATTAAGCCAGCAATACTGATGCTTCCTTTACCTTAAACGGATTTATATACTCGAGGAATATCAGATACTTCAGGCTTAAATTTAGTAATATAAAGATGTATATAAATTTAAAAATATGCAAACACCCTTTGCCAAACACAGGTATAATGTATTCGTCCTTTGGGAATACTTGAACTAAACTTTGAAGAAACGAAGCGCAGACCCAACTTATGCAAACTAAAGAAAAACAAAGTGGAATTAGGTTTATTTGAACGAATTCATCAGGTTTTTGGAACAATGTTTATGTATTTGATTTTACCTATGCTTAGCTTAATTTATTTTTACCGAATAGAGAACAACGCTTCAGCATGACTGGCTTGATATAGATCTAAGAACAATGATAGAATGTTATGTAATGTAATAAATGTAAATGATTTGGATGATTTTTCATTCTTTATGAGCCAAACCACGTGAGGAAAGTCTTATACACAAAAAAATACGAAATTTGTCAGGCACAGAAAGTCTTTCACCTTTTGTATAGGCAAATCGATGAAACACAAAAATAAACGTAGATGTTATCTTAATATACATAAATTACGTGTCACGTTGTTTGTCAGCGATGGACTCCTAAACTACCGAACCGATATCAATCAAATTTGCACATCGTGTGCAGTTTGATGTAACTTAAAAGATAGAAAAGCTTACAACTCAATTAATACCCGCAATATTATTTTATTGCAAATATTTGTTTATTATTGGATACGATTCTAACATATGGCGCTGTGTTAAAAGTACCAACGTTTCACATAAGTTCTCCTACCGGTTCCTTAGCCACAGCAACGGTTCGCCAAGTCTGCTAGTGGGTTTATATAAAACATACTTACACAAGGAAATCACACAATTGTATTTTTTTCTAGAATTTTCAATGGGCAAGAGGTTCGCGAGTGCGTTGCCGTTGTTTCATTATAATGTGTGTTGTTTCATTATAATTATTTTTAATTATTTCTACTATTACTTTGTAGTTTAAGAAACTTGTAAAAACTAAATATATTTAAAGCTAACACTAAGCCTACATTGCATAATTGCAACCTTAATCGCTCTTATGGCATAATGTTTCATAAATAATGATTATACATCATCTGAAACTAATTCTAGTAAAGAAAAACTCAAACCCAACTTATTCCTCGATAACCACTTGTAAGGTTCTCACCTACCTATTCAAACTAGACGTATTTATTTAGGACTCGCAAATACAAGAATTTTCTCGTGATACGAATTGATAGTAATTCTATTGAGGGCAACTAATAGATTTTTATCTTTAAAACGTTAAAACCGTCAATATTTTATATTAAATACCTCACTGTAGTAGGCACCCATCTCTATGATTGCTATACTTACCTGCAGCCAGGTGAAAAAAGGTAAATAAATGTAGCTTATTTCCCTCGCATGTTAATTAAAAATCTAAGTATAATAATAAACGGCGTAACTTACTACATGTAACTAACATAAGAAAGTAAAAATTAAAAATAAATTATTTGTTAATTAATTAATTACTATTAATTGCAGCAGGCTTATGATGGTAGAGGTTGTTTTTATAAGTTCATGATATTGAAATCAGCTTATAAAAAATTGTTTCATCTAAATAACAGATGAGGGTATATTTTTCTAAACCCGGATCTTAGACTATTAGAAGAAAACAATATGTATACTATAATCACACTTGAATCCTATATGAGCCCTTTATACTTATAATTTGTATTGCATTATCGTTTCTGATAATGTCGAATAACATAAAAATCACTTAAATTTACGAACTCTTCAATAAGTCTGGTAAGTTTTCCTTAATCCCGCGTCGCAACTCGACTATTTCTAATATTACTTACGTTTAAGCTTATGACTTAACAGTTAAAGACAGGTCAAACAAATGGTTTTATTTTAACATCTCCATACAAAAACTGCCGCTGAACTTAACTCGGATTATTATAGAATTGTTATTTTACAGTATAGATATGTTTAACAGCATACTTAACAGACCTTTTAACCCTGGAATATATTCTGTCTCTGTTTCGACCATTTCTTTCAAGCAGAAACGCCTTTATTTAGTTATGTCTCAATTAAATTGATCTTGAATAATGTTAAAACTGACTTAATTCTATTAACTATTTACCTAAGGTACCTCACATAAGGGGCTGAGCCTTCACAATCACACATTCAATTAATGTACGAAAAGTAATTAATCTTCTTTGATGCCGTGCATGTATTTAACTTTGATATTTACTGTCATAGATTGTGATCTCATGTATAAACTGTAAATTAATCAGAGTAATAATTAATCAAATTTCAATCACTTCACCAAACTTAAGGATAACGTCTGTCAAAACGTGGACAAAGTATATAATAATAAGTTTGTACTTTTAGTATAGTATGGACCAGTGTTTCCCAACCTTTTTTTGCCATGTCCCACTTTGAAACACATAATTTATATATTCAAAATTTAATTGTTATCTTTAGAAATTTTAAATGATGGGTTTTAGGAAGAATGTATGTACTAGGAAATTGTTGTGAGAAACCGAAATTCGAAACCCATATTATATAATAAAGATTTTTCTAGATTAATTATTTTAATTTTGTGAGATCTTTGCGCTTCATGCTTGCTGCACAGAGATTTTATATAAGGTTCCAATTTGGTTAGGTCAGTCTCAAGTCTGCAGGTTGAAAAAAATTGCCCCCCTGTGGGGCGTGGGCCCCACGTTGGGAAGCTGCCATAGACAGTGTGTGACTGTGTGTATTTTGCTTGTTGAGTGTAGATTAACGTTCGAGTCGTCTAAGACTTGATGATTATGACACGAGCAAGTGCTAATGATGCACATAAATCAAAATCCTACCAAATTTAAACCTACGACACGCCCACCTAAACTCTTAATAGTGTTTGTGGTTTACCTTTTTACCATGGTATAAATCCCTCTATTTTTATATTAAATAATATAATTGTTTTATCAATTAATCTTAACTTACTAATTCTTAAAAATAAGCTTGTTTTTGTATATTATATAATAATAAAACTCACTTTCTTTACATTGCTCAATAAAACTCAAGAAAACTTTAGTACTTGTAACGTAAAGTGTCTCTCTAATAAATGTTAATTCTCAAAATGTCTGATTTTTTCTGACGATATATTTATTAAAAGACATCCAACGCGAATTAAATTGAGATTAATACAATTTTGACTATAATTGTATTAATCTCAATTATGATATAAATTAATTTATATTATTTCATTAATATAATTATGATCTAATCGACTAAAATATCGCATGCTTTTAAACACGAGATTATTAGATGTATGTGTGTTTTTTCTATGATGCGCACAGATACGGTCGGTGATCTGGCAGCGGCGATTTCGTTAAGTACATTTTTTTCATTGTGTTCTCGTTGTCTATCAAAGTTCGTTCCGCAGAAACCAGTTCAAGGTTCTATGCATTATGCACGCGAGTTAACACTCGATAATCATGATGGCGAGAATTTAGAAATCATTCCCGATAAAGTGCTGCAGTTCTCCACCGCCTGACCACCTGACTCGATTCATATTATATAAATGGATTAGCAAAGTCAGTACTGCATAATATATATCTGAGGCATAATGCAAGATCACAGAATCAATTGAGTTGCCTGTTTCATTGACATTCCTGATTGTGGATGAACAGGCATGGAACAGGCATGTCTGTATTATTAAAAAAAAAAACAGATTGATGAAATTCCTTCATTTAGAGTTTAGGCACCAAAAATAGTGGCAAAGGTGTATTTTTCAGAATTTTCTTAAATGTCGTATCTTAAAAAAAATTGCCTTTTACAAAACCTACAACATATTTTTCTAAAACAACACAACGTTCTTTTATTTACGTTAGATCCTGCATATTATATAGATCTGTTTACGAATAAGACAACATTAAAAATATAGGTAACTTTCATAAATCACTGTTAAGCCAAATTCAACATGAACTTTTCATTTATTCAAGCTTAGACCACTGGGAACTTCAATAAAAGCTTCATTTATGAAATCCCGAAGTGAAAAACTTCGGTAAACAAATATTTAAAGGCCTGTTTTAAAATACTTGTGTCTTATGAAGAATATATTTTTACACATATGACTTTCCATGACTGTAATATTTGATCGATATTAACTAAGTCAAAGTAATCCTCTAAATAACAATAATTAAGTGTAATTTAAAAATACCTGCGGTAGTTAAATTTATTAGAATTAGTTGTACTCAGAGTCGAAAATGTTTAGTTAACAGCACTTTAATTAAAAAAAATTGATACTATTTTTATTTATCGTTCACTTAATTTTTTTACTAAACGAGATATTAATCACAAAAATGGTCTAATGAAAAATATTAGTCCAATTATAAAAAGATTAACAAAATCTCTTTTTTGTAGTCACAAATACCCTAAATAGTTTTGATTTGAGGTTAGACTAGGTATATACCTGGCTTAAGGCGGTTTTATTTTTGTCATATATATTTCTTTTATATTATATAGATTAATTAAGTTCAAATAGGTTTTGAAAGCTTTATAATTTCTCACGAAATCTCCGCGAAACAGCAGCGTAGCCTGTTTGCAAATGTAAAGGATTTTATTAAATTTAAAACGATCAGGTATATTCTATTCACCTGCAATGCAGAAGTTGCGTCACAATCAAAATGATGCCAGACTTGAAGCACCATAATGAAGTTCTTATAAGCCTGTTATGAAAATTCACAATTTCAATTGTCATTCGCGATGTTTTCAGGGCATTTCAGTTTTAAGGTGAAATTAAGTAGGTGAATTGAGATAGATACGTTTAATTACTAAAATTTAGGTGGTTTATTGTTACAATCTATTGAGTTTTAATAAAATAATACATAATAATTAAGCTAAAACCTGCAAAAATAGGCTCCGAATATGATTTTCTCCCATTCGGTGTCGAGACCCTTGGGGTCCTAACGCTATAAGGCTTTTTAGAGAAATAACAAAAAGGTGAGTTAACATCACTGGACACCGAAGAGCTGGCAGCTACCTCGGACAAAGAATTAGTCTAGCTATTCAAAGGGGGAACGCTGCCAGTATTTTTAATAATATATTTTAGTTAATACATTTAAGGTTATTATATTTGATGAATTATTGTTTTCTTTTAAAGTCTGAAATATTTTAGGATTTGTAATATGAAGTACATGATTATTATCACCTGGTGGAACCTACGATATTCTGGGTGTATACAGAAATCGGGAACACATACTAAAACTCAGCTCCTCCCCGCCTGCTTACCTAATATTAAGTGTTATCCATAGATACTGACATTTTCAAAGAGCTGGCAAGTGTGTTGCCGAGATTTTAAGAAATGATACACTTATTTCTTGATGGAGCCTAAGTCGAATTGGTTCGGAAATACTTCAGTGGGGCACATAGTGGTGTTTATAACTCTTAGTAGCCCCTACAAGAAGAGCAAACTCGCGACCTATTTTATTACTACTCGAGTGTATTTTTGTTACTTTTTTTAATGTAGGTAAGTTGGTGATCGGACTGACTTCTTAAGCCAATTATTGTAATTGTGTGATATATTCACACAAAAAGGCTTATTATTATTATTATAAACTATCTCAATTATTTATCAATTGCCTTTTTAAAACCATCTGGTATCCAAACATAAATCCTTTCGTTGTTTGAGTTTATTACGTTTGGACAGACAGATACAATTCTATAGTGACGAAGGGAAACTTGAAAAAAATCGCTTTTGATCGGGAAAAACATAGTTTCTACGCAAATATTTTTTACATCTCACAGCACTCGACGAATGTTCTGATTTGAAGCTAAATAAGTTCTTATAACGATTCCTAACGTCAATTTTGACAGTTGCCGGCATCACAGATTATTAAAGCTCAAAGAAGCTATTAGTAAATACCGCAAATTTGCATCTATTTTGCATTCCTGATTATTAGTGTGAAACCTTAGGTTAATAACGTTAATTAATGCCAATTCAAGCATTTGAAAATTCAACTATATAGACACATATTTTACGAATGTATTGAAGGTTTTGCTTATTAACTTAATTTCATACATAAAAGCAATTTTTTATTTACATATGAAACAAGCAAATTTTCTTTTCAAAATCTCACAAGAGAATTCCGAATAGGAAAAAATACCACGTAGCAAATTCACCTCGTGACTTAATTAGAAAAAACTAATTATAAGAAAACTAGGTCTTCATGTTCTGAAACGCTTTTCTTTTATAGTGAATTGTACATATGAAACTACAATTTCTTTTACACCAAAGAAACGTGCTCTTACCTGCAGTTTATTATTTCAATTTAATTGTACGCGTTAGTTATAAACATTTCTATAAAAATACACATACTTGTTATTTAATACATATTTGATTAAAATATATTACTAAAATCGAAATTTCATAGCAGGCTAGTTTTTTTTATCAAATGTATTAAAAAACGTAAATTGGATCGATAAGAAAAAACGTTGAAGTAGTTGATAATTCGACGAAGTATTTTTGCTGTGTTATTCGCAAATTAGCGCTGGACACACCCACTGTTTTAGTTTTACTGTGTTTTTTATTATTACTCTTTAATGTATGATATACTATGTTTTCAATATAAGTAAATATGTATACTAACAATACAATAATCCGAATGACCTATGCGCTGCATTGCATAATTTGTAAGTAATACTTTGTGCCTATTTTAGTAGTTTTATTCTAGGAGTACATTGTCTTCACATATAAGTAATGTTCAAAATATTGTTAAACCTATATATAATAAGTAATTGTAGAGCTTCTTGGTCATTGTTCTTCATACGAAACTACCTTTTGGAAGAGGCAAAAAGAATCACCTTAATATTTTATTTAACTTTTAAACGTCCCATTTTAGATGGTTTAATTGGAATAAATGATTTGATTTTGATTTTGACTTTCGTTCTGTTATTCTATAAGCAATCCCTCAGACTCCTCAGAGCACATGATATAGTTGAATCCGTAATTATTTGTACATAGGATGGACCATTCACCGACTTTTATAAGTATCTTCCATAGGCGAAGCCTCGCCTTATTACTCGTACAAAAGTTCGTAACTCACTGTTTACAAACATATAACACTAGCAATATCACAAACTTAAATGCATGATGTATCATTCAGTGTTTATCTGACGAAACACGAATTGAAATCGCTAATTCTGTATGTTTGATATTTTAGATCATCTAAACTACACTTTATATTATAAAATGAAGGGACGTTTACATATTTATAGTTTACGATATTTAAGTGTTTGGATCTCTGCTCATTTTCAGATAATTATTTCAAAGCTTAGAGGCCAAAAGCGATTTATATTCAATTTCAAAATTAATATTTGTATTGACTTGCTGGATTTGTTCATTAAATATGCATATACTTGTTACGTAAGAGTTATGTAAGAGATATTCATTTGTTTTATATTGGAATAACGTAAAAGTTTAATGGGATATTCACTTACTGTTTCCCGCTAAAACCTAAATGTATGTTGTGGTTGTAATTGGCCATGGCGTACCATAATGCTGAGGAGCAGACTGTTATGCAGTGGTGGTTTTTTTCATTATGTTATTTTGCGTGTTTCTGTTTTGTTAGTAATACATGTTATATCTATGTTCAATATGAACATCGTTAATACTCGGTATCTACAGTAAAAGTTCAGTCCAGCAGTCTAATCTCACTCCGAGCCATCGCTTACAGCTCTTAACGCAAATACAGCCCCATAATTTGAAGTATTGGTCTCACCTCTGAGCATTATCAGTCCCATTCTTTTGATCGCATCTATCCGCAGTTAAATTTGTCGGCGAACTTGTTATTTCTGACTCGCCTGCTCGTTTGCCTCCTGGTGGCTAAGATTGATTTTAGTGCTGGAAAGTTATTTTATTATGGTTTTATTTGGTGATAAATTCTTGCAAATAGAAAAGACGTTAAATATCATTTTTATACACTTTTGTAAATAATGAACAGACTAAAATGTTACCGCAAAAACGTTATATTGATTGAAGATTTAATGTAATTATTAAAATTGTGTATGTGATGTGGTACATATATAGTACTGAATCTACGGCATATGTTACAAATGAATGTCCATTTATGAAAAGCTAAGTTTTCCAAAAAAAGTAAAAAATGGGTGTAGCTTATATTGATAAAATCGTGGTGACACTTTCCAACCAATAAATGACCTCTAGTGAGCGTGTTCAATCTAACAAGCATAATATAGGAGAATATGAATATTTCAGCACGCATTTTCTTCGAATGAAGCTTCGTAATACAAGCACGTATGTTTTGGTTCCAATATCAGTGATTAGTTCCGGGTTTTTCCTGATTAGTCAACTTTATATGGCTTTCTTAGCTTTATTTGGGACCGAGGACCAAATAAGGTTGACTTACGATAGGGTTTCTATAAGGTATTTCTATATAGAACTGAAAGAAAATGCATTGATGAAATAGTACTTCTCATTTACCAATCCGTACAATAACGACTCATGAAGTAGGTGGCGCTGCAATGACATTGATAACTTTGATTCACGAAGACAATGATCACTATTTAAATGTTAAGATCGTTGTCATGCAGTGAAATACTTATTTATTATTTATTTATTTATTTATTAACACTTCGTTGCATTACATAAAAGATAAAAGAAATATATATATTAAACATAAATTAATGAAAACCAACTGGCGGCCTTATCGCTTTAGAGCGATCTCTTCCAGACAACCACTGTGAGTAATAGAAAAAACCACTGAGTATATTACATAAGGTAGGCAAGAAGCTATACTTATATTTTTTTTGTAAACTATTTGCTAGTAACTTAGCTTATACTGTTATTAAAAAGATTTAATAATTGAAAAAAGTATATTAAGTAAATTTATGGTAAAAATTAATTAAAAATCCTTTACTCATTGACAGTGACGTATGCCGTCAATGCGGTTTTCACTTCCGCATCCTGTGGTATCGTCCGACCATTATTCACTAGAATTTCACTTCACCCGCAACCTATTTAAGCCTCTCGAATAAAATATATTTCATTAAAATAATTCCCAGTTCGCTTTCACAAAGTTTTATAGCGAACTTGCACAATACTTGCTTTTTTTACATTTTAAAACGTTTTCAATGAAACTATTCTGTCGGCGGTTTTCTTTTTAATTTTATTTTCATATGAATAACTTTTTATGAGATTTAATGATTTGCTGATAGTGTGACTTTGTGAATAATTAATTTTTTACAGACTTTAAAACGCGTCGATTGGAGCACTGCTGATTTGAACTGGGTGATTTGAATTTACGCCTTTCGTGACATTATTAGTCAAAGAATGTCGATCAATAGGAAACTCATCTTATTTTTGCGTTCAAATGTGTGTATATCCTAATAAGTATATATTCTTCTACGTAAAAATAGCAGGGGCCAAATGAATTTGTATGGACATTATAAATAATTAAAAAAAGGTGTGTTTGTAAGCCAGTTCTTTAATCGAATTTTTAGATTGTGGACTGTGAGTCAATCTATTACAGATCCGATGAGATAATCAGCCATCGTATTGCGTCTGGCGAAGTCAGTTACGATCTGACTGCCGACAACATCCGTTTTTTTAGAAACAGCCGATCTTACCTATAAATTGTCTCGTGACAAACAACAGTAGATCACAGTCATTCCCATACTGGTGAAAACGAATTTTGTCTCCAGATAGAAATCGAACGCGAATCATCCCGACTTCGTCTCCCGATGTCGACTAAAATTTACTACGAAAAGTAAATGATATGAAGTAAGCAATAAAATAGGTCTGATGTGTGACTACTATGTAGTCACATTAATGTTTGGTTTTGGAACGATCGAGTACATCGCGCGATTCCATCTCTATCTCCAACTTCATCAATAATTGTATCACGACAATTAAAAAAAAGCGACGGCTTAAAATGACATTCATTTCTATTATATTAAAGTACTAATTATATAAATTAATTTAAAAGACATCATTTATATGATGAGATAAAAAGTGGGTAACTGTAAAAGGATTTCATATGATTTTGCTTTATCAATAAATGAATCCCCGAAATAAATTCCCTTGGTTACGGCAGCACGCATGAACGGTCACTATTGTATTATCAAGAGACGGTTCTTATAAAAGAAAAAAATAAGAAAAATACGCAGAAAATTAGCAAATCAAAAATACTTATCCACCATATTAAGTAATCCTGACTTTTGTTACGACAGCAAATTTTTCTTTTCAGTCCATAGTATTTTTACAATTCAAAATTTTTTGGTAAAACCTAGCGTGTAGCGTTTGATATAAAATTAACGTGAAAAAAATTCGTGCTGCAAATAATATGGTCAAGGAGGATGAATATCGATATATGCTTCGATCGAAGTTCAAATAAATAAATTAATTTGTGATTTCTAACAAAAAATGAATTTAGTTCAGAGCTATCACGGCTAACATTAAAAGTTCAATTTAATATGGAGTTTTGGTAAGTTTAGACATACACGTAACTAATATAACACTTGGTTATAAAGAAAAATACAGTTTTATTGAATTTATAGATGTCTAGAATCAGACAAAGAAAGTTGTAAATCATAACGCATTAGAATAATAAACACTTCGTTTCTGATATATTTTAGTTATTTATACCAATTCGAAATTAATATTTATAGTTAAGACAGGAAATTATCTGTCGGGTCCGCTAGTGTGCAATAAAATATATGAGACTGTATTTTATTGTATCGAAATTATCCTGTCTAATGTTAAGCGAATGCAACCAAATAGTATGGTATGAGGTTCAAAATCGCGCTGAACAGAGTATCCAATTGTAGTATGAAACATAAGAAGAGAATCATTTATATTCTTTAATTGAAAACTAAATATACATAGTTTCGATAGTCGAAAACACACTACAGTACTTAACTACCTGTTCCATAAATTCTTCACATTCGCAAATATTGAAGTTATAAAGTGTATTATATAATAATATAGATATTCATATGTTTGTATTTAACATCGCAAAGCGTATTGACTAAGATTTGTAATTAACTCTGAAGCAATATTATAAATGATACATATAATTAAAATCTAAAACTTATCTATGCTCATGAAACTTTAATATATTGTGAATTCTAAAGAACTGAAGTCAAGTCAAGTCAAATCATTTATTTCAATTAGGACTTTTGAAAGTCAAAATTACAAATTGCCCCTTTGAAAGATTTCATATGGAGTAGAATAGGCAAGATACTCCATACTTAATCTTTAAAAGTAGTTTTTGTTGTATTTTAAACTAGTTTTTACAATATTTTATATACAATTATTATTTATATGAGAAGACCATACTTTATCCGTTTTTGATGGTGCCGGTAAATGATTTATAATTCTAGGACACTAAAACACCGAAAAAATTGATAAAGACATTAGAGATGCCTAATTTCTCAAATTAGTTAAGTTAATTACACTTGAAAACTTGTATATTTATATATTTTGCTTCGTGTCTGTAATGTATAGAAACATTTCACGATGCTCGTGAAATATAAATGAACAGGGATCTGAAAGAGGCCCAAATGTCAATTCCGCTTAAGTTAAATCCCAACTCGGAAATCCGATCCACGTCACGCTCTATTAAAACGCACTGAGTGCACTCAAACCGGTCCGGAATGCGCAGAAATAATGTACGACTATATGTACCTATTCTTATATACACTGGTATTATCCAGTAAAGTAAGTATGTGTCTCATTAAGAATATTACCACACTCACTTAAGTCAGAAATTATACTTATAGAATGTATTAATTGTATATTTTAAATGTAAAAAGTACAACGGCAGGCTAGAACCAGCAGACATATTAATTAAAAATCTTATCTATTTTTTTCAAATACGAATAATATGAATTATGAAATCTACCCAAAAATCAAAACTGTTTTACAATAATCATGGTAGCGACATTTACAATTCATACCCTGAATCACGCAAAGTGTTTCCGAATGCATAGTGCATATATACAACTACCACAACTTGACCACTAGGGTTTCCGGGCCAGTTATAGTAGATTCATCCTTTAGATTGGAGGATTACACTTTAATTGTTCCACAGTAGGATTCTCTTGTATGTTTTTTATTTTGAAAGAAAAAACTTTACTACACAAAATAAAGAAGAGAAAGTGCAGTAGCCTCTACATTAGGATTCCTTCTTTTGGGTTCTTCTTCCATTCACATATAAAATATTAGGCTTACTTGACAAAGTAATTTCTAATTTCTAAAATTTTAAATATTCAATTTTATATTTAAACTACTGGTATACAAGAAAAATACGTTGCGTTTCAACATAAGTCATATTGTTAAAAATGATTGGAAGTGAGTTTTGAATGATTAGAGAAAATTTTCTTTTTATGAAAGAGTGTGAAGATGAAAAAGAAAACATCTTGCATGAAGGATATACATACTTGTTGCAAAGGTTGGCGATATATGAATGCGTTACGTAGTGAAACATGTACACTATTGAAACGATAACTTGTAATCTCCGCTCTCGTAAACAAGGCTTAGTTACTAAGGCATTCGATAGTCGTTAAATCAAGACGGATCCCAGTCTGCCGACTTGGAAAATTAGACAAGATTCTTCTGTCTTATCACAAATGCCTTTTAAATAACGATTAGTATCTTCAAACATTTGAACGGCGCAGGAATATATTGGAAATAAAATAGTATATTTTTATTATTTCGATGACCAGTCACTTTTCGCGTTGCGTAGAGATATGGGATCTCTCCGAGTTTTTTTCTGCAGCTGAGCCTTCTGGCAGTGCGAGTGTCTAATAGTATCTATGTAATAATTATTTTTGTCTTGGAATGAACGAACGCAACCTGTGCTTTTACACTCATTCTGTCGATCCAGCAGTAGTGGTCGAATCACTGCAGAACAATAATAATCCAGAAGATTATTTTATATAACAGTTAAAAAAACAGATGCAAAAAAACTTTTCCGTATTCGTTGGTTTCTAGTAAATTTAAAACCTAGTATTGCAAGCGTATGACACTGATGAATGTGCTGAAACACCGATACATCGATGTTTGTTGATGGATTTACCGTCTGGAGCTAATATGAAATTTTTAAAAATCAAAAGAGCTGTATCAAAAATAAACACTACTTAATATGACTGTGTTAATTAGAAGGCGTGGATTGTTTTGGCCCTTTTACGAGCCAGTTCTAGAAATAAATTTTTATTATATATACTAATATTATAAAGAGAAAATACTTGTGTTAATTATGTATGTTTGTAATGCTTTCACACAAAAACTACAGGACCGATTTAAAATTTATTTCGTCAGTAGAAAGCTGTATCTTCACTGACTGACAAAGGCTGTTATAAAACTTATAAAAATCAATATTATGCAGGTGTGAATAAATTATACGTTAAAAATCTGTCATCGCGTGCATATAATATGAGTTCAAAAGGATTGCATTATTCATATCTTATTGTAAAAAGGTTAAGGTCCCCTATTTTCTCGTTTGGTTTGTATGTAATATTATGTTCTTAAATTAAAATGGCATTTAAAATAATGTTTAATTGATAACTCTAGGGTGTACCAAGCACTAGATTTAAAACATGTACTGTATATTTCTGTTACTATATAAAGGTGAGTAATATTAGAAAGAAATATATTGGAAAATCAACAATTACCCTGAATTTTATAAACAAACAAAATTATTTGAATAACAATAATAATAGAACATATAATATTCTCTTGTTAAAGAGTTTATCTGATATTTTAAATCTGAAGTATTTGTAATGAATTATCTCTACAAAACTACCATTTGAATTATATGCAAAGCTTCCGAAGCCTTTAGTATCAAAAAGTATTACTATTATACAATGAAAACAAAGGTTCTCCATAAGCACTATTGCCTAAACTTAAGTAGATATGACTACGGTTTGGCGTTCCCAAAAATAACAAGCCTGCTGTCAAGGAAAACAGATAAATCTTAAAACAAGGGCGTGGCTACGGAGAATCATCACGTATGTTGGCACCACATAATATATAATGATAAAAATTATTCATTTATTTAAGCAGACAATATTGTCTACGTGGTTATTATTAGGTTATTAGTAGTTTTAAAGTTAACTCCATCATAATCAGTGAGACGCACGCTTACATTCAACTATTTCTATTTGTAAAAGTTATTAATTTAAATCTTCTGCTTTTTCATTCTATATTTCAATCTTTTAATTGTTTCGTAGTTTTATAAATCCATTATTGTAAATTTTATTCTTGCTGTCTCCCTAAGATATTTATGGTTTATCTATAGGTGGAGATATGTAATTTTTACTGTTTTTATTTTATTGTAATCATAATTTACATTCTGTTAATATACTGTAATACACTTGCCATGTTTTCCGTGTTGGGTAGACCCCCTACTCACCTGATATTGATTTCCTGTTTTCTAACTGTAGTGAAGTTTAGTGTTAAAAACTGAAAGTAAAAACACATGTTAATTTATACATTTATTAATTGAATTGAATTTTTTTTTGTTTTTACAAGTTCAAAATGTATTGCGACCATAAAGCGAATACCAACATCCTACAAGTTACACAATTTTATAAACATATATATAATACATTTTTTACTTCATAGGTACTTTTATAAATAAAATGTTTTGATATTATAAGATAGTATGATGTAAGTACCATCACTGTATGTGTTGAGATCCACTATCGTGGAACATTTTCATTTCATGGAGCCCCAATTTTTTTTTCGCTGACGGAAATGTAAATCCAGCTTTCTCCCGCCAGAATAATTAGCAAGCCTAGGATATAATTTAACATACAATTATTATAGCTTATTAAGCCGCTGGTTTGTTGCTACTGCTACCTAATAATAATAAGCGATATCAAATCAGGCCTGTTCGCTTTGAACCTTTGATCCAATAATCATTCTATAACAACTTAATTAATATAGTAGACTTTAACTACTAGATATATCTAATAATGAGATATTATGTTAGTAGGTGATATAATCTATACTATTGTATTATAATAGTTAATTAGTAAATACAAGCCCATTAGTTGCAATGCAACTCGTTTTAAAACAATATAGGCGTCAATTAATTTTTTAATTAAAGTTCTAACCAGTGAAAGTAGAAAGATTTTAAAAGCAAACATCAAGGGTAAAGTTAGATAAACGTAGTCTAGTCCCTGAAGTTTTGAGATTGTTTACCGAAGTAATCTGTTTGTTTTCTAACAATACCAATATTGAAGTTGGCACAACTCTTCATTTCTTCATTAAATACATATTTGTGGTCAAAGTATTTGAAAAGACGAAGTACCCTTTGAGGAATTCTTGCGAAGGTTGAGTTGTTTTGAAGTGATTAAAGGTATATGCGAAACGAAAATTTCGAAGCGTTGTAATGAGGCTTAATCACCCTCAAATATTTTTTTTAATTAATGTCTTCAATTATAAATAAAAATAATTAATAACATTAAAACTATTTATCAATTAACTTGAATTAATTTAATGAAATTTTCCATGTGATACTTCTTACGATTTCAGGATTTTGCCATGTTTAAAGTATTGTAATTAATATCCCGATTAGACCTTAAATCTTTATTTCACCGCAAAATCGAATCCAGGAACTAAATACGTTAACCGTCGCCATTGAGCAGTTACTATCGTTTTACCGAGAACCCTATAAGAATATATTGTATAACTTCCTGATTATACAATATATTTTTTACATAATTGAACAACGCGACGCGGCGACAATCCCACCTGATGTTAAGTGGCATGTGGTCTATTGGAGGGTACGCTTTTCCAGGTGATGACTATTTAACCGCTGCTTAAACGAACCCATATGTTATTGTCTAGGAAAGATGTAAATAGGCAAGGAGTTCCAATACATTGTTTTGTATATAAAACGACGATCATCATAAAACTCCAGTGTGCTTCTGGATTAGTGTTATTTGAAAGGAGGTGGGGTATTTTATAAAGCATATGTTTTACTCTGAGTCACACAGAAACTATGTTAATAGGCTCCAATAATTTTGTGGATATCAATATAAGTTTGCGTTCATAAACTCGCGCTAATTTATTGCTACAACTGACATTGTAACTTCCGTAATTTGCTTGAAGGAAACTTTACGACTTCCTTTGCGGTACCTTTCCGTCCTATTCAACGGGATCTTCTCTACCGTTTGCTTTGTCCTTCTCATTAATTATGCAAAGGACAGCCTCTTAAAACTTAATTGTTTGTCTTTGTTAATGAAAGAATACGCAACTTTTGTGAAAAGTTTGATAAAAAGTTCAGGAACTTTAATAAACAGATAATTTTGTAATTATAATATTCAGACGCAGTATCTTCAATACTTTTATGATAACGTCATCTTGATGGACTCGCGTAAAATGTTAAAATCAAATATAATACCTTTTTGACATAAGAGCATCATACATTTTTTTTGCTCTATCACGGTTTGTACATTAACCAGCGTCAAGTATGGGATTTTTATAATTCCTTGTTTTAATTATTTACAGTTTATACATAAAAGGGTATCATACTTAAGATAAATTTCGACTATGTTAGTGAGTAACCTAAGCTAAATACTTTTGTCTTTACATTTATGTAAAGACAAAAGTATTTAGCTTAGGTTAGGTTAGGTAGCTTAGGTTAGTACTTTAGTACTAATATATGAAGTCGTAAATAAATGAATGTGCGGTAAACTATTTGTATCAGATTCCATTTTGGGTCGTTGAGTGGCGTGGCGTGGATGAGTGAGCAATTAGTAAAATCCTGAATTGTATCGTTTAATTGATTTTCTCTTTGAATGTTTATAAGGAAGACAAGGACCAATTATGCTATAGCTATTATATAATTATATAAGTTCCAGAATTATTCAACCATGGGTTTAAGAAGAATTAAAAGTTGGATCTTCTTGTTTTCTTTTCTTCGTAGACATAGATCCTGCTTTTTCTTAACCAGCCTTTTTACTAAAACAAATTAAGTCGACTTTGGTCCAATATGTGATACGTAGAAGTCTGCAAAAAATAAACCCTCTTTTCATAGTTTCTAACAATTTTGTTCTAAAACTGTGAAAAGCACTCGGAACTGTGTGGTTTGCTCTTTGAGCTGTTTTATATCTCATACATCGCTTCAGAAAAATAAAAATGTTTTGGAATTAGGTTTTCTATAGCGTTATTTATGATTGTAGATATTCTAGCGGTGTTCGTAATAGAATCATTTTTATTTTATAAAACTTAATAAGGGTCATAAGGGTGATCCCAAAAATATTTTAACTCGGCTGATCCGCACATTGTTAATTAGTCGTTGTTGAGCATTTGTTGGGTTAAGATTTTAATAAATAAATAAATATATAGATAGATAGATAAGTAAGTAAGTATGAATGTAAGTAAGTATGAAAGTAAGCAAGTAAGTAAGTAAATAAATAAATAAATACATAAATAAATACATAAATAAATACATAAATAAATAAAGATCTATACGCTCCAGTCAAACGTCGAAAGGCAAATAGATTTAAAAACTTTATCTGAAAGTCTTATTAGTTTAACGTAAAGATTTCTTTAACTTAAACTGAATCGTTAAAAACTTTTAACTGCGGTTTAGAATTTTAAAAGGGTGAATTACTTAACCAAAATTCAGTGAAACTAAATTCAGCTAATAATAGTTCGGGCTTGCAATTGCCACTTTCGATCCCGGGGATGCGCAAATACATCTAACGCGTTGCAAGCGTAAACTTCCGCACAAATCAAGTCATTTTAATAATTAAATTAATCATTGTCAGAATTAAATGTCGCCAATCGCAAAATGTTTTAAGAATAATAATTTTATTTTATTTTATTTTATTTATTTAAGTATTCCTACAGCTAATATATTAAACAATAACCAAACAATTACATTACACACAAAAGCCAAAACGGAATACACATATAAACAGAAACATAACATAACAGTTTTACAAAGCACAGAATCGAGATCGGTAAATCAAAACATATATTCAACATGAAACAACAAACAAAGCCATTATTGGTAAAAGTTACTTGAATTTTTTAAAATATTTTTTAAGAATTTTTTAGTCACATTAAATATATCGATTTGCTGGTAATTTATGTTGTAATCTGTAGGTATGCGATACATAACCGAGTTTCGTAAATAGTTGGTCTTAGAACGAGGAATCTCGAATAATTGGATTTGCCTTGTATTGGGTGATGAAGGGGTCTTAAATAGTAAAAGCGATAACAAGTCAGGGCAGTCAATAAAACCATTGCAAATAGCATGTAAAAATATAAGGTCGCATTGTTTACGTCTACATTCAAGGGATTCAATACCAAAGTACTTGCAGGAATCCAAGTAGCTACTAAACTTTTGGAAATCCTTAAAACTTAAAAACTTAAGGAACTTTTTTTGAATGTTTTCTATTGCTTCAATGTATTTCTTGTAACTGGGGGACCAAACAGTGCTTGCATATTCTAGTGTACTCCTAACAAAAGCAAAGTATAGACATTTTATACAATTTATGTTATTGAAAGATTTGCATACACGTTTGACGAAGCCAAGTTGTTTATATGCTTTTTCTGTCATATTATCTATATGATTAGAGAAACACATTTTATCATCTATGAGTATCCCCAAGTCTCTAACTAAATTCACTTCTTTAATTGTTGTATCTCTTAATTTATAACAAAATTGTATTTTCTTATGTTTGCGAGTAAAAGTAATTTTACTACATTTTCCAATATTCAAAGAAAGTTTATTTTTTCTGTAATAGTTTTCCAATCTAATAAGATCCTGCTGAAGCTGAACACAGTTATCCATAGATTTAATTTTTAGAAATATTTTTTTGTCGTCTGCAAACATGAGAAATTGTGAATACTTGAAACAACTTTTTATATCATATAGATAAGCGTTGAATAACAACGGACCCAGTATGGACCCTTGAGGTACACCAGATGTCACATTTATAAATGTGCTCTTATGCCCCCCCGTAACTACCGCCTGCCTTCTATTGGTTACATATGATTTGATCCACCTGTATAGATCTCCACGGATTCCTAGCGCTAATAACTTATGGAGGAGAATGACATGATCGACCCGATCGAAAGCTTTTTCGAAGTCCGTATAAATAGCATCTACTTGTTCTCCTTCGTCCATTCCCTTTAATATATACTCGGTAAAAACAGTCAGGTTGCTGACAGTTGACCGATTTTTCGTAAAACCATGCTGCTGTTGTGGTAGTTGTCTTAGGATAAGGGGACTTAACGTTTTACTAACTAATTTTTCAAATAATTTGCCAAATGAATTTAGAATCGAAATTGGTCGATAATGTTCTATTTTATTTCTAGATCCTTTTTTGTGGATTGGAACAATGTGGGCTTCTTTCCATTTGGATGGGAAACTACAAAATATATTAAGCGACTGATTAAATATATTTGTCAAAGGTTTTGAGAGTTGTCTATAGCATTTTTGTACAAAAATTGAAGGTATTCCATCGCTGCCTGAACCTTTATTAATATTTAAAGAGGGGTAACACAAATTTATACAATATTTATTGTATAAATAAATAAATGAATGACACATTGTTTATATAACCTTAAATAGAAAAGAAGTTGGTGTGGTGGAAACACAAACTGGATATAGATTTTCTGTCCAACGGGACAAAAACAACTTGAAAACAAAACAATGATTGGCGTTCAAGATAAAAAATTGGTGTAAAACAATTAACACTCAAATATGGAGGCTGTAAAATATAATTGCGAGAGGCATTTTGTGGAACAGCAGAAATTTTTGGAATACTTAAAAAAAGATTTTCAGTGTAATTGGTGTGGTTAACGAATCGCGACATAAATGCCTTTTGAAGTACTCGCCTCTTTGTGTTTTAATGTTTCTACCGAAAAGTTTTATGTGAGAAAATGTTTCATATAAAGGATTTTAAAATGGATAATAAAAATAATTACTTAAATTATTGAACGTTAAAAAATTGTTTTAAGATCATTTTCTCTTCTAACATAAAATGTAGAAAATATTATTAGGTTTAACACACCATGTAACTGGAATCACACAATTAAACCAAATTCTGCCTTTAAAATATACAATCTTACACAATACGTATAAATAATTGTAACATAAATGCCATGAAATTCCGACAAGACTTAGCTTATATATAATGACATCTTCAATTTCGATTTTTTTTCTAAAAAATACTATTGCCAGGAGAGATCCGAATAGTCTTGATAAGTTAGTAATGCTAGGGAGTAGTGATGGCGGAGGAAGTCGGGGTTGATCGCCTACTCGTCCGTCTGACCAAAATAAGACAATTGAGATTGACAAGTCGATGTATGGGCTTCAAGACAGACAGGACCTTCAGTAATGAAGACTACGTAGATGAAAATGAAAAAAAAAAATAAACACGTTTCTCTTATTAGACTAGTGTCGTACCTAGTATTGCAGGAATTAATAGGCAATATAAAGAGGTCGTAACTTTTGTAGCCATAGACCAAACGCTTAGGACATGCTCCGCATACCGAGAGCAATAATTTTTATTTCTTTATTTTCTGCTTGTTTGGACGTCGGATAGTTTGCACGTACGACTATTTGTTAGTGTTTTGCTTTTATGACCTGCTTTTGTCATTAATTAAACCTAGAAGAATATATGGCATCTTGTTTCTAGATGTTCACTAGATACTAGTTGTACTATACCTCAGTAAGTACATAGGGTCAACGAGATTCTTTAAATAATGTATAATGCTATTATCAGAAATAAAGTTCCATAAAAATAAATCAGTGGCACTACAACCACTTTAGGTCTTGGCCTCTTGGATTTCTGAATCTGTTTTATGATCAATTTTTAAATCTAATAGGCAAGTAGGTGGTCAGCCTCCAGTGCCTGACACACGTCGACTTTTTGGGTCTAAGACATGTCGGTTTCCTCACCGTTCGAGCAAATGTTAAATGCGCACATAGAAAGAAAAACCATTGGTGCACAGCCGGGGATCGAACCTACGACCTCAGGTAAGAGAGTCGCACGCTGGAGCCACTAGGGCCTAGGCCAACACTGCTCAATAAATAAAGTTTCATACTAAAGAAAATACTTAATAAGCGAGTGCCGCGACGGAATTATCGCTTTAAAGCGATCCCTTCCAGACGTCTACTTAAAGGTTTTTATTTTTAAATGTATGGGTAGAAAAAAAAGTACACAAATATAATATATACATGCACGTTACTTAGATGTTGTTTCTATTATTTAATAAATAAAAAGTTATACAAATAATTAATAATAGTATAAAGGCTAAAATATTAGAACGACGTACAATACAATTCCGCGTTCCATAACTTTCTCCATAACGGCACTGTGTAACATGAGGTAAATTACCTTAAGAAAAAAAAAAAACAGAAAAAACTTGCCTGTAAAGAAAAAATCTACTCTACGGGTCCTGTTGAAGGAATACTAAGGTATGCATTCGATATACTATAAAAATTACACAGAGCTTCAAACAAAAGGTTGATGAAATAAGGTCATCCAATCTTGAAATGCATTTTATTTTTTATAATTGCGAGAGCTTAAATTTGAAGGTCATTCTTGAGTTTTTGTAACAACTTCCTTAGCTTTAGTGGTGTATTTAAAATAATTACTACTATTTTGTATATTTAAATACTTGTTGTAAGTAGCTTTTGTAAAAAAAACTTTTAACTCGATAGAACCCAGATTTACGCTGTGTGAGTGACTATAGTACAGTGAGGGTTTTAGCACACATACACAAGTGCTTCTTCGTTGGGAGACACATTGATAAATATTGTGAGGCCACAGAGTGGACTTACATACTTACTTACGGAGTAACTTACTCTGCTCATACATGCGACCGTTTCAAAAGTACAGGAACTCCTATTCATTACATAATTGTTAGCTTAGCTTGACATAATTAAGGTATTGCATAATGATTAAATACATTTTAAGATGTTCTAACTTCCAAGTTTCTTTTTACTAAATTTAAATCTATATATCCCAGGGATGCCATCAGTTGCTCCCCTCACACTTTGAAATCGACTTTCCTTTAGTTTTTATAGTTTTTTCTTCTTCGTATTTGTTATGTAAAAGCTTGTCACGTTAAATATTGTTTTTATACCAATGTATCAGTGTTCCTAGCGTTGGCAAGCTTTATATGTATATTTAATTTGTAATAAAATAATTCCAGTTCTTCTCTTCCGTTCTACGTCCTGATTTGGGAACTGGCAGTAAATGTAAAATCAGAATTAAATTTGTATGTTATTTTTGAAGTTCATGATTGTTTTACCTAAATGAATAAATGATTTTGATTTGATTGAAATATATTAAAATCATGGTATGTTACATTAGAAACCACTGTGGTCTGTATATGTAATGTATTATGAAACCATAGCCTCAGAAAAAGCGTGATAAATGCATATCAAAGTAATTTAGTAATTTTTTTTATTTAAAGTAGTTTTTTTTTGTACTTTTTTTTTTACGTTATTTTTTGAACCTTGCCTAAAGGGACTCCTTTTAATAATATTTTTTTAATAAGTAAATTTTAAGGTTAGTTATTAGATATATTTTTATGTATTATGTTATTTCTGTATTATTTATAGCATTATTTGATAATTTATTATATGTCACATATTGGAATACAAGTTAAGAAATTTTTACAATATTTTAATATTAATTTAACATTTGCATGATTATATTTTTAAATGAGAAATAAAAAATTTTTTACTTTACATTTTACGTAAGTTAACATTAGGCTACCTAATAACTGACTAGGTAGTCCATTTATTAGCCGCGGAAGCAAATACCTAAACGTTCTATCGCCATATAATATGTTGTTTGCTCTCGACAACGCAAAAAAATGCTCCAATAATACGTCATTTATTTGCTGTTACGGTATTAAAATGTTCATAATTTTTACGTGTATGCTATCTATAAATACATCCACTTTTGTGAATACAAGACTAGGCATACAAGAATGTTTAGCGTGTAGCGTTAAAATAAAGCTGAGAAAGATTCGGATGACACTTCAAACTTAAAGGGCCAAGCGTTTAGTAATTTTGTTTCCATTAAAAACAAGGTAATTCGAGTTTCATTTTCAGACTGAAAATTTGCTAATTTATATTTTGGTCGCGTCACGTCAATTCACGACATTTAATAAGACAGTTACTTACTCAAGCTTCAGAATTAGCTTAAAAGCTGAATTTTTTTTTGAACTGTATGCTTTAGAAGGTTACAGTTCTTTAGAAAGCTTCAATACGCCTCTTGCGGCGTGGGTGTATTGAAATATTTGTGTTGAATCTTGCCGTGCATAGTTCTGTTAAGAGTATCTAGTTTATTTTTAGTAACTGTAAGCTTAAAGTTTGTTTATGTGAAATTTTTTAAGCTTGCATACTTTGACTATCACATATAGTCTACATGTGATAGTCACAGTATGCATATGATCCATGGAGTTTGTATATTATATAAAGTGACTAAACACAATGTTTAGTTATATTGTTATGGTTTTTATTTATTAAAAAAAAAGGTGCTAGTTCGTTGGGTAGGTACGCCCTACTAATATAAAAATGATTACGTGTTTTTAAGGAATCTAATCTATCTAATGTCATTAATTAAAAAAAACTACGAATCCAAACGCGGGAAACGTTCTTGACGTTGATAAAGGAGTACCTACCTTTCCACAGACTATAGCAAAAAATGTAATAGATACTTGTGGTTATTGATCAGTAGGTATGTGTAACAATAACGAGACTTAAGTCAAATAATTAACCAAAATATAATAAAACAAATTAAATTAATTACTGATATGACATATCTATTTTTTTACATATTTTATTTTAACAATTCTATATAATTTAGTTGATCCACATCGTCTCGTTAAATACTGTAAGCCATAGTCAAAGTCAGAGTCAAAATAACTTTATTCATATAGGTAAACAAATAAACTTATGAACGTTAGAAAAGAAGTTAAATTAATTCTAAATTTACATTTATTACCAGAGCGTAGCGGGCAAAACTGGCAAGAAACTCTTTTTAATCGCTAAGTTTTGAGTCATACAAATTGTTTGAGTCATACATATATAAGAGTACTTTTAAACGTAAGGTTCAATGTCAAAATAAATTCCTGCATTTGTTAGCGTGCCAAGTTTATGAGCTATTAAGATGTAGTGCTGACTACGTCATTTCCATTCCAATATGCAGCTATCCTGCCTTTACGGATATGAGATGCTTTTTTAATAAACCCATTATCTACTCATAAAGTTTAAATTGATTTTTGGTTATTGTGTTGTGTATTTATTTATTATTATAGTAGAAGTTGTATTGGGCTACATTGTAAAAGCAATAATTTACTGAATATTATGTTACGCCTATATCGATAGAGAGTGTCGATAGTATCCCTAAACATTCGAAAATAACCTTAGTAAGCACTTTTTCGCTATATATTTGATTACAGTTATTAGAGCTCCCTGTTTTAAAAACAAACTGTAGTTTTAATTAATGCACATTTTAATGTTTTTAAATTTATTGAAATGGAAAAATGATTCATTAACAGCGTAGATATTCAGGGAGGCGTTATAAATGAGTTTATTTATATTAAATTCTTCTAGTTCATTTATTTCACAGTCTCATTAAGAAGATAGCTTGGATGATTCAAGCAATGGTACACTCAATATAATATTTCTAACGATACACCTAACAATAGGTACTACACATATAATGAGGCTGTTTGTTATATAACCTGTTGTTAAATAAATAATGATAAATGTTCTTCATAATATTTATGTGGATCAAGGCAATACAGACTACATTATAAATGTTTATATGGAGACGTGAAGATTCATCAGCAGTACGCTGTGGAGCTTTGAATCAAACTCATCAATATCTCTCAAGAAACAAGTGAAGATTAGATTTTGGAAGTTTTGACTTAGAGTTAAATCCTAGTCTTATCTTAAATCATCATGACCGAAATAAGGCAAGACTGAAGTAAGCCATTAACTATGGCTAATAATCTGTATTCTACATAAAATCGACACCTATACAGCTATACACCTATACATATCAGATAGTGTTGTTGACATGGTAAAGGAACCTTTCTTTTTAATTTTTTGTAATTCACAAAATAATAAACTATAAACGGGTTACATTTTAATTAACCTAAGGCCTATATGTCCTCACTTATGCACCCAAGTGTTGATGTAATTAAATTCTTCAGGTTTTAAAAATAAACCATGCACTCCTAACAATACCTTGCACGAGTGAGAACTCGTACGAGGTATTAATTAATTAAAATAAGAGGAGAGATACGACTCTCTTATTTTAATTAATTGCCTATCAAATAATGCGTAAAAATAATTATAGCTGGGATACTCTTGACATAATAAATTCTACCATTTTGTAATCGGCCTTTTAATCGGAACTTATACAGAGAAATATTGCTGCAGAAAACATAAAAATATATGACTGAAAGGTATTTTCATTAAAACGAATAATACATATACCAAATCCGTTCTAAAAAAAGAAATTTTGCGTAATTGCGGTATATGCCCATTGCAATTTGCGGTATTAAGATAAAACTGTATTTTTTCCGTAAGTGTAACAAGAATTACAATACCTAGACAGCTAGTCTCTGAAGATATTCACCAATCTGAAGGTCATCAGAGATGGATGCTTCGGTGTTGTAATCTGCCACAACGGGGTACTACGCCTCTGAGCTAGGAATTGCTCGCACATTTGCATAATATGAACATTTCGATATTGTGACATAACCAAGTAAGAGGTATTGAAGTACTGTTTGTCAAATCCTGTACATTTTTGACATATGGAAGGAATATTTATTTTTGAGCTTCACAAAAAATCCTGGTATTTTTATTTTAACTAGTATATATTTTAACTGTACTTTTTTGTATAATTTATCACCTTTAATTTATTTCCTTAAGTGTCATATATTTTAGGTACGATGGTTTGTAACAACGTTAATTTAGTACTATATATGATGAGGTAAACTTAAAAATAAATAAATACTTACATAATCGACTCTTAAATCATACCCCAAGAGTTCAGATTAGAAGGAATAAACGACTTCAGTCTTCTAAGTACATTAGTCTTTTAAGAGTAGAAATGTGTGAAACAAATTAGGATTTTCCTTAGCTGTAGTAACAAAGTAACATGTTAGCTCTTAAGTGCCTTTTCGACTACGTTGGTTGGTTAAATTTCCAGGATTTATAACTTAATCATCTTCTCTTATCTCATACCAATTCCATATGACTTAAATTTTTTAATTCTTTATACAAAAACTTTAAAATTATCAATTTTTATACATTTAGAACAACATTGAAAAAACCTAATATTGAATAGTTCCTTTCAATTTGAAACACTCTATGTTTAGTAGGAAATCAAAAGTAAAAAAAATAGAGGCTGTGACCTTTTACATTTGGGCCTTAGATTTCTGGATCTCTTTCGTGATCACTTGACTTTTTATAAAACAGGCAGAGGCTAGTACGTGATCAGCCTTCTATGCGTGACGGCATCGTCTTTCTGCGTCTATGGAAAGGCGGTTTCACACATAGAATGTTCATTTTGGTGCAAAGCTGTGGTTTAAAACAATTACTCAAGCCACAAAAATGTTCTATATTTGCCTTAAAATAGACGCAGAACTGAGTCTACCGCATACCAGCGCCCAAAACGCATTGAAATAAGCGGTTGTAAAACTTATAACAAGTATACCACATATTCAGTTGAAATGTTCATATTTGTAAATGTCAGAGGAAACCTCGCTGGTTGTCGGCTTTAACAGAGTGCGCTGACTTAATGACATTGCAGTTACCGACTAAACTGTGACAGCTAAACATTTGTTTTTTAAACCACATACAGTTTCTCATATATTTGATCATACATATATTTTACTTAGATGAAAAATACTGGAATATTTAAAATCTAGAACCTAAATGTTCGTCAATGCACATAAAAAGAAAATCGGTTTACGTTAATTTCTCGGGAAATATTTAATAAAAATATATATTAGATTATATTATGTACTTTAAATATTTATTATATTTTTGGAGCTTTAATAAACAAACTAATATAAATGCTTTTTTGAAATTATTCTTCTTTTGGCGCGTTAGGGACAAATCATGAGACTAAATATTTACGATGCGCGCGCACACCGTCACAAAAAACCGACGCCCTGAAGTTAGCAGTAGTATTCATGATATTTATTTATGACTACAACGTAGAATAAGGCGAAAGAAAATTCTTGATATGATTTTTATCTAGGTACGCCAAAGAAGTATAACTTCTGACGCGGCTACATAAGCACACACATGTTTTTTTACCATTTGATTCTTAGAAATTTGTCATTATGTACGTAATCGATTTAAAAATTCAAAATCTTCTATTGTTACAGATATCGTGACAGCACCAAGATGCAAGGCATAACATAGTACGAACAAGATATACGATGACAAATATTATCCACCCGGCACTATGTCATAAATCTTCTTGCTATGACTAATATCACGTCGGAGCTTGAAGATTTCAAATGCAAACTCCTCACTGGGCCCAGCTGCTCGGACGACTTAATACCAGGTCTCGAATGTTCGGAGAACGTAACTTTCCTCTACAACTGCGAGCTAAACTTGGATGTTCAGAATGAAACTTCCTATACCTGCGTCAAATGTTCCATGGGTAATAACAGCGACGCAACTTCATGCGATTTTAGGCTCAATTTGATGACAGTTGTCTATGAAAATGCCCTAAAGAACGTGTGGCTGAAACTACCTGATTACCTATGTGATTGGAACGATTTGGTATGTTTCCATGATTCGCTGAGGACGTATCGTGTTACAAATGACAGTTTGAGTGTTTTAGAAAGTTTTCAGTGTAAGTGGAATTATGGTAATGTGACGGAAGATGTCGATTTAGGGGCGCGATATGAATGGACATTTTTGTTCGTGATTTTGTTTATAGTGGCGGGTGGGCTGGGCAATATTCTTGTATGTTTGGCTGTGTGCCTCGATAAGAGATTGCAAAATGTTACCAACTACTTTCTGTTGTCTTTGGCAATAGCGGACTTGTTGGTTAGTTTGTTTGTGATGCCAATGGGTGCGATACCAGGGTTTTTAGGTAAGTTCTATTTATAAATTATTATTTACAATAATATTTAAATTAACTAACAATTTACATATTAGTTAGAAAGTTATAAAAAAATTGTTTAATACTATTTTAACATTTAATGTAGATAAATTATATACGAAATATATACCTTTTAAAATTTACTATATGTAAATGTAAATGAAATTATAATTAATTTAGCGTTTATATTTGCACCTTCTAAACAATTCTTCCCCATTGGTTAATGTAACAATTTTCCAGGTTATTGGCCGCTAGGCGTTGTCTGGTGCAATGTTTATGTGACGTGTGACGTGCTCGCCTGTTCAGCTAGTATTATGCACATGTGCTTCATCAGTATTGGCAGGTATATTTAAAATTGGGTCTGATACTATATTACAATTTTTGTTTCTTTATAGTATTTAAATGGCTGACTGGACTTCTTGAATGCCAGATACCTCGCGAGTACATTGCGGACTATTAAACTTTACTTTAATAGATTTAACATGTGCTGTTATATTATTTAATATCAAATCTCCAATTATAATTATTTTAGTCTCTCAATTAATAACGCACAAGAGCCAATGCGGCATACAATATAACGTATATATATAATATTACTAGCAGACTCGGCCAAGCGTTTTGCGTGCGTGGCTAAGTTTTTTTTATATTACATAGTAATATAAAAAAAAACTTAAAACAAAAAAAGACAAAGTGTTGTTGTTGTTGGGAAACTGTAGGAGAACTGATGAGAAAGGTAGATAGCTTATGTGAAACGTTGGTACTTTTAACACAGCGCCATCTGTTAGAGTTGTATCAAATAATAAACAAATAATTTGCAATAACATAAAATTGCGGCTATAATTAAAGATCTAAGCTATCCTATCTCTTAAGTTGGACCAGACTGCTCACGGTGTGCCAATTTCATTTAAAATCACTTGAGTACTTTAGGAGTCTTTTTTTATGTTTTAACATTAAAAATAGAACAAAACAGATGGAACACGATTGAAGTCTACGCCAACCGCAGTCGGTTCGATTTTCCACCCGAATTGTCGCATCTCGTAGATTTTTTCAATTTTTCCAAGATATATTCCATACCTCGTAGCATCCTAATAGAATAGATTGGTTCTTTATCTTTACGACTGGGCCCCGCTCACCCTAATCATTGAATGAAGATGTTACAACGACGACAGAATCCTCGCTTATATTCGCATTTTTCTCAAATATTCTAATACCACAGATAATTTGTTTTTGATTTCCCAAAAGAAGCCTTTATCATGCAGATAGGATTATTCCATAGAGGTTTATTGTTCATATCATGCTTGACGTATTATATTGTAAATGAAAAACACTTTTATTTCTTTCGTCCGTGTGTAAACTCATTATTTTAAATTATGACACTCACAAAAACTTGTAGCTATGTATTGGAAGATGTTAATTACTAATTACACAATCAGATGACCGTATCTTCGGAATAATAGTCAACTGTGCTCGTCTCTTTCTGTCACATTGTGCTTAAGCTATGATGAAATGAGACAGTTGTTACTTTAGTTTATAATTATCTACTGGATCTTCTTAGATCATACTTCCTTGTTAAAGTATAACTTTTACTTTTACTCTTATGAAAAAAATGTATATCTAGTTCAGCCCTTAGTTTTGTTACAAATGAAAATGCATTTGCTTTTATTGAAGTAGTTTATACCTAAAAGTTTCTGGCTTTAACAGCATAAACAGCCTTTGTGGTTCTAATAGCAGGCTGACCCGATCTGTTTGGGTCTACGACAGACGAAGTGTTGTTGTATCTGTTGATAGTACGATATATGGACATACAGCTGATACCAAGCTTTTGCAGTATGGAACATGACCGACGGCTCTATACCTATTTCCTTTAATACCCCATTCCATATTGTAATAATAAGAAATGTGAAATGGCGCAAATCGAAAGAAATTTTTAAAGCGATGTATTCTAAATTCAAAATAATGAAAAAGTTGAAAAAAAAAAGTTTTTATGTATCAGTACTTATGGCCAGATTAGTTGCAAGCTCCCTAGTTCTATAGTAGTAGGGGAGCCCAAGAGGGGATTTCGGGATTTACTCAAGCGCGGCAGATTAATATACAGGGGGATACCTTGTACCCGGTTAAGTACCTCCACCAAATATGAGGCCCATATATAAGGCCGCCCGTGAAGGATACAGGATCAGATTAGTAAAAAAAAATTGATCATCAGACATTCTCGAGCGCGTCAGATTAAGGTAGTGTGAGTTAATCACATCCTAAAAAGTGTATATTCCACTAATCTGACAATTTGAGAGTAACGTAAAGAGAGGGGAGGGCAGCAAAGTTGTAAAAAAAAACGTCATCTTGACATTCTCGAGCGTAGCTTATTTTTTTTTTATTTTGAATGAAATAATTCAAGTATATTGAAAAATATATAATCTGACGATTTCCGCAAGCCGAAATAACAAAATTTCGTCGATAAAGTTCGTGCGATAAACGCGTGCAGCTGCGTGATGCCTACATTTCCTTCTCCGCGTTTCCCTCAAAATTAGATTTCATGTGAATTTGAACCGATTCGGACCGATAGATTTTGAGAAATTTTGAAAAATCTAAAAAAATAACAATTTGTTTTTTTGAAAGTGTTTTTTTGCAATAACTTTTAAACGGCTTTATCCATCAACTTCAAAAAACTAATCCACCTTTAAGCTTAAAAAACGACGTCGATCGCCACCAAACTGGTCAAAATCGGTTGATTCGTTCGAGAGATATCGTGAACGAAAGAAAACCGAAAAAAGTGTTTCTATCACATAACTTCGACATTTCTTATCGGATTATCGTTTTTGATGAAATTAAATAATTAGAGCTTAAAAAATACGTCGATCGCTGTCAACCGCGGGATAATTGCTTGATCCATTCAAAAGTTATTGGGGTTTGAAAATTTCAAAAATAGTGTTCTATGAAACTTCTATCAGACTTTCGAGCTGGGACAACTCAAACGCATAGAAATATTATTTCTTTGAACTCAGCAAGCTCATAAGTACAATTTTAAGCGCCCAGGAATGGAATTGCAGGGATGGCCTTTAGGGTGAACCGTTTTTCTAATATTTTTTTTGTCAGATCAGGCAAATCCCTCTAGATAATCGTCAGATTATGAGACAGTACGTTTAGAATATAAATCTGAACCATATATATCTTAATCTGACGCGCTCGAGTATTTCAAAATGGCGAATTTTTTTTGCACATTATAATAATGGCTGCGAGTTTGCGTCAGATCGAAATCGTCAGATTATTGAATGAGAGCTTTTGTTTTGGTGCACTTAACACCCCCTTTGAAAACCTGACGCGCTCGATTAAATTTTTTTTTTTTCATTTTTAACCCTTACGTACAACCACCCCCATCATGCAAATGGTCAGATTAACATACGTACATTATTAAAAATACGTAGGACATTGATGCTATCAATATCTGACGCGCTCGTGTATGTCCATGCAACAGTTTTTTTTTACATATTTAAACATCTATAGCCGCTTTCCCCACCGATGAAAAGGTATATATCATATAACATTTTTTTCTTCTTATCATCTAAGCTTTGCAACCCAATAGGTCTCCACGACGCTCGAGTAAATCCCCATTTAGCATCGTGGGCTCCCCTACCATAGTGACATTTTTTTTACTAATATCGAATCCAATAGCTTATTCGGTGCTAAGGGGTCCTCAGTACGTTCTGGTATTAATGAAAAGCTTAATAACAAGAGATAACGATTATTAAGTGATCAAAGAGCACGCAGAATTCATGACTAAATACAATATCATACGTGCCATTACATTAAATGTTGTCTTAGAATGTTCCTTTTAAGCTCGAAATCACGACGCATAAGCTGATCATATTTACAACGTATCTCAATGCAACAAGGTTCAATTTCGCATTGCATTAAATGCTATTCACACTCGAATAGTTTGCCGGAATTTTACCCCAAATTTGGATATTACACGGCTTATATCTGTTATGTGTGAAATGGGGTTACTGGTATAATCCCACGCGTTTTAATGACTTAAGCAAAGCTTCTGCCCAAAGGGTTTGGACATCAAATAATTCTTACAAGCATTTTTGGCAGTTAATTTTTATGCGCCTGTTACGATCCGACCTTACTGTGCAATCGGTTTTATGAAAGGATAAACTTTAAATATCCGAAACAGTTTGTATTATAATTTGAATCCCAATCAATGTATAGCTATTGGATAGTAACTCTCAAAGACTTTCCAGTTTCGGAAAGATAAGCTTTTAACGATTACATATACGAATTGACTAAATGACTAAATGAACAGGATTATTTTCGTTGAGTTTTAAATTAAAAAAACCTAACATTGTTGATTGAGATATTTAACAAACGTAAAAAGTATTTACAATTTTCTTAACTATTGTAATAATAATTCCTAAAAATGTAAAACTATAATAAATTCAATAAGTTTGGTCCCTGTGGCTGTGTAAAGGTTCTTGTATACAATAGGTTGCCTTTTAGGTTGCCTTATTTTAAAAATCCAATTTCGGTCGTCTGAAAATTGACATAATCTTTACGCTAATTTGCGCGAATGCTTTGATGTAGAAAAAATGTTTGGAGTTTGATTATTGGTGATTTCATTCTTTTGGATACAAAGAAAACTCTGTGCCTTCAGGTCTAAACCAATCATTGTATCGGAAATGAAACTACCCACACCTTTATATGATATACTTTTTTACATTAAATACTTACAAAATTCAGTAAAGAAAGATTGCACTAAACATCTCTACATCAGTTTAAATGAATCCTTGAAATGATAAAATAAGACAAATTCACGTTTTAATACCGACTACAATGTATTTTAATAAAAGTTACCGTACACAAGGGATGGCTTAGAGCTGAACTACTTAAAAATTCGTTAAAAATACAGTATATTTTGTTGAAATCGTAAAGATAATGAACCAGACAAGTTTTATTTTAAAACAGAATGAAAACATTTACGAGGTCGTAAAAATGATATTTTAGTGGTGTGGTGTTTTTGACTTTTTATTCGTTGCGAATGCTTTTGCATTTCTAAAACTTCCCTCCGAGGATTGTTCTCTATTTAAAATGTCTCAATCTATATCTTAAAGTATTTAAGTAATTCTACAAATAATAATTTGTTGTCTTATTTTTTCAGTCAATGTTAGACAAAGTCAAAAATCATTTATTCATGTAGGTTCCCGAGTTCGCGGGTCTGATAGCTAACAATGAAAGCTAGCATTATAGTAATGAAAAACATATTGAGCCATATAGGATGCCATTCGACCGAGAATTGGAACATCAATTTCATCAGTTTCAGAAGTTAAATATTAATATGAGATACGGGGCTTTTAGATTCAAACACTTGTTACTAAATTTATAACTGAATAGAAATCACTGCCTTCCTTTTTTGATGTCAAAGGATTATCATAAGGATTAAGTAGAACCGGTTTGATGGTTCAACTTAATCCTTATGCATTAACCGCTAAGCATTAACCTGGCTTCTAATAAGAGACATTGAATTATTTCTCTGAATTGAGCTTGAGAAATATGAGTGAATAGTGTTTTCACGTGCCTGCATCGTAAAATAAGTTGTTAATGAGCTAGTTTGCTTACAGTTAAGTAACTCACTTATGTTGTATATTTTGGTACAGCCGAATAACATCAAAGTATGAACATATATAACCTATAGCTTTTCTTGCGACGGCAACATAATGACCAGTATTTTTTTTAACATTAGAAATATAGCCCTGTTATTAGATAGATTGTATCTGGATTCATGCAAAATATTTAACTAAAATTCCTATATATTAGCGCAATGTTTATCGAGTGGCTTCAGCGTGCCAATCTCCTTGAAGTCGTAGGTTCGATTCCTGGCTTAGCTCTAATGCAAAAGTCGACGACATGTGTCAAACAAGACAACAAGTACAAGGCTGTAAAATCAGCCTGAATTTTACGTTTACTTGTCTATGAAATAAAAAGTGGCCAAAGAACTGTTACTGAATTATTCTTATTATATAGCTTTTTCAATGAAGCAACGAAACATCTGGAGCGGACAATCTGTATGTACCGGTTTCTATTCAGTGCCTCTCTTGTGACAGTTCTTATGATAGACAGAATTATGAGGACGACGAGTCTTAAGTGGTCCATGTGTGTCCAAAATTATTATATGTAAGTTATGGAAAAACAAATAACGTCTTGCTGCTCTGAGATAAAAAGATGAAAAGAACGTGCCAATTCTTAAAAGGCCGACAACGCACGGTGGCGGCGGTATCACATAACATAAGGTGAGCCTCCTGCCCGTTTGTCACCAGTTCTATATAAAAAAAGAAAATAAGTACAAACCCGTCTAATATCTAAAATTAGTTTGTGTACTAGTTCATTCAATTAACGATTTCCTTTATAGCTCAAAAATATACAATGAAACATAAACAGTACTGAAATAGTTTTTATGCTCTTTCTGTTTATAACAACATATAGTAGACTGACAGTTTTCTACCGAATTCTATAATGACTGACAGCTAACGATTTGCCGGTGTTAACAATTTTTATTGCCATTATTTATCTTGTTTACATTTTATTTTCTGTGTATAAAGTTTCCACGAGTGTTAATACTTTGTGCTGCCTATAATTTACTTTTAAACAAAATGTACTTCCAGCTATATGTGCTTCTGTGAATCATTACTTTAAGATTTTAATTAAATTAAGAGTTTCTTACCAGTTCTTCTCATCCGTTTTACGAGCTTGATTTGAGAAGAGACTGTAAGATAAGGCTGCAAATTTAAATAAAGAATCATTTGCTGTCAGCTGTGATAAGCTTAAAATAAAATATACGAAATTCTCGAAGTATAAAAATTATGAAACTCGCACAGCGGGTGTCAAATTCGTTTTTGAGAAGTATCAGGTGATTCAAATTAGGTAAATTCTCAATGAAAATTTTACGGTACAATTTGAAATCATTTTATAAATTACATTAAAACATTTATACTTTTGTAACTAAAATATAATATTTTTATTAAAATATATATTTAGTACAATACAAATTTTAAGTTTTCTTGTAATGTATCTTCTAAGTTTTTTAATATAAGGGCCTGTTTCACAATGTCCGGATAAGTTCCAAATAAGCTATTTATTACTTATTGGTAGGAAAAACAGTATTTTTGCGTTTCACGACTGTCAGATAGCGCTGATAAAAGTCATAAAACGCGAAGTATCTTATTCGGAACTTTTATCTTTCGAATAATTTATGTGTTGCATAGCTAATTGGCACTTTATCCATACATTGTGAAAAAGGCCCTAAATATTATAAACCATACGGTTACTACCCAATGACTGGAAAATTACTGGATTCACTATATTTCACTTCTTACACTTCACCGATTTTACATAAAACTTTATCAAAGTTATCTGAATAATGCTCATGCGCACGTTAGCTGGTTCCATACACAGATAGACTCCGATGCGTGATCCTCAGGCAGATGTTCGATGTAAGTTCATTAACAATGGAGTGAGTCCAATAAGTTCTTCATTACGACACATGCCCCACTCTTAAGAACATGTTTCTATTTAACCAATTAAATAAAAATAGTATAGTAATTAATTAAATAAATACTAAAAGCAAATACAATGTCAAAAGTCTTGTTGGGTATATTTCTACGGTTATTTAACCGCGAGATAATCCTGCTGCTACGTGCATTCCAATAGAGTTTGTACGTGTTGGGAATTCAGAAGCTTAGCTATCAAGAGTCTTGAGGCCCGATTTCCGACTTGAAGCTAGTCCGCATGATCTAGCTTTTAAAATTCACTTCAATGCATTTTTAAACATTCTTTGTGTACAATATGTTTATTAAATAAATAAAATATGTTTAATATAGTACATAAGATAGACAGGTATCATTAAATTTGAACCTGTAGGAATCGCTACTCATCAGCAAAGAAACAGAGGGTGAGGCCGAGAGAAAAAGCCGGCGTAAAAAACTTTCGGCGGAAAAAATGTTACAAATTTTATTTTTATTTTTTTTTATTTATTCAATACATGTGATAAAAAAATACATGAGGGTACATGCAAATAACCATGCGCTGAAACCAACAGATTTAAGTGCGGCATGGTGTGGTCGCTGCTACTCGACTGTTTGATTACATAATTAATTTAACACTTACATAGTATCTTATTTTATAGCATAAAGTACAGTCATACGCCAACATTTATAGATACAAACAAAGTGCCGGAAATATGTCTATACAACTTTAATGATAATATTATTACGTTCATTTTGTTACACAATATCAATTCAGTCTTAATGAATTTTAATGGATCCTTGCAATGATATAGCTTGTACAACAGAATAACACTTAGGCTACAATTTTTTATCGAGTTTTTACACAGTTATGATCTATTCTTATCTGTATATTTTTTAAGCATAACGGGACAAATAGTGGGCTTTGAGTATAAATTTACTTTTGTTTATATTATTTAGTACACTATTCAAGGTTTGGTTCGGTATATTATTTAAGATGCTAGGAAGCATGTACTCCCAGGTCCGTTGACCGTATGAATTTTTAAAGTTGGGTATTATGTAGTTAGGTGAGTAGGGCAAAACACGTAGATTGTTATGTCTTTCTTTTTTTACTAACGAATCTATATGACCGTGAGCCTCACACACAATAGATAATTCAATTTTATCATATATATTGAGTATCTTACAATAATGAAACAAGGCTTTTCCCTTCAGATTCAATTTCTGTTTTACCTTTGGTGGTACAATTGTCTTTAAAAGTCTATATTGTAAATTAAAAATTTTATTTATGCTTGTTTTGTGTGTGCGGCCGTAACTACTCAGACAATAGTTTATAATGGAGTCTGCTAGTGAGAGGTACAACATCCTTAATGTATTGTATGGTAATTTATATTTAATGATATGCAAACGGGACATTATTGCTCTAAGTTTGTTACAAATATGTTCGATGTGAGGTTTCCAATTGAAGTTATTGTCTATAATCAAACCTAAATAGGTATGTTGTTTAACTAGTTCTAGTTTAATGCAATTACAATTTGTATAGTTCGATGAATGAAAGCATTGGTGTGAGTGAGCTGTGATGGATGGCCTTAATCCCGTGCGCAAGTATGGTGAGTGGATGTGTAGTAATTTCGTTTTTTGTGCGTTAATGATGAGGCCTGAATCGTGTGCCCATTTGCATAGTTGGTTGAAGTTGTGCTGGAGTTGTTTTTGAGCTACGGAGATGTCTTTGTGTGCAGTAAGTAGACAAGTATCGTCTGCAAATTGATAGACACTCGCTTCGGTAAATATGTTAGGCATGTCGTTTACATATAAGAGGTATTCAGTCGGCCCGGTTATTGACCCCTGGGCGACGCCCTCTTCGGTACGGATCAGCTGGCTGAAGGCCCCGCCTATGTTAACCGCAGTAAATCTGTTCATGTGATAGTTTTTTAAAAGTTCTAGGAATGGTCCCTGTATGCCATTTTGGCGTAGTTTTAAAAATAGGGTTGTATGATTTAGTGTTTCAAAGGCTTTGCTAAAGTCAACGAAGACAGCGAGCACATGACGACGATCATTCATGTGCTTGTTGATCTCGTTGGTAAATTGAAACAAAAGTTGAGAAGTGTTCTTTTGTTTTTGGAAGCCAAATTGTTTATCGTTTATAATCTTATTTTCTTTGATAAATTTATTTAATTCGTTACCAAGGTACCTCTCTATTATTTTATCTATGCAGGGTAATATTGTTATTGGTCTATAATTGTTTATTTCGTTTTTCGACCCTTTTTTGTATACAGGTCGTACACAGCCGACTTTTAGTTTGTCTGGAAATAGAGAATATGCAATACAGGAGTTTATTAAATGAGTTATTAAGGGTGTTATTTGTCCGTTTATGAACTTTAAATCTTTCATTCTGATTCCGTCGATTCCAGGACTTTTTTTTTCATTCATGTGCTTTATTATGGAGTAAATGTGATTGCTTGCTTTTTTCAATCTTATTGTTATATTTGGTTGCGTTGCGTAGGAATTGACGTCTAATAATGGTTTATCACAGTATGTACAGATTTTTTTAACATTATTTTGAAATTCTGTAGCAAAGTTGTTTACCAGACTTGTTAAGTTTATGTTATCAAATGAATTCATTATTATTTCATCGATTGATTTAGTTATTTTGCCGCATATTGCATTTATAATTTCCCACTGTTTTTTGGGGTTTTTAAAATTTTCTGTTATTTCTTTCTTATAGTAATGGTTTTTAACGTTGTTAATATATTTATTAGTTTTATTTCTGTAAATATTATATAATAGTCTATTTTTTAAGTTACTTTCATCCCCTTTCCAAATTAGAAATAGTTTACGTCTTTCAGCGCACATACAATTTATTTTGTTTGTCATCCATACACATTGATGTCTTTTTCCTACTTTAAATTTAACTACTTTTTTGCAATTATTGTATACGTTTGTAAATTTCTTTATAATGAAGTTTAGAATATCAACTGGGTTTGTGTGGGCTAAGCCTGCGGTCCAGTCTATGTTATATAGTTCGTGTTGTATTTTTTTATTGTCTTGTTGAGTTATTAATTTATAAGTGTTTTGTGGTTGTGTGCGGTGGTTGTTATTCACAATAGATAAACCGGTAATGTAATGATCAGCCAGTGCATTTTGGATAACGGATGTTTTTGTGTTACTACTATTTACATTACGTAAGAAGATATGATCTATACACGACCTTGTAATTATGTTACATTTGGTTTCTACCCGAGTGTACTGACTAATGCCGCACTCTAAGCCTGATTCATACATCAGGTTTAAATATTGTTGTACGTGTGGGTTTGACATCTTGATATCTATGTTAATGTCGCCTAATATTACAAAGTTATATTTTTCAGGATATTTTGATATCATTCTTTTAATTTCCTTAATAAAAATGTTTTTGTTCCTGTCTGGAGGTCTATAAATAGCACACAAACCAATCTTATAATTATAACACGTCTTAATTTCACCAAAAATACACTCGTAGCTGAGGTTGCTTATTTTGAATCTTGTAAATGACACGCTTTTATGCACATACACTAGGATGCCGCCTCCCTTTTTGGCGTGGCGCAGTTCGGAGTACATTTCATAGTCTTGAAGTTGAAATAATGTTTTGGATGTATCAGTGATATTCGCCTCTGTGATCACGACGACGTGTACGGTGCTGCTACTGCTCGTCACTATTAATTCTAGTTGCGCGAAGTTTTTGATAAGGGATCTGATGTTTACACTTAATGCAATTAATTGTTCTTTGTCTCGAGTTAATTTTATATCTTGAATAAACTCATTCCATGACGTGTTATTTAATTCATGAATAGATTTGATGATATATTCAGCCATTTTTAGTACATAAATCAATGCATGTTATTGATACGGCAGTTGTAGAATTGTACTCTTACTTACTTTACCGATTTCTCTTTTAACCTTTCAATGTCGTTGAGCGATCGAATTACATTAGTTTTTTCCTTTTCTTCCTTTTTTGCTAATATTTGGCCATTTTTAAACCAGATAAATCTATACATATTAGTCTCCTTTAGCTCTTTTTTAGCTTTCCATAATAGAAATGCTGAGTTGGGAGTTAGGGCTTCCCGTATGAAGATCTTGGATGTATCCTCTCTTCTTAGGTCTGTACAGTTGAGCTGGATTGTCCGTGCAGCCTCCAGCCACTTATCTCGGCTTCCATCTTGCATGACAACCACTATCGGGGGGGAGGGTTCTTTGTCGGTGGTAGCGGCCCGGTTTTTTCTTCCCGCCTTCCTATAAGCTTTAATTATTACTTTAGGATTTTGTTGCAGCTTGGAGCAGATTTTACTGGATATGTCCACGGGATCCTCGTCTGCCGCTTCTTTGATTCCGCATATTTCAATTTGGTTTGACATTTGTAATTGCTCCATAGTATTGATTCTTTGTTCCAAGGTCTCATGTTTGAGCATTGAATTTTTTAAACAATTTTTCAGGTCTTGGCATTGGTTTTCAACAATTTTGATGCTGGATTCGTACAATGCAATTTTTTCCTCATACTCGTCAATTTTATCCGAGTAGAATTGTAGGGTAGATTGCAGCTCCGACGTAATTATTTCTCTGACCTCTCGCCGTATATCGTGAAGAATCTGTTGTGTAACTTTGTTTTGCGCCAAATTAGATACGGATTCGTTATCCGTAATATCCTCTTCATCGGCATCAGGTAGGATGCAGGATAGACGTTTAGGTTTGACACCACCCGCACAATTTCGACATTTCCAGTCTACTGAGTCAGTAGCCACGAGCGCGCTTAGTTGTTCCGTAGTTATGGATGCACAAGCGCCATGTATCCATTTACTACACTTTCCACACTGCACTCCTGGGCTTTTTTTGGTAACTGTCTTCGCGCACTTAAAACATTTAACCATGATGATGAATAATGTGCGCGCGCGCAATGCCGTTAGGTGCGTTCCGGTTCGCGTCGAGCGAGTGACTGAATACAATAATGTTTTACTTAAAACTTCTTATCTAATCAATTTTTGTTTTATTATAATGCAATATTTACGTAGTGTTAGCCCAGGTTTTGCCAGCTTCCACTCAATCCTGGAGCGGTTCGAATTGTCTGTATGTATTTTCTATTCAAATTGCGAAAACTTAAACGAAGACTGATCCATTACTTGCCTAAATAAAGATTTAAATCAGATGGCAAATGCTCGATGACCTACGTTCTATTGGGCTACCTACATGTTAAGCAAAACGTTTATACAGTTAAAACGAATTGGAAATACTTCTTAAATGTAGTTATTCTTTAAAGGAATTCTTAAATTTCCTTTCTATCGTAAAGATAAAACTGGAAAGAAAGAGAAATCATCGCAAACAATAAAAACTTAATACATTCTATTATTCGTTTTTAGATAGCTTTTTAAAAGTTTAAGAGAAAAGTTTCGAGAATCATTAGTAAGATAATGGAATTCATTATGTCGGTTTTATGAGTTCAATTCGGATTCCACATCTAAGAACTTCGGTGATGATTAAAGAATTATGTTTCAGTTTGTTTTACGGAAACTAATTGCAAAGTTAAAGCTTGCTCGAATTCTATTATTTTTCTTAACTAAGTTGTTCATTTTAATGCCAAAACTTCTTAATTTATATGAATTTCAATTTATATACCCTGACTTATACTGCATGCCGCATTTTTTAAAGACGAATCGTCGTCTCACATCTTCTAATAAAGTTATTGTATATTACTAAATTACAGTAGGTATTTGTAATGTAATATTTTAATAGAAACTTTGTACTGCTTCATGTATTTTTTTATTTATTAACATGGGTTATATCGAATAAGTTGCTTTTCTCTCCATCATCTTCTTAATAAAGTTTTGTGATACTACATTTGCACAAATCTTCACTTGTATATTTTATTTTATATTATTTCTTTCCATACGTACTCGTATACCCACACTATATTTTAGTCCCCTACAGTTGTAGCCAACGTGCTACGTGCTACGGACATGCTACGCGGTTAAGCAGACATGGAACGGTTGTGGCTACACTTTACCTTGCTACGACATTATATTCTGACCAACAGTGGGCAGACCTTTTTATAAGATACTTTAGAAAGTATACGAATAATTGGATAATCTTTTCACATAGTTAAAAAAATAACGGTATTATTATTCTTGCATAATATGGCTGTGCAAAGTCACGATAGGAATAATAAAGGATAGCTTGATGTTACGAATATATTATTACTTCTTGGATCACAAATATTAATAAAAATGTCGTGAATTTGAAATGTTATCTTATGTAAATGTTATGCCCCACATGTTTATATTATTTAGATTTAAAATACAAGTATTGTATATATAATAAACTAATTTATACAACTCACCAGGTATCTGGGCATCAGAAATCCGTTGAAGAGTCGACATCATTCAACAAAACGAGTGGTTGTCATTAAGATTGCTCTCGTCTGGCTTCTAAGTATGATTGTTTCGAGCTCCATTACTGTACTAGGTAAGACTATCTATATTTTATATTACTTCTTAGATAGATTAAATATCATACCAAGCGATGTCCTTTTAAATATTGTATTGGTAGATTAATAGACTAGTCTAAGCAAGCTTAAAAAAAGTATTATGTGAATTTCGAATTAATCCGGTATGTTTTCACAGTTTCTAGTGATAGAAATTCTACTGATATTATATATTAATAAAAATAGGAGGACCTCAATATTGACAGTTCTTTTCCATAGAAAGTCGTTTCAATGTTAATATTTAACGAGAATTGAAAGCTCGCGAGACAAAAAGAAAAAAACATTAGTTGGAAGAAAAAGTCAACCATGCGGAAAGGTCCCTATCTGAATGGCTGAGTCGCTAAATGTTTACAATAATAGCATTCAGATGTTTTAACTTTTCACTTTCGTTTACGTTTTATTTCAAACAAAAGCAAATGTACAATACTTAATTCAAAGTCTACGTTGCTCGAAAAACAATAGCGTAAAAAAATAATACAATATAATTATGTTATATAAATATAACAACAAACAAAAAAAATAGCATTAAAAATCTATAAATAATAAAGTGTATGATAATACTTATACATTTATAGTGTATTATATACTATTATGATAAGTTTTGACCTCCAATGGAGTAAATGCCTCCTCGAAAATCTTCGAATTGTCTGGCCTCTTTGCTGCTGTCTTCCAATCTTACACCGCCATCTCTCTTGAACTTCTCTGGTTTTTGATACTCCTAAACTTTTTTGCCAACTAAGTAAGAACCTTTTTAAATCATCCAACTAGTCCGAAATGTATGTACGTATAGATATTTTGTGTGTTTGTTTGTCGATCAATGAGATAAGACTGAGACTCAATAAGTTTGGTTGTGAGTAGAGAACAGATGACACCACAGGGCACTGTTAGTGATAAATAAAACCTACGCAGAATTGTGCCCCATATTGCATTGCAGGGTTTGAATTATTATCGTTAAGAGAGTCTAACAAGACACTTGGGATGTTGAAAGCAAGAACATAATTAAAATTCTAATTCTCATCATGAAACACTTTGTAGTTTCTAAGTGTACCGCAAAGTAGCTTGCATAAGCGATTTAATTGCAACTCGCAAAGTTTTTAATATAAAACGATGTGTGTGTTTTTAACCTTTAAAAAATAAATTTTATTGTGTTTGAATATTGTATTTAAATGATGTCGATGTGGATATAATTTTACTTATACAACTATGCTCTATGACGATGCTCACTTGTTTGTTTATCAGATAATAATAAAAAAGGTTCATTTTTACCTCTGTAAATTTAAAGAACAAAATATGTAAACAATTTGTTTAAGGCTTGTATCAGAGATTGTTAAAAAAACCGAATGTGAAAGAACATCAACAAATCCATTTATTCATTCAATCTTGAAAGGGATACTAATATGTTATAATTTAACAATAATTAGTCAAACTTATAAACCTTTGATCATTTTACACATCCGTCAAGTCTACCAAACAATAAAGCTCGTATAATAGCTTTCGGCTTATGTCAAATTGAAAATGGTCCCAAAAGGATTCTTTACAACTGGAACTCGTGCGTTTTATACGAACAAGGTTACGAAACGCTATATAAAATCGGATTTGGTCCCATTTTATGACTGATTTCACTCCATTCATTATACTTGATTTAGGGGAGCTTTAGCGAGCCCATAACTTAATTGATTATAAGCAGTCTTGTGGAGTTATCTATTTCCTAACAATAGAAATGAAGTAGGCTATACATAAGAGAGATTAGGGGTCCGAATATTATTTTGTCCCAATCGGTGACTAGACCCTTTGACCTAGCTCTATAAGACCTTTTAAAGAAATAGCATAAAGTTTTGTCGACATCACAGGAGACTGAAGAGCTGGCAGCTACCAAAGAATTAGTCTAGCTATTAAAAGGAAAATTCAAGCGTCTCCTTTTAAAAATATATTATTGTTAATAATTGTATATATAAATAAATAATATTATAGTGACTTTTTTATATTAAGCAAATTAGTTTGAAGACATTTTATTTGCTATGTTGAAGATTCATACAACTCTTACTGTCATATTGTCATTAAAAAAAATACTGATCGGCCGAAATTGTATTAAACGACATCAAACTTAAGAGATGTGAGCTTTTGCCTTGTCCAAACTAAAATAAGTCATAAAGAAAATGCTTTTTCATTAAGGAAATGTTATTTTCAAGTCGAATTTCATTTTACGATCTCATCTTTGCGTTATTATTAAAAACAACACCAACATCGCACTTACATTTTTTATAGACAGCGTTGTCTTACAGTTGGAATATTTTATGTCCAAAGCGTGTAAAAATATTAAAGTTATACAACTTGATTTATTATTATAACATAGTAATATTGTATTCAGGGTAAGTTAGATAAACTATTTTAAACGCTAAAATAATAAAAGGAAAAAATATAGTGCATACTAAAGTCATAAGAAGCAGTCTCGACTTACTATCTTACCCTTATACCACCGCCGTCAATAGTGATAATTATGCGTGATCACCTCGAATTGACAGGTAAACAAACTTTTCGTACTTCGTAATAAATTGATTTAAGAATTATTGTTCCGCTAAATTTAATCAAACTTAATCCTAAATGGAATTGTATTTTATTGATTATAAGACTATTATACTTGTTTGTAATTATTTTGATTAGTTTATTTTCTGTAATTGATGACATATAAAAAGTGACCAGTGAATTAACAAATTGGGTGGGGTCAGTATTAACATGTGATAATAACGAGTGTTTTTCCAATAAGTATGTTTTTTATAGAATGAGAAATTACAAAACGAAGAGTATAAGAGGGGTCTATGTCTCAAAAAGTATTTGAGCTGGCAGCTGAAAAAATTCTAGTAAAATACAGGAAATATAGAAATATAAATGTTGCTACTGAATACGTCGTCACTAAGCACTGTTTAAATACATAAAAAACAAAAAGGAGGGAACTTCTGTTGAAGTCGGTTATAAAAAAACCGTATAGTTTTCATTTCTGAGCAAGAAACAATCATAGCTGATTATTTAGTCAAATATTCTAATACCTATCTATTTTGGATTGCTACCAGACGATGTCAAAAAATCAGCTTGCATTCGACACAAGATAAATATTCCAGAATCTTAGAAAAGAGACGGAAAAGCTGGCAGAGATTGGTTTGCTGGTTTAAAGAAGCGCAACGCATCATCCTTCAACCGACCTAGTGTTCATTCATTTTTCGAAGTAGATTAAAAATACTGTATTGTTTAACTCATTGAGGTTCTTTAAGACTGTTGATACTAAAAAATTTATGTGACTTTTATTGAATTCTTATATTGAAACTATATAAAAAAATGTTTGTAACAGATTTATAAGATAATACTATTTTTTCTACTCCATTAAGAAACTGAAAGATTGTAGAACCTTTAAAATTTAAGTAATTTTAAAACATTAAGTTTAAACTATGTTTTAATTTTTTTAAGGCTTAAAATTATTGAAACTGTAGCAATGATTATTATTAAGTGGATTTAAAAGAATTTGTTATATTCTTTCAGTTCCTATCATAAAAAGTACTAATTTGTTTACCATTAAAGGCAATAAAACATTTTCATTAATGTTAGTGACATATTATTTGAGTATTTGATAAAATTTTACGTTAATACTTACCCCAGCTCCGTTAATATTTGCCCCACGTGCGGGGTATATATTAACAGATGACTTTTTTGGTTTTCATGGTTCTCTTTCTTGAAGCACTTACGTACCTGATGATTTTTGTTATTAATATCATAGCTGAATAACCAAAGCATGTTTACAATAAAAAATAGAATAAAAAAATCTATTATCAACGGAAATATAAATCATAATGCAGAATTTGTTAGTACCCCGCGCTCCCTACTACTTCTTTATTATTAAAACGGGTTTATAGATTATGTCTATCGATTTGTGCCACAAAACAGTTCGGTCGAAGTTGATATGTATTTTTTTACCAATAACTTAGATTACATACATTTATTGATTTCATACATTGACTTGGAATTGATAATGACAGAGGTATATTTGTCAATCTTGAAGGTCTGATATAAGTCAGAGTCTGATTCCATATATGTAGTTGTGGAACGCAATTGGCAATAATTAATTGTAAATACATCAAAGATATATAACAAAATCTGAACTGCACATGTAATCATCGACCTATCATCATCAATAATATGAATATAATATGAATCTCTAAACAAAATGTGATACAATAAAAATATCTATATTGAACACGCACGCTCTTACTCCAATTCACTAAATGTGCTATTTCCTCAGATTTTTGCCATCAAATGAAAACGTGAAATGTTAAGTACGCATATTGCATAATACATGTGAAAGGTCCAAGTGAAATTGTTCAAAACATAATAATAGCCTATGTTAGTTAGGGTTGTAACTTTTCCTGCGATTAACGATCTCTAGAATCTTTCTTATTGTAAGTTATCACCTGATTATTACGTTCATTTACTTAGACTTTGCTTCATCTAAAGTTTTACGCCTTAGCAGTTTTTGTAAAAATACAATAATAAAATAAATGTTACAGTTTATTAATTACCGCTTTGATACTTTCAAACTATGTTGTTTTAGTCCAGTGGCAGTAAAACCCTTATTTAACTTAATCCGTTTTTCGATGATATTCATTTTATGGATACGTAAAAGAAAATTTGGTTTGGACACAGACGTAAATCGAACTTACGATTTCTGGGATCAAGGTAGCAGGTAACAATATGGCAACTCCTTGAACATACTCACCAATTAAAATGTATCAAATTATTGTATAATTTTAATTTTTAATTATAAGCTAGAAGGTAATCTTTTCAACAATTTACAATTACTTTAATTTGTAACTTAAAAACGTAAAAAAAATAAGTGTAGTAGTTTATATACCTATATGAATTAAGATATTTTTAGTTTGAGTTTGAACACAAACTGTTTTCATTTTAAGTATCCGTGTATGGTATGTGGCAACCCTATGAAGGGCAAAAAATGCGTCAAAGAGAAAATTCCGTTAATCTCGCTTTGTGGGGCTAATACAGCGCTCAGGCTTGTAATGTGAACTTTTTAATTTTCTGATTGGAATCTAATGCTTTCAAAAGAATAACTGATGATGAACATGTCAAATTTCTTTAATTTCAGTTGTTAAAATCTTGTAACCGTAACTCGAGTTAAATAAAATTACTATACTTTTAAAAATGTTAATACATATTTGTAGGCGTTTGAATTTTCTATCCAAAAAATATTGAAATTCGTACGACAGCTAGATTTCTTTTATAATTGCATGGAACTGAAAATTGTACTAAGTTTTCGCACGAATCATGTTAATTGGGATTTAAAAACTCGCCAAAATACTTCAGTGGTCCACATAGTGACGGCAAAAACTGCAATTGAATAACGCTCAGTTGTGGAACGTAGGAAGAATATATAATACCACCTGTCCAGGTGGTATTATGTGTATGATGTATTCTGCCTTGAAGTCCGATGCCGGAACTCAGCTATATACGAATACGAATATATACGAACAATTCCTCAACACTGTCCATTGTAAATGCGGAAGGTTCAGAGAGACCCCACATCTCTATCCAACATCAAGATATTAAGCCGATCGAAAACTGACTGGTCAATGAATCACTCTTCGTTAAATAAGCTTCATCTAGAAGCAGTTGATACTGGAGAGCTCGCTCATATAAGTACTTCGTATGGAAACGAATTTGCAAAGTCATTTGACTGGTGATGAAAGAAATTAAACCTCAGAGAATCTACATCATATGTATCGAAATAATAAAATAAAAATTGTCAATTTATTTGCTTGAATCATTTGTGATGTCAATAACATGCGAGTATTACACGAGATATTCTTATTCGTACGGAAATTGGATATATTTTTCAAAGCTTCATGTCTATTCAGCTATATTTTGCTCAAGAGGACACAATTCCAGTTATTTATTTATTTATTTTTATTTATTTGGTGCACAAAACACATTATAATCTTTACAAAAATAAACTTAAAACTAATAGTTATGAACAGGATTCTAATGTAAAACCATGTGCACACTGCAAAATTAATGTTACATCAATAAAAGGCTCATAACTAACAAAGGTAACATAGTAAAAAAAAAAACAATAATAATAATAATAATAAGTTCCTCGACACCAATTTAACGTAACGTTAACCAGGACCACAAGGGTCAGCACTTAACCTACGATGGAGGATGTCTTTAACGACACTAATGAATTTATTGATGTTGCGACAGAATATGTCCACAAGTAAGTGGTTGCTCTTTGCCATCTCGTTATATTGACGAGCCATCCTGGTCAAAGGGTTGTAAAAAGAGATGTTATTCTTATAAGTTTGAAGGGAAAATAAATTGACTTCGTTAGCTCTACGGGCACTAAATCTAATGTTAAGGCTAATGTGAGCTAGTAGTTCGGGAGAGTCTATAATGGAGTGGGTGATTTTGTAAAGGTAAACTAAGTCGAAGACTATGCGTCTGGATTCTAATGGTTGAACTTTAAATTTCAGGAGTCTATCGCAATAATTTAAGTTAGACCGGCCAGGTTTTATACGATAACATAAAATTCTGAGAAATTTCCTCTGAATTCGTTCAATATCGTCAATGTGCACCTTATAATTCGGCGACCATATTGGACTACCGTATTCTAATATACTTCTTACGAGGCTGAAGTATAAGTACAAGGTGCTACGAGGATTTTTAAAACCTTTTGTGGATCTAAGAATAAAACCCAGTAGATGGTTTGCTTTAGACGTGATGTGACTATAGTGGGCACGGAATGAAAGCTTGTCATCGAACAGGATACCTAGGTCTTTTGCAACATCTGATCTGTTAACTAATTGACCATCTATGACGTAGTTCCATACGATTTTGTTTCGTTTATTAGTAAACGATATGACAAAACACTTGTCTATATTTAAATACATGTAGTTCGTCTTGCACCATAGTGATACGGTATTGATATCACGCTGTAATGTTAAGCAGTCATCTAAATTAGTAATAGAAGTAAATATTTTTAAGTCATCTGCATATAAGAGACAATTGCAGGACAGTTGTTGAATAAGGTCATTAATAAAAACTACGAAGAATAATGGCCCTAAGTGGGAACCCTGAGGTACTCCCGATGTAACTGCGATAGGTGCAGAGATGAAGCCCTTTAACGCAACCAACTGAGTTCTAGAGTCTAGGTATGAGCAGATCCATCTATATAAACTGCCGTGGATACCATGTGACGCTAACTTATGACAGAGCAGATGGTGATTTACTTTGTCAAAAGCCTTAGAGAAGTCAGTGTAAACAGAGTCAACTTGGCCACCTGTGGCAAACACTTGACAGAGATAGTTTTTGTATTCCAGAAGGTTAGTGACCGTAGACCTGTTTCTAACAAAACCATGTTGCTTGTCTGAAAGAACAGGCTTAAAATGACTGAACAGATGAGTATACATCACTGACTCAAATAATTTAGCAGCGCAAGATAAAATACTTATCGGTCTATAGTTTTTACAATTGGACTTATCACCACTTTTATAAATAGGTATTATGTGGGCAGTTTTCCAGCGCTTAGGAAACACACCACTAGTTAACGATTTATTAAAGAGAACACATAATGGAATGGACAACTCCTTTCCGCAACTTTTTATGAAAATAGGAGGCAGAAGGTCAGGACCCGCCCCTTTGTTAATATCCAAACTATCTATTTTACGTTTGATATCTGTTACCGTAATAGAAAAGCCAGATAATATATTAAAAAACGTGTTATTTACAGCACCAGATTGGTCAGTGTATATAGTTTTATTAGTTTTATCGTCAAAAACTGAACCAAAGTATCGCGAAAAAAGGTCACATATCCCCTGACCGTCTGTCTCAGAAGTATTTTCAAGTGTCATGGTGTGAGGCACTGAAATATGGCCTTTACGATTATTCACAAATCTCCAAAATGATTTTATGTCCTTGGCCAACGAGTCCTCGATGGATGCGATATACTTGTCGTAACAAATCTTGGTAAGAAATTTGCATCTCTCCCTCAGCAAAGAGAAAACGTCGTAATCGCGGGGATTCCCAAACCTCTTAAACCGTTTATGATATAAGTTTTTTTCTTTATTACATTTAATTAAGGATTTGCTGTACCAGACTGGATAAGATGAGAATTTGCTACAACAACTTGGTGTATTTCTTGATATTATTTCAAATAAAAGCTCATAAAAAGCTTCGGTGCACTCATCAATACAAGGGGACGATAAGATTTCGGACCAGTTCACAGACTGGAGTTCAGATTTAATGTTTTCAAAATTACATTTAGCAAAATTAAGCCGTTTAATGTTAGCGCGTTGAAGCCCTTTAGAAATCTGAATCGGAGAAAGAGTAATCAAAATTGCGGGATGATTTTTATCTAACAAACTTAATGCAAGTGTTTCATTGACACTTATACAATCTATATTAGAAAGCACCAAATCCAACAAGCGAGCGTTTGCATTTGTGATAAAGTTATGCTGTTTTAGATTACACAGTGACATTAATTCATTTAGTAGAAGGAGCTTCTTACTCGGGTTAGGGGAAATTGACAGAGAGGGATTAATCGAATCAGAGTAATCAGGTGTGTTAAAATCACCAATTAATAAGAAATTATCCAAAGGGAAACGATTAAGAAGTAAATTTTGGCAATGGCTATAAAAGAGTTCAAGCTTGTTAATTCTAATATCAGGAGGCAAATAGCAAACACATAAATTTATGCGAGAAGTGTCACGTGCTTCAGGAATAAGAGTAACCCAGACATCCTCCATATCACTATCCCACGATGCTTGACGGATGACCTGGTATTTTTTATGGACGGCGAGTAAAACTCCACCTCCCTCGGTTTTAGCACAGGAGGAATCCGCACGATCTCGTCTGAAGAGATTGTAACGGGCGTCAACAACTTCGCCATCGAAAACACTCATATTTAAGTTCGTTTCCGTCAAGCATATAATATCGAAGTTAGAATTTAACAGATTTAAAGAAAATTGAGTTAACTTGCTACGAATTCTGTTTACATTTTGATAAAATATATTAATCATTGTGGAAATAACGTGTGATTCAGTATATAAAAACAAAAATTGATCAAGTAACTTACTAAGCAATGATAAACAAACAAATTAGTAGTAGTAATAACAATTAAGACAATTTAGTGAAGGAATCATGACTTTTAATTAGAATGGCCGGGCTTGATTCATCCTTACGAACATAAATTTGGCCATATCGCACCCAAACAAACCTGTAGTTCTTGTCAGTAGAAAATTTACGTGCCGCACGGTGTAACTCTTTAGCTTCAGGAGACAAATGTTCAGACAAGTATATCCTGCTCGACGACGAGCCGCCAATACCAATATCGGTAGTAGATAGTTTGGTGTCAGGGTGGGACTTATTGAAGCGAGTCAACGCAGACAAGAGTGTATCACGCTGACGCTGCGATGAGAGGGTAACTAGTATGTTTCGCGGCCTTTTGGAGTTTGAGTCCATCTTAGCTACACGACGACATGCTTTAACATCACTCTCAGATACCACAACATTTAAACACTCACAGAGTTTTTTGAATAACTCCATCAGATTCTCAGTCTTGCTTTCGGGTACCTCGTGAATCTCGAGGTTTAAGTCACGTGAAATCTTTTCAACTGTAAATAAACGACTCTGGAGTTTTGATAACGTGTTTTGAGATTTCGTAAGTTCAGTCTCGAGTACCCTGATTCGATTGTCTTTGTCTGCAATATTTGACTTCAAATCATTTTGTTCTAAGATGATAAAATCCGTTGTCGTCGTGAAGTCAGCCTTTACCAACTCAACAGCTCGGCTAACCTCGTCGGTCACCATGTCCTTCAAGTCCTTTCTAAGCGCGGACCGTAGATTTAGCATAAACGATGAGTCAGGGGACAGTTTCAAGTCTATAAGTTTGCTAATACTGTCCAACGTAACCGGCTGCTTAGAAAAGTCAGCGCCTGCAGAAGTTTTCGTAGCAAAATCACACTCCGGCTCTTTACACGTCGTTATATATGAGGAGGCGCTTGGTGATTGGTTATTGCGACCCCGCCGGACAGGAGTATTATCGTCATTGTTTTTACGCCGAGTTACATTCTGACACAGAGGACAATTAAGTGATGCCAATTGCTCAGCACTGAGCTGCTTAGTCGACCCGGCAGCAACATCAAGGCATTCATAACAAAACTTGCGTTTGCAATTATTACACTTTAAAAAATGATCGACATTTAATACGTTATTACAGCCATGGCACTTCATAGCTTGATTAGATTCACTATTATTCACTTCACTGATTTTACGTATTCTGTATTACTTCAAATTTGACTTATAAAAGCTAACACTATTGTTAAAAATTGAATAATAACACTTATAACACGGCTAATAATACTTTTAACACGGCTATGGACTACCTTCCACCACGGTTGAAAATTGAATAAGATAATTATCAATATTCGATATTGATTGAGTTAGATCAGCTACTTCACTGAAATTTGAATAGTATTATTCAACTGACTATAATTTGGGTAAAACTATTTCATTGTAAAGTTTCGTAAAGCAAAATTGTAAAGCAAATTTCAAATCATTTATATATGTAACACAAATCAATTAATCAAAGTAAAATAAAAAGTAAGTAAATCAAAGTACTAATCAATAATGTACACTTATGAACGTCAATAATGAAAAATATATTAAATGCTTCTAATTTTACATTTACTGCCAGTTCTTAATCAAGGGCGTAGAACGAACGAGAAGAACTGGTAATAAACTCTCCGCCACTCTTTAATCGCCAAGTTATTTTTTAATGTTTAAAAAGCAACCATTACAGCATGTTCCATATGACCTCTTTAAGTTATTTATTATACTCTCAGGTTTAACTTTTGTTTTAGTTAAAGTTAATTATTTTAAAAATTAACTTTATACTATATCTTCCTATCTGTATTAAGAGACTGAGCAGTGTTGGCATAGTGGTGTCAGAGTTTAACTCTTATCCCTGAGGTAGTAGAATCGATCTCCGGCTTTGCACTATCGGACTTCCTGTCTATGTGCGCAGCCGGCATGCCCTAGACCTTAACAGTCAACGACGCGTGTCAGGCACATTAGGCTTTTTTATGTAATAAAAGGCAAAGGCAAAGGGCTGGAGGCGTATCTGATGTTAAGTGATACCGCCGCCCATGCACACTCACTTTGCCATAGGGCTCCCAAGTGCGTTGCTGGCCTTTTAAGAATTTGTACGCTTGAACCTTAAGTCGAATTGATCCGGAAATACTTCAGCAGCAGGCTGATCACTGATAGGTACTTGCCTATTAAAAAAGTGCATTTAAAGCGTAAAGATGTATACTGTCATTATACGTTTGATTAAGGCTACATTAATTATTGTAATTTTACCAAAAACTGAAGCCTGGTAAAAATAATTTTATGACATGTATTATTTCCAGGCCTGATCAACAAGCAGAACATAATGCCAACTCCAGAGCTATGCGTCATCAATAACCGATTCTTCTGGGTCTTCGGCTCACTGGTGGCGTTTTATATACCAATGCTGATGATGGTGGTGTCGTTTGCACTCACTGTACAACTACTCAAGAGACAGGCAATATTGGCTGCAACTCCAGTGCCAGGTGGTGCACAGAGAAGGTGAGCGTTCGCTATTTAAAGGAAATTTATAGTAATAATAATTTATTAAGATAGGTCAGTTTTTAAATGTTTAGAATATAACATTGTTACATTCATGATTACCTGATTTCGCTGGTCGTGTTTACATGTTTTAGAGACGACACCGCTTTTTATATTTTCATATGTATTTTAATTTTGACATGTGTTTGTCCTAATTTTTTGGTCCAAATTAAAAAAAAAACATCCTGATAGATTTGTGTATTTATTTGTAACTAGACGGAACTAAATTGTATTTAAATTGATGTATAAGCTTTCTAAAACAAACACTTTCGAAAAGGAATACTTGACGAAAGTCTCGCATACCAGCAGGTTTCACATAGTAGCACGGCAAAACTGTCTTAAGAAACACTCAATTGTATAACGATGGACGTTGAGGTGATAGGGATGGTAGTTTGTATTCTGCTTTGACCTACCTGAAACTCGGCTGCAGGTATAAATCCGAAAAACTGCTTATGACATATACCCATCGCAGTTACGAAATTTAGATATAACCCAGAACTATAATTTAAATATTGATAGCTCAAAATGGAACAAATGTAAAATCCAATGCCAAATCATTTGCATATTTTCCCCATAACTCTGGGCGTAATAGAATATTTATCTTTGGAGTTTTATCGTAAGGAAAAAGAAATCCTATCGCTTGCCAATACGTCGATTATGAAATGTTGCGTCACTTTGTGCTAGTTAAGAGTTAAGATTAACATAAATAAAATTTATGTTAATCTAATTGAACGTATGTAGTCGGAGAGAAGTAATTTTTTTATAGTTCAACATCTTAATACCTATATATTAATTAGGTGTCACGTTGTTTGTCCGCGATGGTCTCCTAAACTACCAAATCTATCTCAATTGAATTTGCACACCGTGTGCAGTTTGATCTAATTTCAAAGATAGGATAGCTTACATCTTACTTTATATCCGCAATATTATTTAATTGCTAATATTTGTTTATTATTTGATACAATTCTAACAGATTGCGTTGTGTTAAAAGTACCAACGTTTCACATAAATTCTCCTACCGTTTCCCTTGAATAGTTAACTACTAAGTAATACTTATAATTAAAAACTTAGCCACAGCAACGCTTGGCCGAGTCTGCTAGTATAGTATAATTTATCAGTAAGGTAAATGACTCGTTATGCATGTTGAGTAGTATTGGCATAGTGGTTCCAGCATGCGACACTCATCCCCGAGGTCGTAGGTTCGATCCCCGGTTATGGACTTTCTTTTTTTTTAACGCTGAACGGTGAAGGCCTTAAAAGTCGTCGGTATGTGTCACAGGAGGCACCTATGACCTATTTATCTTTTAAATTGACAAGTGATCATGAAACAAATACTGAATAGTGAGGCCGTGATCTCAAAAAACTTGTAGTGCCACAGTTTTTTTTTATACGTAAGTAAAACCATACAGGCTGCCCAAATATCAGATGACAATTTATAAGAAAAAAAACCAATTAGAATTCATTTGTTGATTGTATTTTCGCGACCTTTAGCGTATGAAAGTTGTTTAAACGAAAACATAAGTCTAAAATATATTGTCTGTATAAAACACTAGTACTTAGATAAAACTTATCTGCTAAGGAAAATGGTTTTCTACAATAGGGTTCTAAATCAATTTTAAGCAAGTCACATCATTACGCTACATATTCGCGAAATTCTTGCGAAGTAATAATTTATTACAACAGCGCTCCAACTAATCATCAGGGCCATTAACTAAGCACTTTCAGTTTAATATTTTACTTTCACTAGGGTTATTTTCTTTTTAATCAAAAAAGGTATGTTCTTCTATAAATTGTATAAAAGTACAATAAACAATAGAATGGCGCGCTATTATTAAAAATAAATAAACATACATCATTAAAAACGTGAAAGTCTTTCATGATTTCCTAAAATGCTTTTAATAATTACAACATTGACATTATATAGTCGTTTTGTATGAATATGTTAAGTAAATTGTATTTTTTATTTTTATTTCTCATTCGACGTGAGAATTCAATCACTTGCACAACAAGCGGGAAGCATTGTTCACGTTTTTGTGAGACAACGGGGTGTGCCTTACTTTATTACCTAATAGAATTCCATTCAACTTGATTAGCGTGTATTTTGGCGTCGTTCCAACACCCGACGGCTAGTGAGAGAAGCGACCTATCCATCAATAGTCTCTGTATTTGATTGTAAACTTTTTATCTCGTTATGCAAGTCATTCGAAGATAACTGAGATTTCTAGTTCATTACACTAATTACGATTGATTAGGGACCCTTTTGTTAATACTTGCGTGTCATTAACAATAATACCAGTATATACATACATACATAATGTAAAAAACATGGAACGTTTCATTCAATTGTCATTTGTCAACAGTATGTCTAGTTCTATCATACACACATTCTTTGTGACGTTTGACTAATCATTATAAACGCGCATTTGTTTTGTCTATGCTTTTTTTCTGACATTCCTGGTAAGTTCAGATCTTTACGAAACATTTTTTTATAAAATTTTAATATTAACCGTATGTAAAACGCATATCATGATATCTCATATTAATGTTAACTGCAGATATGAATCTGCAGGTATTATTAAAAGAATGAAGCTCTGTATGAATATCTACCATATTGTACATAAAATATGTCGAAATATTTTAATAAAGAACATCACTGAATGTTTTGAATAGTAAAACTCATAACGTGTGATTAAAGTGATATTGAAGAAAAGAGCGTACCAATTCTTAAAAGGCCGGCAACGCTCTCGCGAGCCCTCTGGTATTGAGAGTGTCCATGGTCGGCGGTATCACTTAACATCTGGTGAGCGTCCTGCTCGTTTGCCCCCTGTTCTATAAAAAAAATTGAGATATCAAGTAAAATTTTTTATTCAATAAACATGAAAGCGTGTTCATTTCAAAAGTATATAAATTATTTTTATAATTCAATATTAAATGTTTTACAATTAAGATACTATTTTTATCACTCATAAATAAGAAGGGCGTGTTCAGTTTGTTGTTTTGTTTAGTATATTAATAGATAGATTTGTAAACTTTAGTAATTCCTCAGAACTCTATAAACTCAGTAAAAGTAAGCATTTTTTAAGGTAACAAATTACCTCTTGCACATGCTCATCTTATTGTTCATTAGTTTATTACGACACACTGCCAAGCGCATTTTTCATAAATGTTAGAATCTTAACACTGGTTCTTTGTCTTTGTCATGTTTATGTTTGCTGGAGCGGAGCGTGCGTCCTTGAGTACGTATCCAACAGCGATTGTCTGCTTGCGGCGACACAGCAACAAGTTATAGCTGTATAGTAAAAATTTGGAAGGAAAATAAATATTACTATATTTTATATTTAAATTACGTGTTACTAATTAGTTCAGAATGATCCTCACTACTCAGAGTTTGCGTCTAATTGGCCGTAGTATTCATAAAAACTAAATTTTCTCTGACTGTTATATTCTTTCTCTTTCAGTCAAATTGTGTTTACGCTATGATGAAAAGAGACCGTCACTTAGTTTATTTAACTACTTTATTACACATAATAAAATTGATGTTTAGTTAAAAGAGAAAGTACACTAGCCCCTATACTAGAGGGCCCTGTGTTCTGTTTTAGCTAGTCTCTTCTATCTCTAGTAGAAATTATAATGTCAAATATGTCAAATATTTGACGTTATAATTTCTACTTACTTACAATTTTATTATTAAAGACATATACATAAGAATACTTTCCTTTTTAAGTAAGTAAGATTCTTAGTATAAAGTTTTGAATCGTTAGTGAAAATTTGGTTCTTAAGAAAGTGGTTAAAGATGAAAAGGCCGTTTTTTGTTAAATGGAGCGATGAGACTAATTTATTATTAATGAACAGTGTTAGTCTTTCTAAAACAACAACTCTTTGCGCTATTTATAAACAAAGATGTTTAATATAGCTCCGTATCGGATAATAAATATCGACATTGGTTAGAGCTAAGAGCATACAATTACATTAGCTTTACGATGGTACGATTTATAACGCCATAGGGATTTATGTTTGCTAGCAAAAAGTTTCGACGTCAAAACCATAAAATAGAAGCTCGGATAGACGTTTTATTATTGTTTTTATCAGAACATAATTTTAAAATATATTCTTATTTCTATGTCGTAAACAATGTTGAACATGTTTTCAAAATTATGTTAATGTCTTATCATGAATAGTATCGGCGCTTTTTGTCGCTTTTTGCAAATAGAACATACATACTTTAATGGTCTTTAAACAAATTCTATATAAATACATGTTTATTATTAAAACGGCTTTTTAGTTTTTTTACAGCAGTTGGTCAGCGAATGTCTTTGAAACTTATCCTTAACTGAGTTAAAAACCAAAGTCAAGGTTAAATTTTGGTTTCGTGTTTTTGCTAACTATTGCAGTAATAATCATTATATTTCGGTAAATTTGTAAAATAAAATACGTTTATTTTCGGTATACATAAGATCATCAAGATATCACTTATCCACGTCATTTAATTCGAACCAGTAGGCATCCCTACTCATCGGCAAAGAAGAACGAGAAGTGTAGGCCGAGAGAAAAAGCCGGCGTAGAAAACTCTTGGTACTCTTTTAAAAAGCAACAATATGTATGAAACCGTAATTAATTCTATACTTAAAATATTGTTTTGAGTCTTGCTATACAGGAATAAATTATAATTATAAACAAGTGCGATGCTGCTTCATTTAGTTTTTAGTCTTTTCACTTACTCCTTAGGATGTATCTTATAAAAACTGTACTAAAATCCGGTCGGTAGTTTTATAGTTTACGGCGCTTATACAGACTCGGAGAAATTGATGAAAGTCCTGCATTAAATATTTCGACAGAGCAGTTAAGGTCACAGGTTCGATCCCCGGCTAAGCGTTAATAGTTTTTGATCTATATGCGCATGTAACACTGGCTCGTTCAGTAAAGAATAGCATCGCGAAGAAACCGGCATTACACGTAAAATCCACGGCGTGAATCAGGCATACTATATGTATATAGACACCTATTTCTGTATCTGTTTACGATACAGAAATCTAATCTAAGTACCACTGGTGCTTTTCACTATTAACAACCCACAATAACTATAAAAAAACTCTATACGAAACCTCACCTTGAATATATTTCTAAAAGCGTGCCAAAAACTTTTCACGCCAAATATATATTTATTGAACAAGAAATATAACGAAAGCGAATTTGTAGCTATTGGCACGGGACTAAAATTTATGTGATTAAACTCTGCCAGAAAAATAACTTTTCTAACAACTTGTATCGTTTATCCAGTGTACTTTTAATGAAATACGATATTTGGTATGTTTGCCATAGAACTTTAAAATAAATCATTTAAAAACCTCATTTGTTGCCACGTTGGAAACAATGTCAATTGTCAATGTCAAACAAGGGTCAATAAACTGTGCAATACTTCTATCATAAACTTTAACTAAAGTATTTTTTATTATTACTTTTTATAAAGTATTTGATCAAACCTACTCCAGATTATGCTTTGTTTAAAGGACTGGCGTAGGAGTCACAAAGTCGCCATACGAGTACAAAATTCGTTGAAAAACCGTGTTATATTAAGAGTTTAAAAAACCTATTCGTGTTAGCTTGTAAGGGTGTGAGCCTTAATGCATTAACTTTTATACCAATCTCGCTAACGTAATAATTCCACTCATAGCGACATTTACGGTCAGCATGTTTAGTAGATATTCATTTCGCTCCTCTGAAGTGGCGAAGAATACTTCAAGCTCATAATTGTGGTGTTTCTGCCCGATTGCTTTGAGATAATCCCACCACTTTTAACCTTTGATCCTAACCGTAGGGCTCCATCTGGAACCTTAGGTCTCTTGGTGCAAACATCCGTTGCTTATTTATATATTTACTATTTATAAGGTTTTTAATTCACCCTCTCATATATTATGTTATCTTGTACAGATTGCTCATTTATTCACTACATATACTATATAGATACTTCTGACATTTAATACATATAAATTACTCCACTCTTTTCACAGTCCACTAGCTCTCTTGTCGTGAGTTCAAACTCAGACTATGCACCATGTTTCTCTTCGTGAGTAATTAATAATTGTTCATACAGTGAAGGGGAATATGGTCAGGACCTCGACACTTTCTTGGATGTGCCGTTTGTATTACTAGCGCTAGAGAAATGTTGAAGGATCGCTATAATATCGGAACTGCACGTATCATGCGGATTTCATATAAAAAAATATTTGAGGTATTTTAAGATTTCACAGAATGTACAGTTACTTTATTATCGTCAAATAGCAACTCCATTTACTTTTCAGGCATACATAAAATACTCGCGTGACTTAGGTATATTTGTCGGGTTATGATAGCGTTTTATTTATGTAAGAGCGAAATAAAAGTTGTGTAAATCACAAATAACAGTTACTAGAATAAAAACATTCTTGAAAGGTCGAGAAAAATAGCTAAACATTGTTTGAAATTATTGTTGAATTACAGAGAGTTGTATTTATCTATTAAACATTGGAGGAAACCATATGGGATTAAAAAAAATTACAAATCCGCCCTAAATAGAACTCACCATCTTCGGGTTATATGAGCGACAACAAAGTCACCAACGTGGTAGTAATATTTTGTTAGTGCAAAACATTACCCGTGGTATCGAAGCAACGACCCGTCATAAAGACCGCTGAATGTCCAATTTCGTTCACTTATCACTCTCATTCATTCATCACCGCTCCACAATACATGCAAAACAAAAGCAAGCCCAACTTCTGCGGTTATAACGACACTAATGACTTCTTTGTTTCGCATACAATACATGTTTGCGGAATCACTGAGTACCTTGATAAGACAAAAGCGTTTTTATGTTTCGAGTTGTGACTTATTCTTTAAAATGTAAGGCTATATAAATAGGATTTCTGTTTAGTCATTCATAGGGGACAAATATAGAATCAGTAGTACTCTCTAACCAAGCGATATGGCAAAGAAAAAAATAATGTTAAATCAAACACAATTAATAATAAAATATATATTACGAAAAACGTATTATTATATTTTTATTCAATGGTAAATTATAAAAATAATTCCATCCCTTTTTTAACAAGTTTGCTTATTACTATAACATTATGTTATGTTAATGTTCTTATGAAATGACTTTATGAAAATGAATATGTCATTAACATTGATATGATATTTTTGCATGGCTGATTGTGTGGATTTGTATAATAAATCAAAAGAAAAGTGGCACTTTCATGACAAATTAACGATTTATTTATTTATTTTTATTAAAGCTGAATGAGTAGGAAATTGTTTGAATAAAACAACCGATGCTATACAAAACTTCTCGTATGAAATGAAATTAATTTTTGATGCTGTACGTAAAAAATTCGTAATATATATCACTGTATACGCTTTTGGACTGTACGGCGTACGTGGTACGAACTAGATCAGAAAACCAACGTGCCCTTGAAAAAAGTTTCTGTTACCCAGTTAATGCACACCAAACACAGCATTGCAAACGAGGAGGTCAGAAACAAAAATGATTGTTTTGCAGCCTGCGGTTACAACGGGTAGTAACACATGGAATATAATTCCAGAATATTGAAGTACATGTATGTCTATAATATAGTCTCTAAAATCTTGCCAACGCTCAGCACACTGATCATTGGTATAAGAACAATAAAATACAATTTTGAATGTGAAAATGAACATAAAAAAATAATTAAACTATAAATGCTAAATGAAAATGGGTTTTAAAGTTTGAAGCGAACAATTATTTACGCGCTTGTCAAATTATGCTTTCCTATAAAATATTACAATAATTTAAATCAACGCCTATTTAAAACCTATCCTTTTTGACTTTCTATGCTTTGGCGGTTCAAAATGCCTGTACGCCGTTCATCCTTCCTTAATTAGGGTTTTTAATATTTTTAACATGCAAAATACAATGCTGGTTAAACACTATTCAAAAACTATATAATTAACATTACGGTAATTGCTAAAAGTATATTGAATTAAAGGTTTTTAATGTTTTATCTATGTCATATCAAAATCGATTTAATAAACGTAATATATACCAATAAACCTTTATATTTATAATACCTATACTTATAACTTTTGGTAGGCAATGTGGAGCTTTTGACAATGGACCAACGCAGGCTGTACGGCGTATAAACGCGAGAAGTTCTCCTGATCTGTCACTGGCAGCTGTCTCCAGACATATGACCTGGCGTGTTACTACCGTATCCAGGTATGTGTTCTCTGGTAGCTCAGGGCACAACTAAATGAAATATTATATCTTCAACGTGTACTTAAACACTCAATGTACAATTAAGACTAAGGTAGCGACATTATTTTCATTGAACTATATTCTTCTATCCAATTATGACGTGAAATTCTAATTCAATACTAAGCTTTACAGGTTTAGGTTTTAGGTCTCATTATAGTTATCAATCACTCCACATTGATACTACATTGGAGAGGAATTACTTTTCCTACTAAACTTTCTTTAAAATACTTTCTTCGTCTCAACTTGTTGAAATGGAAAGCATTCATCATGTGCAAAAGTAGTTTATAAAATTTTGTTGTGATGAATGTAGAAGAAGTTGACTACCTGCACGATACAGGCTGTCCTAGTGTCTGATGCTAGGGGCCTGATGCTCTAATAATACTATATACTAAAACTATACATACGATTACTAAACATGCTTTTTTATTATGTGTTATAATGTTTTTGAAGTGAAACTTCTAATGCGTCTTTCAACAAGGTTAAACTTTTAACGCTACCATGAAGGGGTATGGAAGCAATGTTGCGTTAAACGTTCACCGCCTCTGTGGAGGGGGAATAGAAAGAGAACGAGCGAGAGTGAATTCGTGGCACTCGAACGCAAGGGCGTGGTATACTTGTTACAGGGCAGCGCGAGCGTTAGCCAAGAGCATCCAATATTCCAACGAAAGAGAAAGAGACAAAAAAGATACACAAAGGTAGAAAGTAGGAGAAAGAAAGAGAGTGAGTTGGTAGGTCCCAAACAATAAACAGTGTGAGCGTCGTGAAATTAGCTGAAATCAATTTCTATTCCTTTCTATTTATTCCACATTACGAAGTTTCACTTCTGCCGTGCGAAGAGACTACACGCTCTATTTTTTCTTTCTTTCTTCTACCTACCCAAGGGTCCGAAAGGCTATGGTCAAGAAGTTGTACATATCATTCGCGCAAATCACAGTAGCCTCAGATAGTAGGTTTCACTTGTGGGAGGCCGTGTTCTAGTATAACGCACACTTTGGTTGTAATCTTAGACACATTGAAACTTGTTAGACATTACTGTTTTGTAACTGAATTATCCCATTACTAAAGGAATTTTCAGCATGTTTGTTTAACGTGAAATCCCAGAATGTAATTATAGTGTACTTAAGCGAAATCGTAATTTCAATAATGTGTGTATTCTGGCGGAAACAATTCCATTAAATTAATTAAATTGTATTTTCGCGCCTCTTATTAAAATATCGGTTGTTATTATTATAATTAAATTGTTGTCTTCTTTAAATATTTAGCGTATCTGTTGACAAGATTTATAATAGAGAAGAAAGGAAACCTTTAATTATCACTTTCTTTCTTTCTTTCTTTCTTAACATATGTACATGTTTTTAAAACCTTTTTTATACAGTCAGATATCTATCATATGTTTACTGCACAAAAATCAGTAGGGTCTATATAAATAATATTTAGAGCAACTTTTGTATACCCAAAATTTGTTCTGCCAGGAATAGAACCCGTGATATCCATATACACCATGTGTCCTAACCACGAAGCCACGGAAACTTTTATCATTTTATTGAAATATCCGTGTGTTGTTTCAGTCGCTCCCAAAGGAACAAAATAGGCATGAGTGTTTCTCACCCTCAGTTGAGTTATATGAACGGGTGTAATGGAAACGGGACCGGCTCTAGTACAAGAAAAGGGAGAGATGTAGCGACACAAACGCCGGCGAGCATTTCAGCAGAGACTCGACGCGCTAAGTTGAAGCCTCTGAAGATTTCATTGGCTGCACCCAACGCTTTGAGTTTAAGGTAGGTTTAGAAATGGAATCCAAAAGATATATAGCTAACACATAGGTTTAGGTCTTAAATAAATAAATATATCATTAATTTGCAGGAAAGTGATACATTTGTAACACAAAATACACACACGAAAATAGGCATGTAAATTTTATATTAGTTTTCATCTAGTCATAATATTAAGTCAAGCTATATTCAATCAATAGTTTGTCAAACTTATAGGCCAAATATTCGTCCAAGATATAACAACAACTTGACTTTTAAAACCTTCATTATTTAATATATCATGTAAATGTATCCATCCCTCCGTGAAAGGAATCCGTATTAATAAAAATATCGGTTTTATAACGTATTATAATTTCATACTCGTACTCGTGTATATTGACACTAGAGATGAAACGGATATCCGGTAACTATTCGGTATCCGGCCTATCTGGTGGCCTTTATACTATCCGGCCGGATACCGGATAACTAACTGCTAGGTCGGATGCCTATCCGGCCGAATTAAAAAAAACTGGCTAAAAAATATATTCTTAAGTAATTATTAGCTTTATTCCGTCTTAGTGTCTCTTAAGAAATATACATATTTAGTTTTAGTTGTAAATTTTTTAATCACACAATACTAAATGAATGCAATATAAATAAAATGAATTAATTAGTACTCGGTAAAATCAGTAAAATGAGTTAATTGAAACTCGGATAAACTTCGTTTTTATTGAATCGTCAGTAGTTTTTCTTATCACTCAGGTTTAACTAACCTGAGTGATTGCAGTGTGCGTGTGTGCGATATTCACAGTTTGATCGGAATCGGGTTTCCCGTATCCGGCCAAACTGCTATCCGTTTCATCTTTAATGGATTACCCGTATGATACACTAATTCATTTCCAAGAGGAAGATGACGAAACACACATAATTACAGTTCAGACAGCTGTCATTCGTATTCTTCAAGAATAAACATGTCTAACCCAAAGCTTGATATAGTCGGTAGTGGGCTGATCAATCTTAAAAAAGCATTGCTAAGCAAATATTACAATTAAGACTAAAATTGGATTGATTGTTTTGTTTATTTTTTTGTAATATTTATGCACATCGTAATTGTTAAGTATTTAAGAATATATTGTAACTAAGTCATTTGGATGATGATCCTAGATTTAAAAAGGTTTCCAAAAGAAATCAATCAGATCAGACGTTGCAATTAGCGTGCGTTCTTTCTGTATAGAGAATTATCATTTTACTGTGTTTATTAAAAACAACAGAATTTCGCCACAAATTGAGCACGCAATGATCATTTTCCACAGGCGGTAATAACAATGGTAAAATGTATGTTGTATTTCATTTCACGCCTACCAATTTATAAAAGCGTGAATTTTAATTTTCGTTGGCTTAACAATGCCCATTCTCATTACAACTAATATTGAATAAAGTTTGAATTGAAACAATAGCAAAACAATGCCTTTAATATTCTTTTATATTATGCTTTTTGAATGTATTTGTTATTCAGTGGCTCTCATAATACAATAAAATTTATCCATTCCATTTACAGACATATTTTAAAAGACGGCAATTCCCTCACGAATTATATCCAGCCTCATACAAGTCTTTCCAGTCAGCAAATAAATATAATCGTTGAACGTATAAGGTTGCTAAAGCGATTATAACCTCTTTTCTTTAAACCGCTCCGACCTAGGCTTCTTAATTAGTCTTATTTAATTATATTTTTGAATTGTCAGGCACAATATTAAATTTAATATAATACAAGGAATGCAGGAATTAATATGAACTGATACTTAGTTCCCATCAAAAAATGTTTCTTAGCTAATGTCTCCTACTTATTAACTCGTAACCTTCCAAAGTGTTTAGACCTCTTGTTTATAGCAAAGATCCTAAGAAAACGTTTACTAAATGCTAACGAAAATCGTTCATTAAAACCTAAACATAACAATCAAATATATTCGTACAGTGTTTGTAATTGTCTTAACTTTATTAATAATAAAATTAATGAAAAATTAATTAACGGAAAAACAAAAAGTTCCCTGTGGCAGACTACATTTTACAGCATTTCCTCGCTGTATTGCGTTACTTATTCCTTAAACGACGAAAGCAGCTCTTGGGTCACCGTTACTATATAGCAGGCAACTTAAATTTTTAATTACCTGTGTACTTGAACCCCACGAAAAGTCTCTACTCCAAAGGGAACTAAATTAGGAAAGGAAAAATAGGGAAAAAGTTGGAGGAAAGACTTGAATATTTTATCTGTTTATACTAATACTAATAACTACTTTCCTTTAATGAAAAACACTTTTTTAACGAATTGAAATTATGTATTATTGTAAACTTATAATTATTTAAACATAATTTCTAATTTAACCGACGTTTCGTTAATAAAAGACAATACTAACTACTTTCCTAACAATTTTCATCATTGTCAAGCGGTTTCGATATTTCGGTAAGTATAGATTTGGAACTAATAAATTTGTTGTAAATGTACAACGTATGTTAATTTATAGATACGCTACGTTCTATTTTTCTTTAGTAGTCCATTCATTTAAAAACTGTTCTGTGCTTTTAAGTCTCAATATAGACGACAACAGGTAGTTTCGTAATTGTCAATTTTGTTCCAAAGCATCGTTTAATGGGGTCCAATTTAGCTTGTTATCGTCATAAAATATGCAGGCTACGTTGTTTGATCTCGTATAAATGCAATATCCGGTCTTACGAAGCCTTCGTCCAATTAATTTATTAATAATTTGTATATATTGAAATTTTAAGTTGAAAAACTACTTTTATCAAACACCTGGCATCCAATCATATGCAAATTAAAATCTTAACACAAACAATCCGCGAAAATGGAGGACACCGTGAGCAATTTCTGCAGAAACGCTTCATGAAGCGTCGGATAAATTTAACATTATGTTTAAATAATTATAACTTTACAATAATACATAGCTTCAATCCGGTAAAAAAAGTGTTTCCATTAAATGTGTAAAAGCTATGTTAATAAAAGAAAATACTATACTCTTATGTTAATTCTTATCATATAGAAGAAAGATTATAAAACTTTAAAGCATTCTTTTTTTTTCATTGCATTTAAATTTAAAATACCCTGATTGAATGTTTGTATGCGTCAAATAGGCAGGTTGAGACGAAAAAGCTGTTGGTTACGACGAGGCTTTGCGCCAACATTATATTTCTGAGAGAATCAGCCAAATCTGCCAACTGAAGTATTTCCGAACCAATTCGACTTAGGGTCCTTCAAGAAAAGAGCGTACCAATTCTTAAAAGGCCGGCAACGCACTCGCGAGCCCTCTGGCATTGAGGGTGTCCATGGGCGGCGGTATCACTTAACATCAGGTGAGCCTCCTGCCCGTTTGCCCCCTGTTCTATAAAAAAAAAATCTGGTAAACTCAAGGTCATTGTTCAGTATGGTATCACATAAAATTTTGGTTTATTTAAACGCGTTTAAAAGAGAGGTTAAGTCCAAACTGCATGTAATAATGAATTATTGCAGTATAAAATTCAAAGTGCGATTTATATGGATGAAGTATTAAATATTAGTTGCCGAAAGCTTAGCAGTACGTCATTACTATTCCGGGAAGCTGCAATGTTAAATATGTATGGAATACTTCAATGTAGACAGCAGTTGGTATGAGAGAATTAATACAATCGTACATTGAGTATTTATTAATATATATAAAAACAAATTTGGCCAATTATAATACAATTATTATTGTACAAAGACAGCTGTATACGTAATATTATACGGAACAAATTTTAAATACTGAATTTAATCTTTTTTTGATAAGACCCGCCGAGTAATGTAAGGGAAAAAACCCAAATCATGCCAAACAAATCTATTTTGGATTCTTTTTAATTTTAACTTGATTTTTATTTGCCAATATACTATATATAAGATGTGTTTATATATATTAAATCTGAATAATTAAAAATGCTTAATGTTTACTTGCATTATAACAAAGCCGGACTAAAACTGGGCTTTATCAGTTACATTACTATACAATATCATTTATATAATAATTTATATACCGAAAAGTTAGAGTAATGGCTCATACGAATATAAATACACAAACACAAGTCACAGTTTGGGAAAAGTCCTTAAATAAATACGAACATAAATTCACCCTTACTAATTTTCCTCATAACCTGTAAATTTGCAAACAAAATGGGGTCAAAGTTATGTGCGGCAACATTTATTTAGAACAATTCAACTAGTGTCTGTGAAATTGTTGTTTTGGGACCCTTGTGTGAGGATTAATCTTTAGGACATTTAGCTTTTATTTGGTCGGTTTTGACACATTCTGGGGTCTGGAGTAATAGTCCCTACACGATCATATTTTCTGTTGCGGAAACTGTTTTAGCCTTTATTCCTTCTTTATACGTCACCGACCGAGATGTTATCAGTTTAAAACAAATTATTTATTCATTAATTATAATACGATGAATTGTTACAGATATGAACAAATGAAATTTAGATGTTAAAAATATCTAAATTATCTTATAAACATTGCACTTATATCAAAATATAACCTTGTATTAAATATATTGCGAGAAATCCATACTTTTTATAGCCAGTCTTTTTTAAGTAAATCTAAAAATATCATTTTTCTACCTCAAATTCGGCAAGTTGATAGAAGGTATTTTTTGGTATCTTTATCAGACAGAGTTGGCTTAGTGGCTTGCAGCATGCGACTCTTATCCCTAAAGTCATAGATTCGATCCACAGCATTTAATATTCTCTCAGTGCAAAACACACAGGAGGCTGATCACCTACTTTTTTTATAGAACGGCACGCGCGTGCGTTGCCGACCTTTTAAGAATTGGTACGCTCTTTGCTTGAAGGACCCTAAGCTGATTTGGTTCGAAAATACTTCAGTACTACCTACTTGCCTATTAAATTGACAATTGACCCTGAAACGGATTTAGAAATCTTATCTGACTAATCTAAACCTATGTGTGATTTATTTATTCCAGGTTTCTGACAAATCGCAAGAAAGGCCGATCGCTATCAGCCAACGCTGTAGCTAACGAACAAAAAGCTACGAAGGTTCTTGGCTTAGTTTTCTTCACCTTCGTCTTATGTTGGGCCCCTTTCTTCTTACTTAATATTCTGTTCGCATCCTGCCCTGCCTGTATCGTGCCAGGTAATTTATTTAAACAGTACGTATTAATTTAATATATTGTTAGGGAAGAGGCTAATTACCTAGAGTGCCCTGTTTTGTAAGCTTGTATTGTTATAATCCATTTGTCATATTAACACGCTAATTGAAGACAAGATACGCATCTGTAATTATATGCCAGCGCTTTAACTAGTATTAATATAGGGAGAGAGAACGTGAACCTATAAATAAATACAATGTTTTGTTTCAGAACACGTGGTAGATATTTGTCTATGGCTTGGCTATGTATCTTCTACGATCAATCCTATTATCTATACAATCTTCAATAGAACCTTTAGAGCGGCATTTTTGAGGCTTCTACGCTGTCACTGTAGTAGGTAAGTTATATATATTATGTGAAATATATTGAGCGAAAAGTTGTTTTAGTTAGATTAAAGTTTGGGTTGGGTATGAATGTAATCATTCTATGATCGTGGATTGATGATTTTATATAATAATAAAATAATTTGGATAAATTAAATATTAAAGAAAAAATGTAGATAATTAGAAAACAGAGAAGAGATTTTGTGTTTCCGTCCGTTGTGTACGATACGATACGAGACGATACTCGACAAAATGATTGATGAATGTTTTTTTCATAAATCAAATTCATTTACATAGGATACGGCATTTTAAATATATTAAATAATTAGTGAAGCCCCCGAATTATTCGGAGTTTGAAACTCTTCCGGAGACTAACCAATAATACAACATAAACTTTTCTATTTAGATAAAAGCCCTATTGTTATTAAAAAAATATTTATTTTTAATTACTAACTGAAGTGTATTGCTAACTTGGCACAACTCCAAGTGAAAACAGATTGAAAATTTAAGACTGATGCTGTTATTGTTGCGAAATTAATTAAGGCGAAGTTAAAATTGATAAAATCACATCATTGTAAACAACGTTTTCAGGAAAACTTAAGATAATGTATTTTAAACGGTTTTTAATTAAGATGTCTTCATTAGTTTCAAAACCAGTGACACTACAACCGTTTGTTCTTGGCTTTCGATTTCTGTATCGTGATCATTTAATTTGTCTAATATGTAGTAACTAATATTACAAACATAATATGTTGACGTAAATTTTTTATTTTATTTAAAGAGGAACGATTTCATCATACATGATTTTTTACGTATATTTTACTATTTGAGTTGGACTAGAGCGTTTTTTTTCTCTGCAGAACAGGGAGCAAACGGGCAAGACGCTCACCCGTTGTTAAGTATTATCGTGCCCATGGACGCTCTCATAGCCTGAGGGCTCACAAATGCGTTGACGGTCTTTCAATAAATTAGTACGTTCTTTGAGGTTGAACTCTACTCAAAGTCGTCGGTTCAAACCTCAATAGACTTATAATTTGTGCGCATTTTACATATATCTGGCACAAAAGGTTCAACAACTAGCCTATTAAAAAAATATCAAGTAGCAAGTTTTTCATACTAAAGTTTATTATTAAGGTATAGACTATAATACGAACTAATTAGTGTGGGTCTTAGTGGGGCAATATGTTGATAGAATATTCAGAACTTCTAAACATTATTTCTTCAAGTACATTTTAACTTAATATTATACCGATTTCCCTTTATAAAGCCTTCAGGCTGATAAACTCGCCAATTAAGTTAGCAATACTAATAAGCCCGAGCTCAAACAAATGCAGTCGAAGCACGTTTTCCGAATCAGCATTTGCAATTGGATGACACTCAGAGACTCGCTTAAGGATCGGGATCGAATAATTTTATTTGTGCTTTAAATGGATTTCTTAATACCTTTGAAATATTCCCAAAAATACTGCTATTTATTATCAGAAATTCAGAATACATTTGAACTTTGACCAACTAGTGACATGGCTAACGTGACTAGTGTATACTATAATGACTGAAGATGCGTCACCGTCTACTCACAAGAGTAGATAATATAGTGTATGTGTGTATATAGTATTGCTCTGTCTTAATAATTTCTCTCTTTCTCTCAAAGTGGCAAACACTACATCAAGCCGTTATCGTGGTGAGCCTACTTGATAGCCTTGGGTCTCTTGGTGCAGACATTCCGTATTTTATTTATATATTCGCTTATTATGTGTTCGGCTACGTCCGTAGAGCTTAGGGACCCGTAGGGTTGTTAAGTTCTTACGTGAGATGTATATATGTCCTCATATTCCTCTCATATATTTAGATATCTAGTGGGGCTTATACATACATACACTACATATACTATTTACTCCTTACATTTAATACATATAGACTTCAATACACATTTAACAGTTCACTGGCTGACGAGCTTCCAATGGTCCTTCGAGCCGGATGTTTGATTAGTAAACCCGTAGAAACCACTCGAAATAAATATATTTTTTTGTATATTTGTACTTTTTCACAGACGGGGTCGTTGCACTCTCTACCGAGCGGTTGGATCTACACGTGGTGCATCGCAACTCTGTGCCAGGTCGGCGTTACCACTTGCTATATCATTGCGACCAGCCGCCATGCCCACTACCCAATCACAGGATACCACCGAAACAGTTCTTATTGAACCACGGTTAGATTTTAATGTTAGATATTAAATACCGTGATTTTTTAAAAACTGGGTCTATAATAATTGTGATCATACAAAATATAAATATTATGTTTACGCTAATAAAAACAGTGTTAAACAGGGCCTGATGAAGTATCTATGAATATGGTAATTTTTAGCCGATATAAACTTGTATTTGTATGTAAATATATATTTTTATTTATGTTTGAAATGATCGGAAGAGGACATAAAAAGAGACACTTCAAGGCAAAATATGGCTTTTTTGTTCTATTTATTTTGCCCTCGTTTTCATATCCTTAGACTTAGCATACTTTACAATATGAGTTAAATAAGTTCAATCTGGAGGTTGAGAAAAATTCCCTTAGCTAATATTTATTTATTTCCAAATTATTCTATATTTACAGTCAAGAGATAATCCAATGAAACACCTGGATAATTATTTAATTAAACAATACAAATACTAAAAATGTCTTAAACCTCCTACTTATATGTATGGACTTCATAAATTGTCCCAGGCAACCATTCGAATCGCAAGATTACACTCATCATACTAACTTTCGTAAGTAACATGTGTGATGGTACGACTTATAAATGATAAGTCTAATTTGCCAAAACTGACTCCAGAATGTCATTGTTTTGTCCCACATGCCAGATATTTGCCTAAATTACGTTATGATTCAAAATTTTGTGTGAAACTCGAACCCAATATCTATAGGTTCAGTTCTATAGGTAATAATTTGTACTTTGTATTGTACTATGCAATAATGTAAATATGATTTATTTTAGTATTCGTCATATTTAGATGTAAAATTGATATTAGTATGCGTTGTGATGTTAGTTATTTCAATAATATTTGTAGAATGTTTAACGGTAAAGTGGTATTAATAAATTATTATTTTTACTAATTGTTTTAATCAGACAATATCCCCAAATTAAAACACCCGTGACATGATAAGTATTTTTCTGATTCAATAAGTATGGTTTACCTCAATGTAATGGGAGACTATACCTTGAACAGTCTTACTTACCACTGACAGGCCTAAGTATATACATACTAAGTATATACATACTGAGCGGCTGAAATAACTTCTTTAGTTTAGTATTAGTTCTTTAGGAATGACGTCAATGATTGCTTATTTTTTATATAATTCAAGTTACATTACCGAAAATAGCTCTAACATGCTGGCTTATTGGGTTTTATGGAGCATGTTAACGGATCTCGATGAAAATTATTAACTTTATATTTAAACAATTTTGCTTAAAACATGGTAATACGCATCTTTCCAAAAACAAAATATTTAATCACTTATTTACATAGTTAAGAAATTTCATCGCTGGAAAAGCTCTCTTTAAGTGTGTTTAAGATGCATATATAAAATGTTTCAAAAAAACGTATATTTACTAAAGAACTCATCTATCATTAATTTACTTTTTATTCACGATATACTTATTAAAATCTGATCGTTTCTTTTATTTTCCTCCATATAAATATTTGTCATATTATAAATGAATATAAAAAATGTTTTATAATTTATATTCTAGAACTTGTTCGCGTACATCCATATCGTATTCATCTTCTTATTAGCGACAGCAACATATTTATATATTATATCATAGTTTTTCTGCCCACCGTCGAAAAATCGATATCGGTACCATTTGTAGTATCAAATGTCATTTTAGTAACAAGCGACAGACCCGCATAGAGAAATGATAAACACACTAGTTGGCAACACAAGCATACTGGAAGATGATCAATCACACCCGTCGCCCGAATCCCGTGTGATATTGAGAACTGTTTGCAACCGGAAATACATCAAGTGTTTGGTCTTGTATATTGTGGTAAGGAGAATTTATGGACAGTGTTATTGGTAAAGAAATCCACGGCAGAACATTGACTAGAAACATATATTTAATTTACAGGTCTGTCTCTCGTTTTGTAAAAAAAATAAAATAATTGTTGGCAAGAAGAACTGGCAAGAAACTTTCCACCACTCTTTTCAATTGCCAAGTTTTTAATACAAATTGTTTGAACTGGAGCAAATCAATCCCAAAGATTAAGATCATTTAAGTATTCGTCACATTTATAAAAAGTATGAATGTTGTACGTAAAAAATATAATTCCATTTTCAAATAAAGTGAATTCATAATTCCGAGCATTTTGTCCCAATCCAACAATGAAACTTTAAACAGCTGCTTTATTTAGCAATTCAACTTAAAACCCATTTTATCTTTTCCTCTCGAAACTTGAAAATCTCGGCCAAATTTAAACTTTACTCGTTACCTTAATATCTTCATAACTTCAACGCGTTTAAATCATCTGATTTAGGTTTAATAGATTCTAATATTTAATTTTCTCTAGTAAGAATAATTTTAAGTGAGAGTAGTAATGGGCTGCTTTGGCCATGTGATTTTTATAGCTGTCTATCAACACGCAACAATAATTGTTAAGCCGAAAATAGGCTGGACTAATAAAGAATGATGATTATCACAGGCGTGGCTCAATAGATTCAACACCTAATTTTTGAAGTAATACTCTTTTTGGCGTGTTAGAGAAATATGACGAGAGAAATTTTTTACGATGCGCGGACATATCACTGAAAACTGACAACCTGAAGTTACCTATTGTCAACCAACATTTTAGTTTTTCCTGTTTTTTAGTTTTCATTTTAGTGTCGTTTTTTCTACAAACGATAAAAAAATTGAAAATATTTTGATGTTTATCAATATTATTATTGATATTTTTTATTTAGATGTTATATTATTTAATTTTAGTTATAGTTACATGTTATTTTGACTATCTTTTTGTTAATTAATTAATGCACTTCTTGTACTTTACCCTCTGTAGGTGTTTCTTTTTATATTTTTCAGTTGTTGCCTGAAAGAAATCGGTTATTAGCGATAAGGTCCCCCGTTGCCTAAGAACTAATGTAATCTACATACATTTTATTTTTTTGTATAATGTATGATCATGTATATTATGGTAACAAAGTTTAAATACTAAAAAATAAAACAAAAATGTATCTTGTAACGCCAAACACTTATTTTTCACTCCTTTAACCTTTTATTTGTCGCATACTGTTTCAATACTGAAACCGACGAAAAATAAAATTTACTATGAAGGAAGACGATAAAATATGTCTACGTAATATAAAGCTCTGTGATAGTGGTACAAAGATCGTGACTTCGATCTGACGAATGGAATGAATGTTTTGGACTACTTTCATTTTAATAAATACTGAAACAATTACATAAGTACGGAAAGGTACAGAAAGCTATTAGGATCAACCCTGAGGGAGGTTTAATAGCTCTCATGACTACATAAAATTACATACAATGTGGCCTATAATTGTTTCATTGAAATTTATTGCAAATTGATTTTACATGAATTTCAGCGAAGGACAGTTTGTATTATTTATTCCAACGTTCGTTAAATTGTACATCGCGTGATATTGCTGTATCATTTATCGATGGATTGTATTTATCCACTGACAATGGCTCGGGACGGTGTTTCAAATAAAACTATAAATAACAGTTGTTCAATTAAAATTCATATTTGATTATTCATAATTCATCTAATGTAAACAGTTGTTTACCATTGTAAGAGATTTGTTAATAAGACCGCTGGTAAGTGATGATTGGATTTTTTACTATAAAATAATTTATAAATTAAGTACAAGACAGGCGTGGGATTGGCCTTTTCGTACCCTTGTACCAAATCTAGTGGTTACAAGAAGAAAAAGCAAATAAAATCCAAAATCAACGAGCTTGCATGGTACAGATTATTACAGTGCATGAAACGAGAAAGGTATATCGGGACCGAAGAAAGCGGAGATCCATGGTCTCTCTCTCTGCCTACCCGTTTGAGGAAAAGGCGTAAATAAAATTAATGGATTTTTTTCTCTTAAGTAGACACTTTTTCACTTAGTCACACAAAATATGTCAATAATTGTAATTATTTAATCGCTTTAATTTTTTCAGAACATTTGTAGTGTCTGAAATGTATTTTCATCAGTAACATATATACAAAAATATCATTAGGTATATTAACTTAGATATTTCTCTACTTTTTCTCGTATTATCATAGTATGTAATTATTTACGCCCAGAATGTCCAAAGATGTATTTGTTTATATTGAAATATCCTATATGAGGTGGTTTGCAATACAATTTAAGATACTTAAACTTTGTTACATTTCCTTTGATTATATTCCACGATGTGTTGAAACAAAACAACAATATTTTCTTCAGCGGAAATGAAAATAACAAAGGCGAAAGGCGTGAAGACTTTTTACTATGGTAACGAATTGCTTTTACCCAATCAACCGTATCATGATGTGAGTATAAATTATTTTATATTTAAATATAAGAGCCTTTGTGCGGTTTTATCCAACTTGCAAAATAATAGCGTGTTAAGTAATGAAGTAAAATAAGAAGCAAGGAATTAAGTTTTTTCGAATTATTTGAATTAAGAACGACAAAACGTTTAAAAATACAATTACAAAATTCATAGACTACAACAAAAAAGTCCACGGAGTACTTCAATCGGTCTCTTTTTTTATAGAACAGGGGGCAATTGGCAGGAGGCTGACCTGATGTCAAGTGATACCGCCGCCTATGGACACTCTTAAAGCCAGAGGGCTCGCGAGTACGTTGCCGATCTTTTAAACATTAGTACGCTCTTTTCTTGAAGGAAAGTCGAATTGGTTCGGATATAATTCAGTAGGCAGCTGGTTCCACAAAGGGCGTTCTCTCCCTTTTCTTCGACAAAAACGCTGCACATCTTCGTGACGTTACATCCGTGAAAATCTTACCCTTATGCGCCCAAAGAAGTTTCACTTAAATTATAGAATCTTTAACCTTAAACTAATCTCACGGATTCATGAATTGCAATGCAAAATAATAAGAAACTCAAGAATTACAAAAGTCACGATTCAGCAGTATAGGATATCCTTAAGAAAGTGTTTTTATAGATGGTTGGAGGTAGCCAATCGTATGGAGTCGGGCAGCCTATTCCCGAACTTAATGGTGAATTCTAAACGAATCGAATCGAAGAAATCAGTAACGAGAAGGATGAGCTGTAAGATGGAATTTCCAAAATGCATTTTATTATAGAAGCGTGACACATTATCCGGACCTGAAAATTTGAATTTATTGTTAAGAAAACAGCGAGTTTTGGTATTCTATGTATAGAACAATTTAATCAAAGTTAAAAATATCTGTCTAATTACAGACCTTTCTGCAATTCATGAACACTATTTTCAAATGGGCGCGATGTTTTGGCGTACCAGGTTTTGGTTGTATGCTGTGGCAAATATGGGCTGCTGTTGTGCTGACTTCGTTGGCTTTGACGGAGGGTGGTGCTATTTGGAAGGTTATTAGGGCCCTGGCTGGATGGGCAAGGGATACAGCTAACCATAGTAAGTAAAGATTATCAAACACTACTTTTAAGGATATTCAAACACTGTATAGGCATTACACACAATTTAATTAAAAAAATAATCTTTTCAAATATGTTCAAATGTCCGAGTATTAAAAAAGATTTTATATGGTAATTCTCTCATTGCCTTTTCCATTGCTTTCCGGTTGTTCACCAACTAGTCTGGCCATAGGTTTTGTTAGATAACAAATACCTAGATAGGTAACAATGAAAATGAATATATTTAATCTTTTTAATTCTTTTGAATTTGGAACACGTTCGCATATTTTTCGTATTCAGTTAAAGAAAATAGGATTGCAGTGACTGTCTTGCACAAAGTGGGTATGGAGCCGTCGATCATATTCCAGACAGACAGACAGAAAAAGTTTGTTGCTCCACTATTTTTTTCAAATAAGTATTTCCGGTTACAGGAAGTGTCACAGCTCGATTCGCGGGAGCCATGTTCTATGCTGCTTCTTTAATATCTCAGATATTATGTTGGAGACTTTCATACAACTGGCGAGCTTTGTCGAAGTACTGGGCTTCTGTGGAATGGGTGCTGAATATTAAATATGTTCCTCCTGACCGCAACTTAAAGAAAAGACTTATGGCAGTCACCGCTTTAATGGCAACGGGTGCAACAGGTAAGGTTTACTTTAGCTTGTAAATAATTTGTACTGTGGTACTGTGTATGTGTGTAGTCCTTCTGGAACCAAAGTGGAACCCCTTTATTAGATTTTTGGTGTTCTTACGCCAAAGAAGTAAAACTTCCAACGCGTGTATATAAGTACATACACTTTTTTTAAAATTTCAGTTGAACATCTTATGAGTATTTTAGCGACAACCGGCATAGACTGCCCAATTTCAGATATTATAAAAACGTATGTATTAAAATCACATGGATTTTTGCTGTTGGATCGTAAGTATAATCTTTTGATATATACATTTATCTCTCTTGACTTCATGTAATGTTTAATAAATATATAAAATATTGTATCTGAATTTTTTTTTTTTACAAAATATATTACAATATAAGTATTTCCATACATACACCGAACCCTGTATTTTGAGAATTCAAAACGATAATAAAGATTTTATTCACCATTAACTTGACATACTCCTGAAGACATCAAAAGTGACATAAATGTAACTGGCACTTTCAGAAGAGTATTACAAAATGATAGCTGTTCCAGTCTTGTTTGTGAGTAATATTGCAACAATATTATGGAATTTTCAAGATATACTTATTGTATTGATTAGTATGGGCCTAACTTCGCGGTATCATCGGCTTAACATGTGTGTAGCTACTGTGTGTTCTGAATTAAATAAGGAACGGAAATGGTCTAAGGTATTTTTGTTACTATATTTTTTAAGTAAAATAATTATAACAAATATAAATTTGTTACTTAAAACGGGCAGAAGTCACTTCTGATGTGTAGTGATCTGATACGATTCTGATTAGTTACAGTATCAGTATCGTATCGGATCGATCGAGAAGGGCTCACGAGTATTTTGTCGGCCTTATATATATAAGAATTGGTAAGCTCTTTTCTTGAAAGCCTCAATTTCAAATTGGTTCGGAAATACTTCAGTAGATTGCTAGTTCCACGTAGTGGTAGCAATACTACCTATACTATCTATACTACCAGCAAAGACGGACTTAAATAACGTTTAGTTGACGTACGACTAAGGAAAATTGATTGTTTCTCGAAGTCCAATAATATAACTAGTCCAGTAAATTAACTTTTGCTGTATAAAAAGTACTGAAGCCTACAAAAACTGAAAACTTTTTGTGTCCCTAACAGTGCTTCTTACGCTTCATGTGAAATAGCTTCCTATTTCGTATTACTTATGAGTAAAAAATACTTATTTAAAGCATTATGTATTAGTTTATTGGGTATGCCCCTCTTTGTTATAATCTCACTAAAACTTATCATCTCTCAGAAACAAGATTTTGTATTGTCGAAGAACGATGGTTTACTATTCCTCCTACAATCCAAAGGGAGGTTGACGGGTTTGAAGACCCTGTTGGCTAAAGTCAAGATGATCTATATATCTTTAGCCGCCGGAATAAATTCCTTAATGCGTTTCTATGTATGACGTCATCGCAATGATTTGCAAGTGCAGATTGTAGATGTCGCTACAGTATTTGTTTACTCCTTATGCATAAGAATAATAATTTATTAAGAAATGTAATCGTAGTATTTTTTTTACAGGATAACGAGATATTACAAGTATATTTATGGCGTAAAATACGTGAGGCTTATGTGAAGCAAGCTTTGCTTGTTCGAAAGATTAACAGTGCATTTGGGTTGATTTTACTGTTTTCCAACTTCTTTGGCTTTTATTTCATTTGTTTGCAACTCTTCTTGGGTATTACGTAAGCGTATACTTTATTATTGAATGAATGAATGAATGAAACGTTGCTAAGATAGTATTTTTTTTATTATGTTTTTCTAGATCCCCGACTATGCAGTCGTCGGAGGTATTAAATAGTAGTAAAGATAGTGGTTACAATTAGATAGATTAATTATAAAAATTCGAACAATCAATATATAAAAAGGCATGCAAATATCCATATAAATGTTTATAATGTAATCATGTAATAAGTACATTAACATAATGCCAATAAGTTATTTAGAATTGGTGTCAAACTTCTAAATTGTTCTAAATACTAGCCCACGCTGTAAAGGGACTTTGCTTGTAAAAATTTACTCAAATTTAATTCGAAAATATATTATAATATTTAAAAAACATGTTTCGGATATCATTATGAATCTTTATCGCTAGTTAACGGAAATCGGACGAAGGACCTTCATGTCGACATCTCGTCTACGAAGACTGATTTATAACAATAATAAATTGTATAGAAGATATATAAAATATTTTTAATAAACTGTTTACATTTAATTTATCCATAGACAAGGATTCACTGGTGACATCTTTCAAAAGATGTATTCTCTAGTATCTCTAGCCTGGATCTGCGTACGCACATGTTGTGTTGTTTTAGCTGCGGCTGATATCTACGAAAACTCTAAGCGCGCTTTACCATATTTATACACATGCCGAGCTCAGTTCTATAATATTGAAGTAAGTAATTTTTATCACATTTTTTACTAAACGTGATTTGAATTTGGAATTTTGATATTGCTAGCAAATGTTTCTGTCCAAAGCGATAAAATATGAACGAAAAAAAGTTTCTATAGAAGTAATAACGCGAGAAAGGCATTATTTTATGAAAATTTGTTCGAATTGAAGATAACTCAAAATGATAGATAATGATTGATAGATTCATAGATAAATTAAAGCGTGGGAGCGATACTATTCAACTCAAACCACTTTAAATATTTCGCTTCGCTAACAAAACCATCTCACCTTAAAGTAAATGATCCGACATTTTGCAAACAACAGCTATTTAACAAGCTTCCTAAAGTTCCTTTGAACTAACCTCCGTCATCAAGGGCCTCTTCAGCCTATACAAATAACATTTCTAAACTATGCAATAGAATGTGATACATTTGTGACAGGACGTGGAATGTTATATGTTACGTTAAATAACAGATGCCATAGGCGAAATTTCAAATCGAGTTGATATAAACGGCACTTGAAAGTTATGTATGAATGCGAAAGAAAAATGAGGCTTCACAAGTTAGTGAATTGCGGAAAATGTTCCATAGTAGTTGCTATCTTTCCAGAATAATAAGTACTATGAAATGAATTTTTTTATTTAAATTATTGTTAAGTGACATTGTGTATTTGAATTTGAACGTTTATATTCTAACACAGTATGTATAACCTGTTACATATATACTGTTATATATTCATACGTTTAAGGGCCGCCATCTTATAAAGTCTTCGTTCTTTTAAACATTTTAATATTTAATAAATAGCAAATTTTAATACATAACCTCGCATTAACTCGTCCACAACAGAATAATTTAAGTTCATTTATATGCTCGACGCAATCTGCAATGAGCTCTACGCAATTCCACTTATTACACGTTCTACATACATTTCAACGGATTTTGAAAGCATGTTTTGAGGTTAATTTTTTAAAAGATTGTTCCGGTTTTATGTACTATATGTTTCATTGATTGGTCTGACACTAGACACGTAATTAGACCATTGCAATCTAGACACTTGACTCTGCCGCCTAAGGTTCTGTGCTTGGTCATTTCCTTTGGGACTCGGTTCTTCCATCGCAGACACAAAATCTATAAAGAGAGTTTAATATATATTAAATTAAATATATATATATATATATATATATGTGTATAAACAGAATATAAATTCAGTCATTTTTTACAAAAAATAATCTATTATAATTAACCAAATATTTTACTAAGATGCTTAAGATTTCTTTGAAACATAGGTAACGCACTTATTGTAAACCTATTCGATTATCACGAGTTATATAGACTGTTAACTTCTATAATTTATTGCAGATAGAAAGGCTACAAGATCAGTTGGATAAAGATAACATCGCGCTGAGCGGATTGGGCTTCTTTAACTTAACGAGAACCGTGTTGTTGCAAGTAATTATTAATTTCAAAAGTATACTTAAGATTAATTGAATTATCGATTTCTTCCAGTTTAATATCTCTCAAAGTTTCTACTAATTAACATTTCTATACATTAGAGTTTATTAACTTTTTAATCATGCCTTTGACAAGCAGTTTAACACATTTTAATAGCTAGTTAACGGTTTTTCTTATTTAGGAAGTCCACAGAGAGCGTACATTAATAGAAATAAAGGTGTGGTATGATTTAACTGACTTGTTTTGTATACAATAATTTATTTTACACAAAACGTTCAGAAACCACCCGCGCCCCATTGTTCGTGTGACGAGATAACACAATAATATGGTTTGACATATGCCAGTCTGGATTATCGTAGCTTTTAATTGGTACACAAAATCTTATTCAATAATATTTTTAATAATTCAATTTAAGCATAGAAAAATCAAGTAAATGATAATTATCTGTATTTCGATTGATTAATGATTATCTTATTTTTCAGGTTGCAAGTTCCGTTATAACTTACGTATTGGTGTTAGTGCAATATGACAATCGGGGAGATGAACAACAAACCTCCAATATTACCAATGTTAATATAACATTAAATGATACTATGCCATAAAATATATAAAACTAATTTATGTTCTTTTAATTAGATGATTTTCATTTAAAGGCTATATATATATATATATATATAGCTGCCAGTAACTCAGAAATAGATTTATTGAAAACATGTTTTTTTTTAATTCATAATATTTTGACATGGCTAATCATGGTATTTGATTTCTGCCAGTGTTCGTTTCTGATTCGATATACTGCTAGTAAAGACACACTTCATGTTGTTCAGATTTTTGGCAATTTTATTTATTTACCTATTACTACATTAATTACATATCTTATATGTTAATAAAAGTTACTGACTGTAATTAAAACTTGAAGGCAAAGTATTAATTACAGTCAGTGTAACCTTTCTCATTGTTCCTGTATTTATTCTTTATCCAACTACTGTTTTCGTTATTAATTGTAGTCGTAAAATCAATAATATATTAAAATAAAATAATTACAGTTGCTAAAACTAATGATATGAGGAATGTCTTGCCAGTTCCACCAGGGGCATCTAGGAAATATAAACCACCATTTTCATCATCGATTGCCTTCATTTAAGTATCATAAACTTCCTTTTGTTGGTAATTCAACAGGGGTACATTCGTTTGAACTACTAAATCTAATTCCTGGTGATCATATTCACGTTCCCGTTCCAATTGTCGATTAAATGCGTCATTCGACAACAACAACAAATAGAAACATTCATCATTCTTTGGATGAACTGTATACATACGACCATACCGAGTTTTATAGTTCACTTCACTGTTTATACGAATGGGCAATGGCACTATCATTACATTTAATTAATTATTTAATAGAAATAGTTTGAATATTGATTTCTTACAAATATCAAATTGTCTATACGTCATAACATAGCTATCATTTGCGTTTTATTATTCCAAGTCAGACTCTTTTTTGTTATACCACGTTTTATAGTGACTGACGTTTCATGTCAACTCACACGGGAACGCTGTCGAACGGGGATATCTTATGTCCGTCTCCTGGCTCTAAGCTACCTCCATACCAATTTTCACCCAAATCTGTTCTGCCGTTCTTGAGTTATAAGTGGTGTAACTAACACGACTTTCTTTTATATATATATATATATATATAGATATAGATAATATAACATCATCACTACACAGTATAAAACAAAAACGCTTTCTATGTCCTTTTGTATCTTTAAATCTTTGAAACTACGCAACGGATTTTAATGCGGTTTTTCTTAAATAGATAGAGTTATTCAAGAGGAAGGTTTATATGTATAATAACATCCATTAAATAGTGGAGAAGTACTGTTATTTTTAAGGTTTCTCATGTGATGTCGTAAATAATTACATTTTTTCCGCTTACATTGCAAACGCGGGCTGAATCCGCAATCCTCCTAGGCAACAAGACTCACCTAACCTAAGGTAGGTTAGGTGAGTCTTGTTGCCTAGGAGGACAATAAAACAAAACACAGTATTTCCAAGTTCTTCACGATCACACCGAAATAACAAAATAAATAAAATAATCATCTTTTTACTAACGTAAAGCATATATGTTGAAAACTGGTATAGTGGTGTGAAGTTTGAAACCAGTCTTGTGCACTCGGCCCTGTAAGTTAACTTCAGACCACAAAGTTTCTATATGAATTTAAGCTGACTTAGGTACTACTTACTGGCATCTCTTTGGCTGACTCTTACGTTTATATTCTTGACATAAGCGCTAAGTCAACTTAAACTTATATTTTTTTATAAAAACATGCAACAAACAACATCTACTTTATATACCTTCGACGACGAAGCCTGAGATTATGCGCTCGAACCTTGTCTTTACACAAATCGAAATAGATTTATATTCACAATTAACACCTACTACTATTTCAATAAAAGTGTACGCTACAAAGCCTTGGTCCTTCAATAAAAAGCGTGTCCATGGGCGGCGGAATCACTTAACATCGGTTAGCCTACTGAACGTATCTATAAAAAAAGTGTGTGTACTTATGTACACGCGTTAGAAGTTATACTTCTCAAAAAAATTAACTAAAAGTGCAGTAGTGATTAACGATAAATATTAAAATTAATAAAAAAAAATTTATTTCATAAATAAATAATTAGTAAATACTATCACCGTCGCATATTAAAATTGATTTAAAAACACCAAAATAACATTTATTTATTTATACTGTTTAATTGTACTGTTACGAAACACGTGTTCTAGTAACATACTTATCGATTTTCATGCCACCTAGACCTAACTTTACGATGTCGAATTTAGGTATTGTGCAAATCGTAAAAATTCACTCACATCATTTTTCTCCATCGCGCCAAAAGAAGTATAACTTCAAAGCATATAAGGTGAAAGAAAACAACGAAACGGTGAAAGAAAATATATAAATAGCTTTTATCTCATACCTTTTTGACAATTCATTAAATTAATTTTTTTAGGGCCAAACATTCTAATAGATAGATATTCTATAGATAATCTAATTCGTATCTCAAGTCACAATCTCGTCTTGGGCTCTCACAAAAATGTTGAACTTACAGAAAAAGCTATATATACAAAGCTCTCGACTCTAACTTGATTTATGTATGATTGACGTTCTTCGTACGGTCTTTATAATTGTACCAAACCCTGGAGATAGTTTATTTGGAACAAACAATACATGGTCTAAATAAATAAATAAAATTTCAGGTTTTTCTTATTTATTACACATCTACAGATGTGCCATCCGAAAACCTTTTTTCGCCCAATAATTTTTCTCGTTCAGAGGCTCTAATATATTCATTTTATTTGTAAAGTTACAAAAGGCGTTTGGCTTGTCAAATGTATCCTTGACATGCCATATAGCAATACCACTAGACTTTTATGACATTAATATATGACTAATCACACTTCGTAAACAATTTATCGAAGTTTGGTTTTGTTAAGTTTTATTTGTAATGTTATCATAAAAATTTTCCTTCCATTTTTGTCACGAATACTATCCAATTTTATTTAATACAGATTGATCAGTGTACAGGTAAATGTGACAAAAGAAATATGAAAGCTCAAGGAAAAATTTACATAAAAACCCCGGAAAGGGAAGACGTAAGTTAATAATTCTTTACACCTTGGCATCACATTGTGTATAATGTTTGTTAAGTAACATTTTTACTTATTTTAAATATATCCTAGTAGTTTTTCGATTTGCAAAAACCTACCAGTCAATCAAAAGGCTTGTGTTCATTTGTAGATAAAGAGTCTTTTTATAAGATTACATATACATACATTTGTATTGTAAAATGAACTTCGGAAGACCTGGGCTCTTCAACGAATCTTTAAATTTTTTGAGTTATTTGTTGGTATCTCAGCACCTACATGGCTTAAAATGTCGGTCAAGTAGACACTAAACATTACAATTCACATGACAAGAGATTAACGTGAAAACTTATTATCAACACCAAACACTTCATATCAAATGTAGATATAGCTAAATCAAAAGTAGTCTATATTTTCATTAAAAAATACAAAACAATAAGGTTCTATTTTGACCTCAATTGAAAGTTTATTGTTAATTAGATCTGATTTGTGATTTTCAGGACTTTTTGCCAACAGTGACGTGTATGTTTGCATTCGCTAAGACCTTCGGTATACCTACATATGGTGGTAAATTGGCATTAATAATGTCTGTAACAATATTAGTAATGTTAATAATTCTTGAGATCTTTTCTATTTGGAAACTGGTTCGAACTCTTAATGGCTGGAATCAAAATCCAAATGGTTTGTAAAATCGATATTATGTTATATAAAAAAATACAACAATTATACATATTAAATAAGATGTACAGTTAAAAGAAAAAGTTTATAACACTTACTATATTTTTACTACTGCAAGATGAATATAGTTTCGGATTGAGCTAAGTGTTTAGACGATGTGGATTTATAAATCTTGGCTATTACTGGGTCATCATTTATGTCTATTTTTTATAGTATAACAGATACTAAACAGAGGTGACCCAATTGATGTTAAGTGATGCCCATTATCAGAGGGCTTGCGAATGCGTCGCCAGCTCGTTTAGAATTGGTACGCTCTTTTCTTGAAGAGTCCTAAGTTGAATTGGTTAGGAAAACTTAAATGGGCAGCTAGTACCACACTTAGTTATGGAACGACGGACGCCTAGGTGATAAAGGTGGAATTTCGTATTCTGCCTCGACGTCCGATAATGAAAATAAGTGAAAATGGCGTTGATAAATACACTTAGTATTAAATGGATTTTTTAAATTGGCAGCCTCGTCTTCAAATTATATGATTAGGTTAGCGACTCACTTTAAGCATCAAATAAAAGCTAACAAAGCAGAGGTGTAAGACCTATGCTTACAATAGACGTTACTTTGCTAAAGAAACCTGCACTTTCATAGAATAATAGCTTCAATTTATTTAACCCACACTATTCACTGAGTGATTTATTTCATCGTTTGGAAAACAATATCATAATTAAATTTAAACCAACTCTTTAATTCCACGAACAATTTTGCGCTGACCTTATCTTAATAAAACCTGTATTAAAAGGTTTTTAATTAATATTTCTTGAGGGAAAATACTGTACGTCGCACGTGGAGAAATATATCGGTTAAACATGGAAATACGTTTTATTAAAATTAAGCGGAATAGGAATGAAGCTGTAACTAACTTGTACATTGTAAAACACGTGTTACAGCAAGAATTTTACGAATCTTTTGAAGGTAATGCAGCTATCATCAGGAAGCCCATGTGATTTTAAGTGATACCGCCCCACCGCCCATGTCACATTGCCGGAGGGCTCGCAAGTGCGTTGTCGGCCTTTTAATCAACTTTAAACTCTCCTGCGAGCCACACACATTTAATTACTATTATCATTATAGTTAAGTTACACTGTCTACATCTGTTTAACTATTTCGTAGATAATCTATAATATATTTATATCATTTAAGAAAAGAGCGTGCCATGCCGTCTGGCAGTATAAGTTAACATGAGCGTACATTTTACATAGGACATTAGGTTTTCCCTTTTGCCTCCCGTAATAAAAAATAACTGGTGGAACTCGGGGACTGCCGCGGTAAAGCTCTTGTATAGCATTTTTATCAAGTTATGCAATTGTAATTATTTCTTTCTGCAGTTTTTATTTTATTTTATATTAATTTAAGTTTTTATTTGATATTAATTAAATCTACTACTTTACAAGACTATCACGCCCATATAGTTTATCTCACTCTAACGCGTACCGGCTGCACCGGCCGCGCTTACGTCACCGATCTCGTCAGAGATGTGAGAGGCAGTATGCCTTCTGTCTCCTAACGCGTATAGGCTGCACCTATATTACGTCATCATGAGTTAGGTATTTAGTTTCGTTACGGAATTTCTTGATTCGGTCGCCGCGCTCAAAGCCCGGGATAAAATCTATGCAATAGCTTTAAAATTACCTCTCACTGAAACGGAATTTTACAATCTCGTGAATCGATTTAGTCCCTTCTACATGATTAATTCAGGAATTTTACTCTATAAGATCCAGTGATACATATCCAAATATGCAAGTTTGAAGTAGTTTTTTCTATATCCCGGTGAGGTGAGGTGTACCCTATAGATATGATAATAATAATAATAATAATAAAATTTTATTGTTTCTCAAATTTTTACATCAATAAATGAGTATGAGACAACCCCCGTAAGTAGTCAAGAGACACTTGTGTTGGGGTTGATATGAAATATTAAAATTTTATATAGATAGACTACATACCTACAATGATGGTTTTGAACAAATCTCTAGTTTTCTTGTCATTATAGTAACGTAAGTAGATTTGGAAAGATGATAATGTGTATAATTTTATTACTAGGAAGTGTAATAGCTCGCTTGTCAGGCTCTATATTTTATGGCAATGGTCTATTATCAATGCTCATAACGTGGAAACTGGCAAGAAAGTGGCGCTCTCTATCTAAGTTGTGGTTGGAACTGGAAACCAAATGTAGCTTGCATTTTCCACCGAATATCAAAATCAGAAGACGGCTTTTATTCGTCATTGGATATACAGTATTTTGTGCATTTGGTAAGTTTAATAAACAATAAACTTAAAAAAGAATCTTATTAAATATTGAATGTAACCATAGTAAAAAAAATCTTTGCAATATTTAAAAAATAAATTAAGGAATAGAGTAGTTTTAGTAATTAAGTATGGCAGTATAAGTATATACATTTCAAGTAGCTTTTAGGGTATAGGACCGGTTTGCTATTTATATAATACTTGTTAGTATTTTTTCAATGTTATTTTTGCTTAGTTCAGTGCCATGGCCAATAATTAGGGGTTAATTAAATTGCCTTAGATTTAGCTCATAACTTGAAAGCTTAATTGCAGTGGAGCACGTGCTAAGTATGATGTCATCGACAGGTCTGGACTGTCCACCTCAAGAGTACTTCGAACGGTATATTCTCAGTTCACACGGCTTTCTGATAACAAAACGTAAGATTTTTAATACTACAAATAAAATAGCATAAATTATAACGAGCAGCGGTATAAAAGCACCGATCTCACTTTAAAACACAATCTACCATTTTTTTTTGTGGGGAAATGCGTTACGCATACCCTCCCGCGGCACGGTAGCCTGTGAAGGGTTATGAGAGGCAAACACAATCTACCAGACCCAACTCAATCCAACGTCTCATCACTACAATACTGAATACTCAGTCAGTACCTTATGTTTTGTATGTACGCACTGTCAAAAGTCAAGATGGCACCTTGACTCCAGTTGAAACATTTGCTGTGCAAAATTCGTCGTACTTTATGTATAATTCCAAATAATGAAACTATTAAATAATCAAATTAAATTAAATTATGATTCTTAAAATAGAAGATCTCAATGATGAACCAAATAAAAATCAACGGTCGATAGATTCGATCATATTATTTCATTATAAACCTAGGATTAACTGATATATGTAAAATATTTATTTTATTTATTTATTAACACCTCGTTGCATTACATAAAAGAAAAAAAAATGAACATAATTTAATGAAAAGCAACTGGCGGCCTTATCGCTTTCGAGCGATTTCTTCCAGGCAACCACTGTGAGTAAAGGAAAAAACCATGTATTAAATTACATAAGGTAGGCAAGAAGTGCAAAAATACATATTACAAATATAATAAGAAGGGAAAAAACATACCTACCTAACAGAAACAAAAAAAAACTAAACTGATATAGGATAAATAAAAAAAAAACAAAAAGTAAATATATTAATGTGCATAAACTACTAGAGGCTACTATTTGAAATTATGTGAACTTTAGTCTTTAAATTTAATCGTATCTTGAATACAATTAAAACTACACGTTTCAATGACCGGTATTTATGAGCGGTCAGTTTACGATTCGTAATGATCCTAGGTCCTTTGAAACTCATTCGAAACAATTTAATTACTGAGAAATGGAACCATTGATTCGTCTCGTCTAGTAAACCTTTCAAAAATTAAATCACACTTCTAAGTGATAAAATAAATTTTGCAAAATTAATGAGTATGTTTATGTCTAAAGGAAACCTAGAAACAAGAGTATGAAATTGAATAGTACTTTTTAAAGAAAAATTTTGTCAACATTTTATATATTTTAGACAATCACTTGTAATGAATTAGAAATTTAATTTAAAACATCCTTTTATTTGACTATTTTTTGTTAATTTTGATGTTTGAATGTTCTTTATTTTAAAGAACATAAATCATATTTTATTTTATTTTTTTTTTTTTTTTTTTTTATTTTTATTTATTTGGTGCACAAAACACATTATAATCTTTACAAAAATAAACTTAAAACTAATAGTTATGAACAGGATTCTAATGTAAAACCATGTGCACACTGCAAAATTAATGTTACATCAATAAAAGGCTCATAACTAACAAAGGTAACATAGTAAAAAAAAAACAATAATAATAATAATAATAAGTTCCTCGACACCAATATAACGTAACGTTAACCAGGACCACAAGGGTCAGCACTTAACCTACGATGGAGGATGTCTTTAACGACACTAATGAATTTATTGATGTTGCGACAGAATATGTCCACAAGTAAGTGGTTGCTCTTTGCCATCTCGTTATATTGACGAGCCATCCTGGTCAAAGGGTTGTAAAAAGAGATGTTATTCTTATAAGTTTGAAGGGAAAATAAATTGACTTCGTTAGCTCTACGGGCACTAAATCTAATGTTAAGGCTAATGTGAGCTAGTAGTTCGGGAGAGTCTATAATGGAGTGGGTGATTTTGTAAAGGTAAACTAAGTCGAAGACTATGCGTCTGGATTCTAATGGTTGAACTTTAAATTTCAGGAGTCTATCGCAATAATTTAAGTTAGACCGGCCAGGTTTTATACGATAACATAAAATTCTGAGAAATTTCCTCTGAATTCGTTCAATATCGTCAATGTGCACCCTATAATTCGGCGACCATATAGGACTACCGTATTCAAATATACTTCTTACGAGGCTGAAGTATAAGTACAAGGTGCTACGAGGATTTTTAAAACCTTTTGTGGATCTAAGAATAAAACCCAGTAGATGGTTTGCTTTAGACGTGATGTGACTATAGTGGGCACGGAATGAAAGCTTGTCATCGAACAGGATACCTAGGTCTTTTGCAACATCTGATCTGTTAACTAATTGACCATCTATGACGTAGTTCCATACGATTTTGTTTCGTTTATTAGTAAACGATATGACAAAACACTTGTCTATATTTAAATACATGTAGTTCGTCTTGCACCATTGTGATACGGTATTGATATCACGCTGTAATGTTAAGCAGTCATCTAAATTAGTAATAGAAGTAAATATTTTTAAGTCATCTGCATATAAGAGACAATTGCAGGACAGTTGTTGAATAAGGTCATTAATAAAAACTACGAAGAATAATGGCCCTAAGTGGGAACCCTGAGGTACTCCCGATGTAACTGCGATAGGTGCAGAGATGAAGCCCTTTAACGCAACCAACTGAGTTCTAGAGTCTAGGTATGAGCAGATCCATCTATATAAACTGCCGTGGATACCATGTGACGCTAACTTATGACAGAGCAGATGGTGATTTACTTTGTCAAAAGCCTTAGAGAAGTCAGTGTAAACAGAGTCAACTTGGCCACCTGTGGCAAACACTTGACAGAGATAGTTTTTGTATTCCAGAAGGTTAGTGACCGTAGACCTGTTTCTAACAAAACCATGTTGCTTGTCTGAAAGAACAGGCTTAAAATGACTGAACAGATGAGTATACATCACTGACTCAAATAATTTAGCAGCGCAAGATAAAATACTTATCGGTCTATAGTTTTTACAATTGGACTTATCACCACTTTTATAAATAGGTATTATGTGGGCAGTTTTCCAGCGCTTAGGAAACACACCACTAGTTAACGATTTATTAAAGAGAACACATAATGGAATGGACAACTCCTTTCCGCAACTTTTTATGAAAATAGGAGGCAGAAGGTCAGGACCCGCCCCTTTGTTAATATCCAAACTATCTATTTTACGTTTGATATCTGTTACCGTAATAGAAAAGCCAGATAATATATTAAAATACGTGTTATTTACAGCACCAGATTGGTCAGTGTATATAGTTTTATTAGTTTTATCGTCAAAAACTGACCCAAAGTATCGCGAAAAAAGGTCACATATCCCCTGACCGTCTGTCTCAGAAGTATTTTCAAGTGTCATGGTGTGAGGCACTGAAATATGGCCTTTACGACTATTCACAAATCTCCAAAATGATTTTATGTCCTTGACCAACGAGTCCTCGATGGATGCGATATACTTGTCGTAACAAATCTTGGTAAGAAATTTGCATCTCTCCCTCAGCAAAGAGAAAACGTCGTAATCGCGGGGATTCCCAAACCTCTTAAACCGTTTATGATATAAGTTTTTTTCTTTATTACATTTAATTAAGGATTTGCTGTACCAGACTGGATAAGATGAGAATTTGCTACAACAACTTGGTGTATTTCTTGATATTATTTCAAATAAAAGCTCATAAAAAGCTTCGGTGCACTCATCAATACAAGGGGACGATAAGATTTCGGACCAGTTCACAGACTGGAGTTCAGATTTAATGTTTTCAAAATTACATTTAGCAAAATTAAGCCGTTTAATGTTAGCGCGTTGAAGCCCTTTAGAAATCTGAATCGGAGAAAGAGTAATCAAAATTGCGGGATGATTTTTATCTAACAAACTTAATGCAAGTGTTTCATTGACACTTATACAATCTATATTAGAAAGCACCAAATCCAACAAGCGAGCGTTTGCATTTGTGATAAAGTTATGCTGTTTTAGATTACACAGTGACATTAATTCATTTAGTAGAAGGAGCTTCTTACTCGGGTTAGGGGAAATTGACAGAGAGGGATTAATCGAATCAGAGTAATCAGGTGTGTTAAAATCACCAATTAATAAGAAATTATCCAAAGGGAAACGATTAAGAAGTAAATTTTGGCAATGGCTATAAAAGAGTTCAAGCTTGTTAATTCTAATATCAGGAGGCAAATAGCAAACACATAAATTTATGCGAGAAGTGTCACGTGCTTCAGGAATAAGAGTAACCCAGACATCCTCCATATCACTATCCCACGATGCTTGACGGATGACCTGGTATTTTTTATGGACGGCGAGTAAAACTCCACCTCCCTCGGTTTTAGCACTGGAGGAATCCGCACGATCTCGTCTGAAGAGATTGTAACGGGCGTCAACAACTTCGCCATCGAAAACACTCATATTTAAGTTCGTTTCCGTCAAGCATATAATATCGAAGTTAGAATTTAACAGATTTAAAGAAAATTGAGTTAACTTGCTACGAATTCTGTTTACATTTTGATAAAATATATTAATCATTGTGGAAATAACGTGTGATTCAGTATATAAAAACAAAAATTGATCAAGTAACTTACTAAGCAATGATAAACAAACAAATTAGTAGTAGTAATAACAATTAAGACAATTTAGTGAAGGAATCATGACTTTTAATTAGAATGGCCGGGCTTGATTCATCCTTACGAACATAAATTTGGCCATATCGCACCCAAACAAACCTGTAGTTCTTGTCAGTAGAAAATTTACGTGCCGCATGGTGTAACTCTTTAGCTTCAGGAGACAAATGTTCAGACAAGTATATCCTGCTCGACGACGAGCCGCCAATACCAATATCGGTAGTAGATAGTTTGGTGTCAGGGTGGGACTTATTGAAGCGAGTCAACGCAGACAAGAGTGTATCACGCTGACGCTGCGTTGAGAGGGTAACTAGTATGTTTCGCGGCCTTTTGGAGTTTGAGTCCATCTTAGCTACACGACGACATGCTTTAACATCACTCTCAGATACCACAACATTTAAACACTCACAGAGTTTTTTGAATAACTCCATCAGATTCTCAGTCTTGCTTTCGGGTACCTCGTGAATCTCGAGGTTTAAGTCACGTGAAATCTTTTCAACTGTAAATAAACGACTCTGGAGTTTTGATAACGTGTTTTGAGATTTCGTAAGTTCAGTCTCGAGTACCCTGATTCGATTGTCTTTGTCTGCAATATTTGACTTCAAATCATTTTGTTCTAAGATGATAAAATCCGTTGTCGTCGTGAAGTCAGCCTTTACCAACTCAACAGCTCGGCTGACCTCGTCGGTCACCATGTCCTTCAAGTCCTTTCTAAGCGCGGACCGTAGATTTAGCATAAACGATGAGTCAGGGGACAGTTTCAAGTCTATAAGTTTGCTAATACTGTCCAACGTAACCGGCTGCTTAGAAAAGTCAGCGCCTGCAGAAGTTTTCGTAGCAAAATCACACTCCGGCTCTTTACACGTCGTTATATATGAGGAGGCGCTTGGTGATTGGTTATTGCGACCCCGCCGGACAGGAGTATTATCGTCATTGTTTTTACGCCGAGTTACATTCTGACACAGAGGACAATTAAGTGATGCCAATTGCTCAGCACTGAGCTGCTTAGTCGACCCGGCAGCAACATCAAGGCATTCATAACAAAACTTGCGTTTGCAATTATTACACTTTAAAAAATGATCGACATTTAATGCGTTATTACAGCCATGGCACTTCATAGCTTGATTAGATTCACTATTATTCACTTCACTGATTTTACGTATTCTGTATTACTTCAAATTTGACTTATAAAAGCTAACACTATTGTTAAAAATTGAATAATAACACTTATAACACGGCTAATAATACTTTTAACACGGCTATGGACTACCTTCCACCACGGTTGAAAATAGAATATATATGATCTGATAACTCGTAAAAAATATGACTTTTGTAATGTGTAAGGCAATTAAAATTTTAACAGATGAATATAGCCTGTGGCTGGCAATACCGATATTTATTTTAAGCAAGCAAGCAACAGTGCTATGGAACTTCCAAGACCTGATAATAATATTAATTAGCATGGGTCTCACGTCGAGGTACAACAGACTGAATGTTTTCCTTCGACGACTTGTTATGTATGAGAATGATATGAAAGAACACAACGTAAGTAATAATATAAGCCTTTATAAAAATATTATCAAAATTTACTTTCCCGTCTACTCAAGCTTTAGTATAAAGCACTATTCAAAATTCGCGGGATTTCATCAAAATTTTCAGCCGTATAAGGGTTTAATTACGTACACATGCACAGAAGATTTATATTATATACCAACTGATTAACTATTTATACAGCAGTATAAATAAATATTCTACAAAACTACAGAGCCATTTGCCGGGCTGATTTCTAATCTAAACCGACCAGGGCGCCCCCAAACGCTTACTAAATTCATTAAAACCGGTCCAGCCGTTTAAGAGGAGTCTACACACGTACAGTAGAATTATAATTAATATTACTTATATATGATTATAAAGTTATTCTGAAATACAATTGCGTTGAATAACTTTTAACTGTTTGACATATTATAAAAGTGAAACTATTTACTAGTATAAAATGAAATTAGCGTTATTATTATAGAAGTTATATTATAGGTTTTTTAATAAAACAAAGACAATCTACTATGTCTAAGGTTATTAGTAAACACTTCTGTCATTTATAAATGAGATTAAGAAAGAGTTAATTATAAAATAAGATTATTAATATATAACATTTATTTTTCCAGTTGCAACAAAATTTGGTAAAAAGAGTATATCTTTGGCGGCGTCTGCGCATTGCCTACGTCCATCAATCACAGCTCGTGAAGAGGGTAGATAAGTGTCTCGGAGGATTGATATTACTCAGTAACCTTAATAATTTGTATTTTATCTGTCTCCAGCTTTTTCTAGGCATCAGGTATGTTATTTAAATGGTTAAATAACATAAATTATGTATTACTCAAAACTGAATTACGATTTGGATGGAAGATAGTTAGTTTTATATAGTAAAATTAATATTTTAGTCTTTCCTAAGTTTAGATACTCCTTTTGGTAGGCAAAAGTTTGGATACGCTGAGTAAAAGTATTTGATTACCAACATGTTTTCAATCATACTTATTAATAAATCCAGGACAGCCTCACTCAATCCGTAAACCAAATAAAAATCCTATTGTATTATAGAAATTATAATATAGTGTAGAAATTGTAGCAATTTGGATGTCTTTGCTTATAAAATACTCCTATCCAACGCTTTATATACTTGAGTGTATATAGCCATTGGCAACGAGTATTATTTTTAATATTTTTTTATAGAACAGGGGGCAAACGTGCAGGAAGCTTATCTGATGTTAAGTGATACCGCCGCCCATGGACACTCTAAATGCCAGAGGGCTCGCGAGTGCGTTGCCGGCCTTTTGCCCCTCTTTTCTTGATGGACCCTAAGTGGAATAGGTTCGGAAATACTTCAATGGGTAGCTGGTTCCTCAAAATGGTGGTGCGCGGCAAAACAAAAGAAAGAAACAAATGACAATCGCGCATTTGAATGTTACGTGGCGGTTGTAGCTGCCATATACCTCTTTAATATAGGCGTAAAGAAGGTTCTAATTTTTTTAGTGTCAGCCAAGAAAAAGGCACAGTTATAAATCGTATCTATTACTTTTACTCACTTTCCTGGTTAATGTTTCGTGCAAGTGGAGTTCTATTGGCAGCCGCCGATGTTCACTTGCATTCTCAAAAGGCTCTACCAGAATTGTACAGATGCAGCAGTGCAGCCTACAATATTGAAGTAATTAACTTTTATGAGTATTCCTTTACCATATTAATAATAAAATAAGAAAAGTTTCATATACATGTTACATTTTGTTATAATTTAATTACGTTTCATTAAGTTACATTAGAAAACCGCTGTGGTATGTATAAATGTTACCATAGCGGCCTTTTTTGGATCGCAACAAATTCCTATAAAATAAGTTTTAAAGACTTACTTTTTGTGTTGGTTATCGTTAGTTTATCTAATAACTGACTTGTTAACTAACGTTTACCTAGTCAGGTAGTCCATTTATTAGCCGCGGTAGCAATTAATATCTCAACGTTCTCTCGCCTTTGTTTGTTCTCGATGTACAGAGCCTTACTTACGTTACAGCTCGGGTCTGTACATCATGCTAAACGTTTTTTTATGTTAATGTAAACGCAATGTAATTCTAGATTATTACTATGAATTGTCATCAACATTGTGTGACGCAAAATCTGTCTGACACCGTAGGATCCAGGGTCAGATGGTATTCTATTTGGAGTTAGAGACAATCAGAAAGTAGTAGTAGAACTACAAATATGTCTTTTCTTTTCAGATAAAAAGACTAAAATATCAATTACAGCATCAGTTCATCTCGTTGAGTGGAATGGATTTATTTTATCTGTCCAGACAAAAACTGTTAGAGGTAATAATTCATATCTATATAAATTATGAACATGTGTTTATAGCAGTGTTAGTCTTGTTGTTTCAGCGTGCACCAATGGACTGGTTATCAGTTTTTCGTAAGGTGAAAAAAGACATGCACAAAAGTTTTTTTCTCATTTTATAGATATGAATTCACTGCCATTTTATTTAGTTATTATTATGTTTGGGAAATCTTTGATCCTGTAGAGGACAGATCCATCTCAAAGTATTCCTCAGCAAATCACAATAGCTGGACGCAGCTCCGATAAAATAATAAATAAACTTTCCACTTCCTTTGTTTACCTTGATTTTCCCCCCTTTAGAGTAGATACTCTTGGGCCCTGGATTTCCCTGGAGTTCCTCGCTTAACGAAAAAGTATCATATACAGCTAGGAAGTGCTGCAAACATTTGACTACTACAGGGACCAAACTATTTAAATTTATTTTAGTTTTCTGTTTAAACATTTTGGTGATTATTTTTACTATGAAGTATAAATAATCCAATTGCCTTTAAAATTTAATAAAATATTATTTATTTTTAAATACTAAGGTATCAATATGTTGTTCATGTTCTTTAAGAAACTCTAACAGGAAAATCACAAACTAGACTTCACAATACAGCCTCCTATTTAATAAATATTTCATTAATTTATTAGGAAGCCAACAACTCTATAAATATTCCGTACGTAAGTATTTACTTGTAAATTGATTTAAACATTTTTTTTCTTTTCAGGTAGCAGGAGCTATCGTGAAATATGAATTAATTTTGCTACAATACGATAAAGATAGAAATTGAAAAGTCACTCAAGTACTTAATAAAAACTTACATAAATATTGTCAAACAGTCATTATACTACATTTATTGTTGAGTACATTTGGAAACTTCTGAGACGGAACAATAGGACAGTTCATGACCCTGCACCATTGTGAAGTTTTTATGAGCAATTTGATTTAGGATGTTTTAGTCTAGTATTTATTTATACAATTACTTTAATTAATTGCAATGTATAAATATAGTAACAGAAAACATTATGTCGTGATTATTTCGATGGAACCCCTCCCATGTAACGTGCCATAACGTTTTTCTATACCCAATAGTAAAATGTTTTGTGACCACCCAGTGACTTTTTATACCTAAATGAGTCCGGAAGTCCGTAAAGTACCGAAAAGTCGAAAATCATATTAACAATAACGCTTATTTCAATCCTCGTCATCGTAACGTTTACAAGAGGGAACTTCCCCTAAATTCGTTACATACTTGAACGCTGCCTTAACTGTATGAATAAATTAATTTTGATCACCTTGCATATGATTTTTTCACATACATTCTTGCGGGGCTCACTGCCGAGAGTTTTGATAATCAGACTATGCACACCCACTAAAATCTCACAGGTCCACCAGTAAACGCCCCGGGCTGGAAACGGTATCATCGGAGCTATGTCGGTATCCGGCCACGCTATCAACCCTCACGCCACAGCCCTCTGGACATTATGAAACGAGCGGAATCTTTGTCAGATTGTTGTAATTTGAACTATGAATATACATTCAGATAATAAGCTTAATCTCTTTAGTTACAAACGATAGATTACGTGAAAGATACTAGTTTCTTCATCTTCACTATCTTGCGAATGTGGAGAATTAGATCAATATCCCAACGTGTACATCAAGTAGTTCTAGCTTAGTCATTACCATATGAGTAATCGTTAAATGGGCACTTAGAAAGTCTTGTTTACTTCGGAATTAAACCATTGACATTAAGGATAACGCTGTAGATACTACGAATACAAAATTTTCCATAAAAAAAAACATTGATACAGAGTGATTAACAATTTTGACTTTATTAGTTAAAATCTCGATGTAACTGCTAGAGGATCTGACAATCGCTGACCTACTAAATACAACCAAGACTAATATACAAACAAAAAATCCTTATAATAATAGAACGGCCACAATAAACTTTGGAAGACTTAGACTTTTTCGAAAACAAAAATTCAGTCCTGATAATATATTTGAATAAAATTGAACATTAACTTAATTAAACGAAGCCTACGATTTCTTTGTTTTTCAACTCCAATGAGCAGTTCGAATGATCAGAGATATTTTCATTTATGAATTATTCATTTGAAAATTAATCAATTTGCTGAAATGCAAATTGTATGCAGATAAGAATGGGACATAAAAGAAAGTTTTATTCACCTATCTCCTTACATGAAACTGGTTGGTAAAACATATCTTTAATGTAATTATACAAATGGCCTTAATCCGTGATCATTTTTAATGGGTAAGTTACAATGGTATAACAGTACAATTTTGCATCCTGACATTCTTCGGACACGTCTCTCGGCGTGGTGATCAGTCCATAGAACGCCTTGTCGTCCAGGTGAAGGTGGAAGGCATTAGACCGCGCGTCAGGTCACTTACACATTGGACTGATCAGATTAAGTCTGCCGTAGGAGTATCACTGAATCAGTGCAGCAGGATGACCTCAAATAGGCAACGATGGCGGAACGTCGTGAAGCGCATCACATCTGCGCATTCTATTACCACATAGCGATCACGACCGCTCTGTCAAGAGTGTACCGAATAAGAAGAAGAAGGTAATCAACCTTCTCCACCTGCCACACATCGTCGACTCTTTGGGTCTAAGTCTTGCGACTTCATCACCGTACCAGCGTTTGGGGCATTGGAGCCACAGAGCCAAAACTGGTCTCTGTGCTTTGTTTTGCTTGAATATTCGTCACAACCGTCGTCAGCTGCTATTATTAAATACTTTTAGTTATCCCTTTAAAAGACATGTGTATAAATTTAACAACTTTCATCCGATTACTTTGTGACATATTTTGAGTAATGGACCTTCTAAGCTTTTACGAAAGTTTTAGTAATAAAATTAAAAAAAAATAAAATACTTTTATTTTGAAACATAAGATCATCAAGGTATCACTTATTCCATGTACCATTAAATTTGAACCTGTAGGCTGTGTAGGCCAAGAGAAAAAGGTGTAAAAAACTGTCGGTACTCTTTTAAAAAAGAAAATCATAATACTATGATAATTATTACAGCTTTATTGAAGAATCCGTACAACAATTGGTTAATTTACTTTATTTATTAATATTTATTTTAGTTGTGTTAAAAAAAGATAGCTTAAATTTCTTTTTTCTTTTTTAGTGGTCTAGGTTTTGTATGACCCCTATTAGGATAAAATCCTCCTCCACAATTCTCATTTCTTTGTCTTGAGAAACAGTATAACGTAATCTGTCCATATTTTCTTTTGTCGTCTTTTACATCTCTTTCCAGTAGGTCCGGTCCATGTTGTTATTACAAGTGCATCTAATCCATCTTTCATCCCGGTAAAACGATACAGACCTTAAATTCAAATGAACTACGTGAAATAATAAAAATATCAAATTATAATTGGAATTCTAGGGTCTACGTCAGAAATGATTACTTGTTTACAGCAGTGTAACAAATAGATATAATTTATGAAGCCTTTACCCTAATGAAACGTCATTTAGACCTAAGTTCGTTAAAAGTTATCCACTTACCTAAGATGGCGTTTAGTTTTATTATTATAGCTAATGAATGTTCAATCTCCGTAGTAGAATTAAGAGGTTCTAGGCTTATTGCCGAACAAGTTGGAAGCATATATGTTTTTTGTATTTCAAACATAGTAGACGAAAATTGTTTATTCGACCAGACTCGACATGGTTTATTGTAGGTGAACTCAGTTTCCACAAATAGACTCATACTCTGTCCATCCTGATTAAGCCAGCATAGATCCTTCCATATGCTCTGAAGTGCCCTGGGCATATCGCAGGCTTCACCGAGCGACCTCACTGCTCCGAGGATTCTTCACATTGTTTAGCCACAGCCTTGCATTCCACGGCTATGTCAGTGACCGATTCCTTTGCGCTGAAACAACCTTCGGGGGACATCACATTGAGCTGTCTGTGGCACCTAGGACAAAAATATGTTTTTAAAGGAGACGATGGTCCGTAATTGTTTCTATCACTAGACCTAGACCCTAGACTTGTTTTGTAAATTTGTAAAATATGTGGTTATGTAAGTTTTTTACTGTGAAAGAATTTTTTCTTTACTTTATTAATTAATATTTAAAGCTTTCTTCATAAAAAAATGTATATTATTTTATAGACGACATACGATTATAAGATATTCTAGTATTTACTATGGTAGTTAATTGTCATATTAATATATTATTACTGTTAACTTAAGCATAGAAAATCAACATACATTGATTATAAGTCACATTGGTACTGTTTTATTAATATATTCGTTAACACAAATCATATTTCATGTCACATTTATGTCAGTTTTTCGTTTAATCAATTTACAAAAGATAACACAACAAAAGAAATCCTAAATAAATATTCATGTTGATTTTATCGATAATGAGGACAATAATTTACGAAGTAATTTATTAAAGCAAGCAAGCACAGGACTTAACGTTACAAATCAAAAATCACTTATTCATATAGGTAACATAATGTACACTTATGTACGTAAAAAAAAGGGTTATAATATCGTTAATTCTTCGTGTATTGTAATTTTTAATGAAAAAATTGAGAGACCAAAATTAAACGAAACTTATAATGTTCACAAATTATTAAAACTTCTAAATACTTTATTTAGTATGGAAGTTTAAATACATTTGTAAAACATTTACTAGGAGTAGTTTCTTTATTTTCTTAAAGTAATTTAATACTGATGCAATAGAAAACTTATTAATACAATCATTTAACTAAGAATATAATAACATATATGACCGACAACTTGTGAGCCTTCTGCACTAAGAATGTGAAAAAAAATAAAAATCTATATGTATCATTTAACATGCGATGCCTTCTGTCCGTTTGTTTATTGTTTTTTTGTTTCATAGAAAATAACCTAATTTATGAATTAGGTGAGTTGTCATTTAACGAATTATTCATAGTTATTCATTTCTTTTTTATCAACTCAAATATCAAATATTCATTCGTACAACGGATAATTATGACGTTTATTCAAAAAAACTCAAGCAATCAATTATCGCTGACAGATTTTAACGACAATACTTTAACGATAAAGTTCGTGCTCAAGTGACAAAATAATATATTTGTGATTCAACTACTAGTGATTATTCATAGGGTCGGGTGTTCTCACATTTCAGTGTTCCAATTTTAAACAATGAATGCAAGCAATAATTCAAATTTGGAATGCGAACTCCATATTTGCATCAGGCATGTGATGCGTATGTCTCGCTGGGTTGGGTTTTTTCCAGTTTCGGGGCTTAACAAGTCTTCGATAAACGAATTAAGGTAAGCAAGTCAACATTTGAATTTAGAATTAGACAACGCTACGATATATTTTTACATCAAATTAAAGCGATAAAATTATGAAAAACATTATTAAACTTTGTATATTTTTGTATTGAATTTAGTTTAATAATGCTACGATTTCTGATGTTAATTTAAATTACAATTCTTTCCAGATGCAAGACCCGATCATTTTGCTACTTTTTCAACATTCTCCTAATAGTTGCACATTTTCTTATCTCCTGTCTGAGTTTCTATCACTTCTCTATATCACTTGAATTGGAAAATTTTAGTGAGTATATTATTCTAAGCAGTTTTAGCCTAATGGCTTCAGCGTGCGTCTCTCATACCTGACGTCGTAGGTTCGATCCCCGGCTGTGCACCAATATAGTTTCTTTATATGTGCGCATTTAACATTTGTTCGAACGGTGAAGGAAAACATCGTGACAACACCGACATGTCTTAGACCCAAAAAGTCGACGGCACTGGAGGCTGATCACCTACTTACCTATTAGATTTAAAAATGATCATGAAACAGATTCAGAAATCAGAGGACAAGACCTAAAGAGGTTGTAGCGCCACTGAGTTATTTATTTATTTATATTATATTTTATATTGTTTTATCGATACTTTCGTTAAAATCAAGCCTTATTGCAATTATTGATTGACCGATTCGATTCCCGAGAATTATACGCCACGGGCATAAACCAAGTCACAGAGTTAATTAATAAATAAATACACGCGTTTGTCTTGTTTCTTGGTTAATTGTTATTCATACACGTGGTTCAGTTATGCACAAATAGTAGCTAGGCCAAATATGTTCTTAATTTAAAATCTTTTGGCGCGTTAGGGAAAATTATGAGAGTACATATTTAAAGACGTGTATCTTCTAACGCACACACGTATTATTTTTTTCAGCAAAATGCATATTCTACTCTACAGGTTTTCTTAGTATTTTATCGTTTTCGGTATTGGCAAGAAAATGGCCAAGACTTATGAGACGCGTGGCAATACTCGAACATTCATTTGCATCGATACGCACAGAGAAACCGAATCCGTCGAAATTCGTTTCTTACTCGTATGTCATCATGCTTTTAGCCCTGAGTAAGTTTTATATATTTTAATTTGAAATTGTATTAATGTTTTTATTTAACATTCCAAAGGCTGCAATTTGAAACAAATTTTTAACTTATAATTTTGCCAATTATAAATTGCATTCAAAAAAATTAGAAAGGAATGAAGCTTAGCGCTAATGTCGTAAGCGTATCGTGCTTAGTAGTTCAGTACGTCTTGCCGTCTACTGAACAAAGCGTGCAGACTAAACTGTGGAGCTAAGTTCCTAAGTTCTTTATAATTTTGCAAGAATTGTACTAAGGAAATAATGAATATTTTGGTTTTGATGACCATTTCGTTTATTATTTGTGACATGTTTTCATTAGTAACGCTAGACGCTTTGTTAAGGAACCAAACACTGTTATTGTATTGAAATCGGAATGTTTCAGAATAAAAATATAAAATAAAATAATATAAAATATAAAGGGAATCGCTGCTCGTTAAATTAAGTAATTACTGTTGACCAACTAAATCATGTTTATTAACTTACAGTTGAACATATTTTATCCGTCAATTATAAGCTAACATTCATAATGAATTGTATGAAAGAACGAAGGATCAATTACAACGTACTTATTAGATACGTGCAGGTGTTTGTTACACAAATTTTTCGTTTAACTACATTCAGTCTGTGGAAAGGTGTAATATATAAGGTATATAAATATATGTATATATAATATATGTAATCGCAATGAATGAAACAATAATTTTATTATTATTTATTACTTAAGATGTCATGTGGAACATGGTGTAATGGTTGCAGCTCCTTACAAACGTTGCGTAAAATAAAAAACTTGGCGATTAAAAAGAGTGGCGGAAAGTTTATTGCCAGTTCTTCTCTTCCGTTCTACCCCCTTGATTTGAGAACTGGCAGTAAATGTAAAATTAGAAGCATTCAATGTATATATCTTTTTTGATGTTCATAAATGTACATTGTGTTACCTACACGAATAAATTATTTTTGACTTTTAAAATTGGTTATCTTAAATGGTCCCGGAGATTTGAAAATTTAATTATTATTATTTAATTTACTTTCGTAAAGTTTTTCATTTTAAGCGTTTTAATTGAAACACTCTTTTATGGTAAATATATTTTTTATAGCTAGTAAATCTCCAAGCCACTTTTATCTGGACTCACTTGGATGTGTTTATCATGTGTGTTGGGATGTATTTATCTAATTTATTTAGAGATATAAACAAAATTATATCTGTACAAGTTGCTCAAGTAAGTATTGTCTATGTTGATGAGGTTTTTTGATTATATAATATGCCACTACAATATTAAAAACATAACACCAATTTTCCCATATATGTACGCAATTATGAAGTAGTGTTACCCTAGTGGATTCAACGTAAGACTCTCTGGGGACCTAGGTTTGATCCACGGTTGAGGACCAATAGACTTTGTGTCTATGTGGGCATTTAACATTCACTCGTAATGTTAAGTAAAATATCGTGAGGATACCGATAGGCATTAGACCACAAAAGTCAACGTGTGTCAGGCGTAGAAAGTTGATCACCAAGTAGCCTATTAGTAATGATCACGGTCAGTGAGGTCCAGACCTTAAAGTAGCGACATTAGTATATGTTCGCAATTAACACTGGCTTGTACTGTGAAGGAAATCGTGAGGAATCCGGTCTTTGGGTATTCATAGTGAATACTTATTTTTAAACTATGAAAAACAAATGCTTTTATCATACGAAAATATCCTTAGCGTTAAGTTCCTACTCTAAATCTCACACAAGACCCAAAACCGTTTATCAGATTCTATAGCTCATCCACTTTATAATGAAAAGAGAATGAGATGCAGGAACCAAAGACCTAGACCACTATTCACTTGTTGTTACAGAATTCGGTGGAATGGAGTTTGGTCCGGCAGCATTACTCCCAAGTAATGAAGTTACTTAAAGAAGCCAATAAAAAATTGTCGTCACTTATTTTGCTCTCTTTCTTCACTAACATATATTATGTTTGTGTGCAGATGTATTACACCTTTTAGTATGTATACAGATTTTCTATTTTTACTCTTTTTTATTATTATAGATTTATATATATTATATTATACATAGATTAACAATTTTCATTCTATTGTGACGTTATTTACATGTATGTATAGTTTGGGCCTAACTTTTTTTTTGTAAAACAGGCCACAAACTTGTTAAATCTATGAATTTATCAATTTTTAAATATTGGTATTACTCTATATTTAAAAAATAGTGTATAATATTGTTTTTTCCTTACGCGAGTACATGTGTAAACACAAATTATGTATAAACGTGAAGTAATTTTATTTAAAATTATTTATATTATATTTTCTTATACATTAATGGCCGCCCGTCCACCAAAACGCCAGAAGGCTCGCAAGTGCATTGATGAGCTTTTAAGAGTTCTTAAAGGAACTTAAAATGAAATGAGTTTGACCCATTAAGGTTTTTATTATTTATACAAGGTTGAGGGCATTGTAAAAAATCGGAAAACACATGCCACTATTTCACTAAAATCATACCTAATTCTAACTATTTATTCATTTCAGTCGTGTTTATGACTCTCATAAAGATTGTCCTCAAGAAGATGTAAGATTGTAAGTAATTTGAAATGCATAGTATGAAATCATTTTTTTTATAGATCACGGGGCAAACTGGCATTATCCTCACCTGATGTTAAGTGATACCGCCGCCCATGGACACTGTCTAGAGGGCTCGCGAGAGCGTTGCCGGCCATTTAAGAATTGGTACGCTCTTTCCTTGAACAATTTAAGCAAGTGAATCAAACAAGTTCATTCAGAACACGTTAAGATTTACTTATATCTATCTTAATTATGAGGATATGTATGTAAATGCAAAACTTTTAAAGTTGTCAATTGGAGATTAAAGAGATGAAAATTAAAAAGAGTGACAGCTATTTGCAGGTTTACATATAAAAGTATCTATCGGTTGATAAAAATATGATGTATTAATATATTTATTAATGTATATTAATTAATTTCTTTATACGATCTTAAACAATGTGTTTGCCTAAAAAATACAATAAAATATGACATTAAAAATGTAATCGCATACACATCAATTACATTAGACATTAAATCTATCAAAGAAAATAATTAATCAAAGAACCACAAAATAAAAGTATATTTTAAAATAAAAAATAAAAATTAATGAATAAAAATAACTAAAACTATAAAAAATAATAACGAGAATAACGAAATTAAATTTATTTATTTATTTCCAGTAAATGAAAACTTATACCTCATTAAGAGCATAGTAAACGTTAGGGTAAGTTGGCAGACTGTTATAAAACACATCAATGTTAGTTTATCAAGTTGTAAGAGGGAGATATCCTTTTCACTGGACTATTCCAAGTAGCAGATAAGCAAATTTCGACTAACTATAGGATTACAAAGATAAAAAAAATTATATAAAACGAATGACTTTTGCCGCGCACCACCACTCTGTGGAACCAGCTGCCAACTGAAGTATTTCCGAACCAATTCGACTTAGGGTCCTTCAAGAAAAGAGCGTACCAATTCTTAAAAGGCCGGCAACGCACTCGCGAGCCCTCTGGCATTGAGGGTGTCCATGGGCGGCGGTATCACTTAACATCAGGTGAGCCTCCTGCGCGTTTGCCCCCTGTTCTATAAAAAAAAAATGACAAGAATTAGCATTCAACTATCCGTTTTAAATGAGAATTAAATTCTGTAATCATTTAATTGAAGTAAAAAGTAGATCGTATAACAATCACAGTGCAATTGCCAACTGGTTGAAGTCCCTAAATAAATAATATTTCGTGCTAAGATTTATGAACGGGAACGGGTGCTACTTGTGGTGACAGGCCTTGAAATCCTTCATATTATTTATAATTTCACTTCCTATATAGGTTTTAACCTTGATCAACTACGTTTTTGTATTATGATCTTCAATATAAGGGCGTCTTTATGACAAGCGTTTATTTCTTTATCATTACGATATTTAGTTTTAATATACATGAAGTATATTGTTAAAACTTGGCGATTAAAAAGATGTGGTGTATTTCCTGCCAGTTATTTTATTCTGCTAATCGCCCTTGACTTGAGAATTGGTAGATAGAATAATTGAGATGTTCCATTTTTAAAATTCCTAAATATGTAGACAATTTGACTAAAAAAATTTTTTTTCAGATCTATTGATGGTATAGAATACAATGCATACTACATATACTCTTTACTATTTCTATTGTTGCGTTCTTTTATCACTTCGATGATGGCTGTTCAAGTTAACATGGAGGCCCTGAAACCTTTGGCAGAACTGCGCAATATTCAGACGCAAGACTACACGCTCGATGTTCGTAGATTTAAAAATTTCATTAACTTACTATAGTTTTGTATAGATAATTGTTTCATGTTTATTTGCTGTACCATTTTTTCGTCTAAAGATCTGTTTTGTCGGAAATAAAGCTCACATTGCATATAGCAAGTGCGTAGCTAGTGGTAAATTGCTATTTTTCGTATTTCGCAATTTCAAACAAATTTGTTATTTTCCAGGTGCAACGATTTTATCGTCAAATTCAATACTGTAATCCAGCATTGAATGGAATTTGCTTTTTCGTTACTAAAAAAATGCTTTTTTCTGTGAGTATTATTAACTGGAGTAAAATATAAAATAGTAGTTTATATGCATATGGATTCCAAATACATAATGAACTACCTATTCTTAATAACCCTTTCTAGTTACCTTATTAATTAAGCTAATGATTTAATACATTTTCCATACAACTTGTATTCCAATGTAGTGCTTTCGACTAAATTCGTCAAATCGTCTTCGGTCAATAGTGCCATGTTACATCCAATATAGTTTCGTGTACATGAGGTGAACAACAAGTGTTGTTTGCTTGGCTTCAACGTGTGACTCTTATGCTTAAGGTCGTAAGTTCGAACCCCGGAACCAATGGACTTTCTATGTGCGAATAGTGATTATTTTTAAACGGAAGCCAGAAACCATGGCGGAGGAGGTACTGGGTGATTCTCTATATCTTAATGCGTAGAGGAGAGTTATCCGATATTTGGGTAATCCCTAGCTAGTCCATCCATGCTTACCTGCATGAAGACCTATAATCTACAAGTCTATTATAAAATACATTCAGATATCTAAGGTCTATACCCGAAGGATTGGAGCGCCTTTTTCCTATATGAAGCGAGGCATATACAATAAAATATTTCATTCTCAAATTGACTACATTAATTATTATTATTATATTATCTTTCGTTTTCTTGGAATTTAAATATTTTTTTCTAGGCAATAGCCACCGTAGTGACGTATGAAGTCGTCTTACTTCAAAACAGCCGCACACGAGCGTTGCTATATGATGATCAATATGAAATGCATGAAAATGAAACAACGTTCATACATTATATCTATTAATCCATTACATATGTCTATAACGAAATTATGTCTGGATGTTTTCAATGTATGTATATGTATTTAGGTTTTTTGAAGATATAATAAAACTATATATACTATTACGCTTTTTCATAATGGCAAAATTTGATTTTATTGCAGTTTTTAAATGCATACAGGACAAAACTATTATTAGTTTGATGTGAAACATCTATAGCCGCACGTAAAACCGATTACTGGCGTGGCGACGCATGCCGTGGCGACGCATCGCCGCGCTATATGATATACAGTCTAAATGCAGTAGTAAATTTCACATTAAAAATATTTAATGAAAATAATGTTTATTCAACAAATAGTCATCGTTATCTGAAAAAAAATCGTAATATTTTATTTTATCATTATGACATATTTAGTTCCTATCACAATCTGTTCTTTTCTGCATATTACTTTTACAAAATAATGTCGATGTTTCACATCTGCCAGGCGTCCCGTGACGGCCCTAATTTTTTTTAGATAAAGAACTCGTTGCGTGAGCAAATAATGGGACCAAAACGATATTATATATTATTATTATTTAATATTGGTCCTCTAATAAAGCTAAATGTTAGCTTATGAATGTCCTGCATGAAATTTTGGTGGCTCCTCAACGGTCTTTTACGACTGCTTCTTATAAAGCTAAGATTGATCGAGCAATATGTAAGGTCACCTCTAAGAGGAAATGGCTTCAAATACTTAATATCAAAGTTTCCAGGGCTCATGTAGGCAAAGTTGAAGGAAGGTGTTGTTCGGGCCAGATATTAGATAGCTGGTCCACAATTTATTACAACAATGACGGATCCTCATAAAGAAGGCCTTTAAAGAGGTCATAGATAATACTTTAAGCAATATCAAACACCACAAACAAATCTTCAAAATAATGTTAAAAGCGTTAGGTTTACAAATGAGGTTAAAAATATATTTGCTTTTTCCCACGTCGCGTCGTCGATTATCGAAAATTTTTCGAAAAGTGAGTAAAGAGCAATGTGAACGATTTCAACAAGATATTAAGGAGACGGAAAAGATACCAGGGAAGATGGAGCACCTTAATGATGGCAGACTATTGTTGTATGCTTCAGAGATTTCTTCCAGATCCTTCCTACAAATGAAAATAAACCGAAAGAGTTCCATCGAGCTAAATAATTTTGGTTAGTCCTTCCTAATTAACGTTAAAAACTTTTTAAATTAAAAGTTTTGGTAGTCAAGCTTTAGTATTTGATCATGCGTTGTAGTCAAAAATGTGACATTCTATGACAAATGTGATTTTATGATTAAAACAAAACAATCCATTTTTTGCAGACTAGGGATAATTAGACTATGAGTGTTTAAAATAATATTAAGGTACGCTCACATGCTTATGCAACTAGAACTTAATATAAAAAATATAATAATAGTGGAAATAAAATTTCATTATAACTATTTGTTTTTTTATTTATGACACAAACAATTGTTTGTATTCATATATTGTTGTTCCACAAAAAGAAGCTGCCGCATCACACCAGCAAAATTATGCAAAGTCCGTGAAGAAGTATTCCATAGTCTCTTCATATTGTTGGAGAAATTATGGGAAACCCTTTTACTTTATGTAGAACTCCAATGGGTGAAACAAAAGACGACAAGATGACACCATTCGTTAGACAGTGATCAGTCAAGCGGAAAGATGGTTCGTGTCGCCTATATGTGATTGGGCTAAAGATGTTATTGTTTTTGTAATTACGTTAATTTTGGTTATTATACTCCTAATTTTTCATAGAAACAAATACACGTAAGCTGATCAAGACGTTAAAGAAGGCACCATCACCTTTGCCATTGCCTCTGACCTCTATGCCTCGTGATCATATATTTATTGAAATGTCTGATATACGCCATCGACTTTGGGGTCTAGGGCTTCCTCGCAATATTTCCCTTCACGTATTGGCGAGTGTTAAACTGAAACTCAAAATATCTTTATTCATATAGGTAAAAAAAAACAAATGAAAGCAATTGTAAATTTACATTTACTACCAGTTCACAAGTCAAGGGCGTAGAGTGGGCAAGAAGAAGGAAGAAACTTTCCGCCACTCTTTTAAATCGCCAAGTTTTGACTCATACAAATTGTTTGAACTAGAGCAATTCAATCCGTAGGATTAGGATCATTTAAGTATTCGTAAAATTTATAAAAAGCTTTATTGAATAATTTACTTTTAACGAGGGCTTTGAATTTATTGAGTGACAATTCTGTAATTTCGCTTGAGAATTTGTCGCAAAAACGAATACAATTTCCATATGGGAGTGGTTTATCTTCTGGGTCCTGGTTGGTCGTACATTTAAATTTGCTCTATTATCGTTGTATACTGGTGAAAGTCATCATTTTTTTTAATCTTTTACATTTTTTGTACATACAACAAGGTTTTATGAATATGTTGACTAGATATTGTAATAATATTTAAAGGCGTACATAAGAATAAAAGGTGCACTTATGCCCTCATAAGCACGATCAAACCTCTAGGATAACACTTATCAAGAATTTCCTTGTAAAACATAGATGCGTCTCACTTAAGTCGTAAAATAAATGAAAGTATTCCTTTTACGACAGTAACAATGTAAAACTATAAAGTTTAAAATACAATGTATCATATGAACGAATGAATAATGTGAGTTTAATCACTTGGGAGATTAAATGCGTTCATTTTTAACTTTGTATGTGATAGTCGTCATAGACAATTTTATATTCTGATAGTTTTATTAAAGTGATATTTATTTCATAAATAACAAATTTAGCGCTGCAACCTGTTAAAGTCTGGGCGTCAGATCTTCGTATCTGATTAATATTTTTTTTATAGAACAGAGGGCAAACGGGCAGGAAGCTCACCTGATGTTAAGTGATACCGCCGCCCATGGACACTATAACCAATTTCTATGCGATAGCAAAGAAATTGATTTGGCCCTACGCTCCAGCCAACTCAACCTGCTAGTAAATCAAGGCAATTACCGTTGTATAGATACTAAACCACTCGCATGGGCAACCATTATCCGTAAACCTTAAAAACATATATAAACTCTTCTCATTCCGTAAAGTAGTTTTTTAGTTTATCATGAGCATACAGACACAGATGCGGCAGAGGACTTGGTTTCCTTCGCCCGAAATTTAGTTTCGTTTTTAGTTAGCGAATCGGATCATCATACAATTTCTACTTTAAAAATGGTATCTTATAAGAATTTTCAAAATTGGAATCCCCTACAAACTCACAAATCCAAAATGTTTACCTATTTATAATTATTATTCATAATAAAAAAGGAGGTTTGCCTTGTAAGGTTTTTTGAAGATTCAAAATTTATTGAGTAAATTGTTTCGTCAAACAAAACTTTTACTAAGTAATTTTGAAGTCATTATCAATATTAATAATTCATTGGTTAAGTTTGTGCTACGAATTGAGGCTTCAACCTATAATTTTTACATTTATTGACGCTATCTGCAATCACGATGCTTATCGCTTTTACAACCAAAATTTACTCAATAAAATCTGAATACAAACAGAATTATATTTCTGTTTTTGTCCGAAGAAAAGTTCTGTCTTGCTTTTTTTTAAGCTGGCTTAGATGGAAAATAATAAACAAGATTAATATGTATTATAGTGCATACAACTTTGACAGAGCGTGGCGGCCATGTTTTGGCGGGATCTATTAAATATAAATTTATCAAAAACATTGTTTATAAAGTTCCTTCTGTGTTGAAAGTTGAAATTTCGTGTCATTAAAAGCCGTTTTAATTTTCTTTGAACATTATTTAAGTTTAATCAATCTTATTAGACCAACATTTTTATTATAGCCATTATTATAATAATGAACCAGCCTTTGAAAATAAACGTGAAAGAGCGAAGTAATTGTCTTTGTTAGTTATTTTTTTTAAATAATCGTTTTGTTAAACTGTATTTTTTCAGGTATTCAATTTGACCCAAATAAAGAAATAGAAAATATACATAAAAACGCAACCATGGAAAGTGGCAAGGGAAAATGGTATTTATAAATATATTTATTTTATTTAAAGGCTTAGTACTACATACTATTACAATTTCAGGAATTTTAAAGATGAAAAGCAAAATAAATTATTACAATTAATTAAACCGACTCGCTTTATGACTTGTAAGTAAACTATTCACTATAGTGAAAATTTCTGTTTTCTTTTTCATAGTTTAGATATTTTAAAATTGATGTATTAATTTTACTAAATATATAGGTTCAATTAGATCTTTATATAATTATTAAATACGAAATAATTGCCTAAAGAATTATTATTTTTATTACCATTTCAGGTCTAAGAAATATATGGTCACACTGTGAACATGATTTTCAAACTCAACAAGATGCTTTTAAAGGCGCTTCCTCCATGCTTATCATTGCTGGATATACCATAGGTCTCAATCCAGTCTCTGGTGCATTGGGAAAAGATGTATCAAAAATAAGGTAATACATGTATTTTGTTTTATATATTATATCAGCATCAGAAAGTAGTTGAAGCTCTTAATCAATAAAACTACCACTTTTATTTTATTATACGAGGTGGAAATTCATTTGGTCATCCCTTGCCCCAAGTAGCAGAATGAAATGGCAGAAAGAATCTGACATCCTATATCTAGCTTTCAGCAAGTGGACGTTTTGATCTGGAAAAAGTTTATTTTCTTTCATAAATTTTCAGATTTGAGAGGAAATCTATGAAACACATTTACAGTATAGTTTTGTGTTTTTTTCAAATGCTGATAACAATATTGTGTATTATGAATATCTTCAAAAAAAACATCTCAGTTACAACCTTGGGTAAGTTTATCTGCAATATCTATTAAATATTATAACAGAAACAATAGAAAAACAGAAATACAATATAATCTAGAAGCATTAAATGGACCAAGGCAACTCTAAAGAATATATCGACGCTTCCTACAGTAGTAAATTAAAAATTAAAGAAAAGCAGTGAGCAAAATTAACGTAACAAAATTTTAAAAACAGAATTAAGACTTGCTAATTAATTTACAATACAGGCGATTTAAAAAAGAGAAAATTAGCGGCCAAATATTCGATTTAGGCCTGAATTCTATATTCGTGACTAGTGAATGAGATTCGTTATTAGGAGAAAACAAGTGTGGACAGCGACTGATTAGTTCAGGGGATTAGTTGGCTGCGTAGCAACGTGATAAGAAGCGTTTTCTATTTTTTTGCGAGTGAACTGCGATTGGCTACGCACCCCCTCATTCCCAGTGTGTCACAACACGTTTGTACAGGCAGTAACTCTTCGGTCAACCTAAGAGCAAAGTAATATTCCGTAATATCTTTAGCAGCCAATTCCTTGAAGAGTTGGAAGCTTTTGCCATTAATGTGTCTTCTTTTAAGCATAGATAGATTTTCGAACTCACACTTTTCTTGATCTTACAAGTTCAGCTTCCAAAACTTTTTCGGTTTCAGATAATCCGCGTTTAATACTTCTTTCAGTACTTCTTGTAATTGTAAGCGCGCTTGTAGATGTATCGACAACTGAATTTACTTAACAGAGCCACTAAACAAGAATTTAATACTACGTGCACTATACACCTGCACTAACCATCCTCAATTAAATCACTGGCACTCGCACTAATCAAGTGAAAACATACCTAATCTGTTAAAAATAAATACAATCATTAGAATTATTTTTCATCTTTATTACAGCTAACGTAATATTCTATGGAACCACGTTCATTACGAATTTCCTGTTTCTACGCTTAGCGCGGAAGTGGAAAGTTTTATGTCAGGAAGTGACGTCATCACGTCTAAATGAATACATAGATCCTCGTATTCAATTCAAATGTACCTTAGCCACGATTCTTATGTTCACTTTGGCATTGTGTAAGTCTGTCATTTGTATGAAAAAATTTTGTTTGTTTAAAAGGGTTTGCTGATAACATTTACTTCAGGAATAATTTAAACCCCAAAATTTCCTTACTCCATCTTCTTATTCATAAAAGGAAAATCTGCTAGGATTCGATTCATCGGCAATTTTCTGACATAACTTTTTAATTTGACTATTAATTAACGATACTGAGAATATATATAGTATTGATAGATGTATCCTATCCAGTGGCGTAGAAACCCAACAATCTTTACCGCAAATGGCATCTGGTTATTTGATTATTTTTATTTTTTAAAGGAGTGATTAGCCTGTGCACATGTAGATTTTTTGTGGTTCCAAGACAAGTCAAGTTTATTCCAAATGTTTGCCTTTACCATAGTAGCAAGTGTCAATTGCATACATCGAAAAAGAAATTCATTGATGCTTAACCGTTTTCTGTAAAACACAGAATAAAAAGTTTTAATAGATTATATTGTTTTTGTTTAACGATTATACAAACTAGAGCAATAAGCTTAACACAACTACATGTCTAGGTACGTTCAGACCTGGCAAAAAAATTAATTCCATACTTCATTAAAGTTGATTCAACAATTTTTCAGTTGAACATGTTCTATCGATAATTTCACAATTTGGGCATATAACGGACTGCGTAACACAAACTGATGTTTACAAGACCTATACTGAAATATATTTTGATTGGATATCCTTTCTCAATTTACCTATCAATGGGGCACTATCTGTATTTTTAATGGTAAGTTACGTAAAAAAGTATAATAATATAATGTGTATCGCTTTTTGAATATTAATGATAATCAAAAGTGGATAAGTAAATGGATAATCAAAACTAATTTAAAAATTTTATCATTGTGGGCTCTGTATACCTTTAACGCTGGCAGCAAATCCTCGCTGTATTATGACTATATATATATATATATATATATATATATATTAAACACCAGCACTGCTGTCACTGATATCTACCAGGTGCCAACTTATTTTTTTAATTAGAGCTGCCCTTAAACCCCACGTTTTACAAAACTGTTTATAACACAAGCAACATTATGATAAATTTAAAATCAATTGCACCAAATCTTAATCATTAGAATATTAACGAAAAGGGCTCTTAACCTGAATTAATTGCTTTATCAGGAGTCGAACCCTTGTACGGGTGAATGTCATAGTTACGAGCTAAGGGATCGGATAGAAATCGCCGTAGATATCTTCGATTCTTTATTATTTAATTAATATACGAGGAATTTGTTTAGACTTAAAAACCACAAATTACCACAAACAAAATACGATAACTAGTCTTCAATATTGGCACGTTATCACTTCACTGTTAATCTCTCGGAATTGCACTCGAAACTAACTTAATTGTTCGTTCGGGTGCGTTTCGGCTCACGTATCCTCCCTCCGTATGCTCCCTGGGAATAATCTTGAACGATGTTCGAGAACTCTCTAGGCAGGAGTAGTAGTAGTAGTACTGAGTAGCGATTGCACAATTCTAGAACGTACATACTCTTTATCTCTTTTGCACATTGCTCCGTCCTTGTCGTACGGCATTCTAGGCTGTTCAGTCTGGGTTCGAAAAGGTTTCGACCTCCCCTCTCTCGCGTATCATTCCGCTCTTGGGTCTTGAAAACAAGTTTACTGAAAACTGTACCACTGTACCTGCATATCCCGAAAATTTCTGAAAAAATGTTTCAGCCTCCTGAAGACGAGGGAAACTTTCGAGCCTCTCTTGAAACGGCCATAAATCGCATTTCAGTTTAAAAGGCCATCGTGGTAAAATAGAAAACATTTCATCAACCCGGCTTTCAAACATTGGTTAATCCTTTATGGGTGCCTCACGGAGTCGGTAAAAAAGATAACAATAGCCATTATTAACATATTTTAACTTTTCAGTTCTTGAATATTGTATGTACGCTCAATTGGAATTATTCACATCTTTTTATAATATGTATCAGCCTCTATCTGAGTTCTGTATTGGAACAAATTAACAAAAAACTGCTTTCTTCTGAGGGTCAGGTATGTGCTACATATAAATAAAACTTTATTTTATTGATAATATTTTTTTTGTGTACAATTTTAAACTCAGTAAAAATTCATCACAATATTTCATAATAAATACATAATTAAATGATTTTCCTAATTCAAAATTTGTTTTGGGAAAATTATTATATTATTAGGAATTAAATTATTTTAGTTCCTGCCATCTTCATTCTGGAAGAAACTCCGAGAGGACTACAGTACCGCGACACGTTTAGTACGAATATTTGATCATTATATCAACACAATTATATTCGTTTCATTTGCCAGCAATTTGTTCTTCATCTGCTTGCAATTATTTTATATATTATCGTAAGTATTAAAACTTAATTAGGGAAATAGTCACAGTTTCATTGTCCATTGACAAATATGAATATTCATAAAAATTCAGGTTAACTTTCAGTTTACAAAAAAAGTTAGGTGACGGTTGTTGTATTTTTTTTTATAGAACATTTTTATGTATATATATGTTTATATACATGTTAAATAAAACACTTTATTTAAAGTTGAGAAAGAACTGATTTTATTTGTTTAAAATATGAGCTTAAAACTTACTAAACAATAGGGGTTGTGACGGTAAAAAATAATTTGTGATTTAAAAATGTTCCAAAAATTGACACATGTGATTGTATATTATCGGAAACGAGAATGTTAAATGACAATTTATGAGTGTGATAAAAACAAAAGAAGTCCATTTCGCTTAATGTGTGTGATGATTGTTCATGCTTCTAATTATTAACTAAATTATTTATATGTCCCTCAACTAATGTAAGGTTACATAACTCAGGTAATCTTATAAACATAGGTAACATTTTTAACTGAAGGATTTTGTAATAATAAAAAATACAACTTAAGTTTGACTGTAATATTTTTTTCAGATACGGCCTTAACTTCAACAATGTCCCAAACAAAAACTGTCCGAATTTTGGTTCCGGGTATGAACATTTTTCTTCTATAAACGGCACCTATAAGAAAAATAATTCTTATTTATGTCTATTCATTTATTCAAAACCATTTAAATTTCATCTTTTTTTAATAGCTTTAATTTGTGCCAACTCGGCACAAGGTACTTCGCCAGTGTCGTGTAGAAAATTTCATCTTTAATATTTTAATGATTACGTGCCAACTATATTAATTTAAGTTTTGTCAACACGACAAAAAAGTCATAGCAAAACAAAAGGTAATCTGAAATTCTACGGCGGTTCTCTATCCGCACAGACTAGCACAGCGACAAATGCTCAGACAAGGAAGACACAAATTGCCCGTCTATAACTCAGGTTAATCTGCTCATTAACAGGCTTAATATTACTAATAGTCCTAATTTGTGACCTATTTATTTAAGTGATGTGATATGAAACGTTATATTTTTCTTACGGTTTTATTTATTTTATAACATCATACAAAGTACTAAATCTACGGCATATGTTACAAACTTCCATCTAAAATGTGTGACACTTTAAAGTAAACATAAGTGTTACAAATGAAATATATTACAAAATACAAAGAAAGTACCAGCAAAACATCGATTTAGGTTCGAGTAGTTGTAACGAAATTATGAATGAATCGCCTTTTCAGTCTCTTCAATGGTTACGAATACATAGTCTATATGTTGACTTCGATTACGTTTATCATGGGCCGATCCCTCATCGTGGCGCTGATTGCTTCGAAGGTCCACTCAGCGACCCAGGTGGCAGCACCGGTTCTTTATGCTGTACCATCTCCAGTCTATTGTACCGAGGTCTTTATATGTTTTTTAGTATTATTGTTTTTGTCCGTTTTGATGAGCAAAATATTTTTGTTAACACAAAAATAAAAATATACATTTATATATTTATATTTAGTTGGGTTTATGGAGGGGGAAGGGGGGTTTAAACACACAAGCTATTACAAGCACAGGCTCAGTCTTCATCAACTTCTAGTTATAAATGTTACACTTGTTTGTACAGTACTTTGATAATAGACATGTATAATAATATATAATGTAACAGGTGCAGAGATTCATCGAGCAAGTACATGGAGAGTCAGTGGCGCTCACCGGGATGAACTTTTTCCAAGTAACCAGGGAACTTCTGCTATCAGTACGTTTCCAAACTTGATTTTGAGATCGTAACATAATGTATACAAGGAAAGATACAAATTCTTAAAAAGGCCGGCAACGCACTCGCGAGCTCTCTGACATTGAGTTTTCATTGGTATCACGTAACATCATGTGAGCCTCTTGCTCCCTATACTAAATGATCTAATTTTAAGTTAAAACTTTTTTTACTTTTTTTTTTCTTTTTTCAGGTAGCTGGTACCATCGTGACATATGAATTAGTGCTTTTGCAATTCACCTGAATACATAGCTTCATTTTTCGAAGAAAAATTGTATCTAGTTATTTATAAAAATTGTCTATTGATACTTTATTCCTAGCATTCTGCACGTGTGATAAAAATTCGAGTACCACATAATCAGGATTACATTCAGTCCATGTCATGTTGAATACAACACGACGTCCGATAGAATGAAGGACGGGTCTCTAATCCTCTCCACCAATTTCCAATCCATCCCCGCTATTCATTTAACCCCTTCCTGCATGATTTTTTGTTTTCGAGCCAAAAAAATATATGTTACGTAAAAAAATAAATAAAAAGACACGTATTTTAACAAATTAAAATTTATTAAAAAATATGTAAGAAAATCAGGTTTTTCCACTTTGGTTCAAATATGGCACAATATGCAGAGATTGCAAAAAAAAGTATTAAATAGTATGAAACAGCAGGAAACAATTTCTCTTCTCATTCAAGCATAAGTTGACTTGACATTTCCTGCATAGCATGTGGTATCTACCCTTGCACTCAGGCACTTAGCAACGCTACCTGGATAACCCGATACGCAAGTGATCCAGCTGGTCAAGAGGAACATCTAGTTCGAATCCAGAAAGATGGCATTATTATAGCTCTAATAGCTCCTCTGGACTTCTTCTCTTGGATTGCAGTTTCGATAAGATTGCAGGATCCGCGTTTGGCGACTGTGCTGGGCTTATTGGTCATAGTGAGGGCTTCCACCACAGCTACCTTGAAATCGCTAAGGGGAAACCATGCACCAGCGTCAATATTTCCACGTCTATATAACAGCCAAGTATTGACTGTCGTCATATCCAAAAGATGAAAGAATATGCGGTGATAAAATTTGTGTGATCAGATCTGGATTCCGCCTAACCAGGAAGTGCATCTAACAGATCCACACCTTCCATGTGACTGTTGTATGTCGTGACAGCCTTTGGTCGGGGAATAGCTTGGTACACTTTTTCTTTTTTATCGTAACGTCTCACTTCGGTCATGGGTTTGCTGCCAACGTAGGTCATAGATCATAGCCAACCTGACCTTTGGGAATTTGGGTTGAGTTATCATTGAAATGTAAGAAACGTTTAATTTCTTCAAAGCGATTACAGGATGATAACTCTAATTCCGTTATATCAGCAGGCAAGCTGGTATTGCCTAAGAACTGAATTTCTGTTTCTGTTTTCTCTAAAAAGCTGTCCCTCCATCTAGTTTTTGCGTTTCTGTTAGCACGTGAACTGGAACTGGTAAGTTCTGATAATGGAATGTCGCCTTCCATGTCAGAATCTGATTCAGGTAGTATTATAGGTGGCCGATCCCTAGCCCGTTTTCTGTAGTTATCATAATCAGAAACCTTTTCATCAGTGGTGCCGTTAGGAAGTTTTTGAATGATGGTATGTATGTACACCACCATAAAATTTTATTGGGTCCATATATGTACTACAACAAAACAATATGAATCTAAAAATCGAGTCTCTTAGTATTTCATCCGAATGGGGTGTAGTTCATTTAGATTGCATTCAGCCTGAATCACATAATCATTATTGATGTTAAAAATAAATTTTCTATATCTTTAATTATAAAAAAATGTTTTTCCTGAACCTGCTGCCTTTCATTGAAATAAAAAACCACAGTCCGCAAGTATTACGTTAATGCATAATGTACCAAATATAAACCAACAGTAAAAGGAATATTTCTGCATGTTGGCTCATATTTAGTCCAAACCTTAAAATAACATTTTCGCAGAGTAAAATCATAAAAATACAGAAAACCTTACCTTGTCCAGATAAGTTGCAATATCTCACCTACGTTACGTATTTTTACTAACTGAAATTGGGATGATAACTATTTTTAAACGAATTTTAAAAAGACACTTACGCGGGGCACCGGTCGAAATATGTCCCTCTAACTTGCAACTCATTTTTAGTACAGCTATTTACTCAGAGATGGTGTTGTTAGTATTTAGTATGGAAGCGTATGTACCGTTTATGATCCTTCTTGTAGAAAACGAAATTTTATTTATTCAAACAGGAAATATTGATCAAAGAACGGTGTGGATCATATTTGTACCAAAATGCAGGAAGGGGTTAATTCTGCACGTGTACATTAATGTATTTAAGATGCTGCTTATGTTGTAATGTTGCGTCTATGCACTATGGCGGAGGCAAACAGCCTTCCATCTTGGAAAGGTTGAAGTGGCAGAATTATAAATTGTATTCTATAAGAACAGTCAATTAAAAGTAATTGAGAAAAAACATCTGTTTTGAGATTTATTTCTTTACTTTATAGGAATTTATTTCGTTAATATATTTTTAATATGTGAATATTATAGATGTTTAAGTAGTACTAAGATCATACTAAATTGGTTAATTTTAAACCATAATATAGACTATTAATACTAATATATATTATTAAGTTTTGTGAGAAAATAAATATTATTATTATTATTATTCTTATTCTTATTCTTATTATTCTTATTCTTATTATTATTATTCAACTTATAGAACAGAAGCTATTCACATTCCACTGAAGTATTTCCGAAACAATTCGACTTAGGGTCCCTCAAGAAAAGAGCGTACTTCTTAAAAGGCCGGCAACGCATTCGCGAGACCTCTGGCATTGGGAGTGTCCATGGGCGGCGGTATCACTTAACATCAGGTGAGCCTCCTGACCGTTTGCCCCGTGTTCAATTAAAAAAAACATTAAGCATGTTTAAATGTAGTATGTAAATTATTCTACGTATTAGATAAATCTACACTAATATAAAATTTAATTTAATTTAACTCCTTCCAGACGGCAAATTATTTCCTAACAAACATTTCTACACATGCATCATATTTATTGAATCGTTAGTCGGTTCATTAAGACTAGTTAAAATCATAAGCTCCATGAAAATGTGTACATAACGCTTAATTAAATTATTCAAGGGAAAAATGTTTTACGCCAACAATACGTTTACAGAGTAGCTCATAATACTTTTTAAGACGGAATGATAGAAGCTCTGCATAAATTCACTTCGAGGTTTAATAAGTAGAGAAAATTTTCACAGTTTTCGGATTTAAAATGAAAATTTCAGCTATATTTTTCACTAAGCGCTCATCATTTTTTCATTTACTCGTAGATTTATTGTAGACTTAAAGATTCTTTGTTTAAGGTTTATCATTTATTACACGCTGAAAGCATCTGGAAGTAACCAGGTTTAGATAAAAATGTCGAAGTGTGTCGGAATTTCATACCTAAAAAATTATAGTAGAACAATTATATCTGAAGCAAACAATTATATGGACCAAAATTGTATTACGTATGACTGAAAAACTGTACTTAGCTGTGACATATTATATTTATGTACAAACTTAATACAATTTTTTAAACAAACCAAAGAGATCATTCTTTAGCTATGAATCTCAAATTTGTGAAGGTCTAAATCTATAAAATAAATATATGAGAACTAAGTGGCTTTTGTATTTCTAAAACGTTTATTATTATATCCCAACTTGGAACTAGTTTTCATCGAAAAATTCAATTTTAATTTTTTTTACTGATTGTATTATTTCCCATAAATAATAAACTTAATCCTTTCCTGAACTTTGGTCAATATTTCAAGATCATAATTAGCCAAATCTATCCAGCCTCTCTCGAGATTTAGCCAGTCAAACAAACGAAATTTATTTTCAAATATATAGATTTAATTACAATAATAATATGCTTAAAGGTGTATAACTAAAAAATTGTTAAGAGTAACGAAGAGCTCTTGTCGTTCGTTCTTAGCCCTTAAATGGAGAACTGGCAGTTAATGTAAAGTATCGTAATCTATGAACATCTAAAAAGTTAGATTTTTCGTCGCCGTAGTTTTTCCCATTCTTTATTTAACTGGGTATAAAAATAGTAATAATAATAAATCGCTTTTTTGGCAAGGAGTAGGTCCTCCCATCAACTTGATTAATTATTAAAAAACCCGCACAATCCGCCATACATATAGGCATGCAAATACCATAATAAAAACAGTTATTATGTATGCAGTTGTTGCCAAAGCTTATAGTCTAAATACTTTCTTTAAAATATAATCACCTTCCTCTCGAAAGTAATGCGATTTGTATGTATAGGATTATGTTTTTTTAACAATAATAATTTACTTATTGTAAATGTAGTCGCTGCATTATCATAGTACCTAAAATAACTATTTTCAGAAATGAAAAGTTATTTAGTTGCCAGCATAGTCATCTCTTCAATAAATTTGATCAAAATCTAAAATTTTATCATATAAATAGATGCCAAAGCAAAACTTTTATATATGTATAACGTAAGCATAATATTGTATTGAAATTGTCTCTTTACGAATAAGATTTTATAAGAAGCAGGTGTTCTGTTAAGTGGAATTTATAAATAACGATTGTGGAGAAGTTGGGGTTTGCTTTGTCTCACCAGCAATACAGAACATATTGTATTGTGACAAATTGTACAGTGTTCCGTATGATCGAGATTAAATTTATGGGAGATTATGAATACACTTGTTGCCAAAATATTCATATTGAGATATACATTTGTAAAACACAACTTCTACTATTTCAATTATCTTATTACTAATATAGTAATTCCATTAGTTATTTATAAAAACTTCGATATATTTTAACGAAAGTAATGACGGATATGTTGTTATTTTTCTAAATTTAGTCAAGTACTAATAAATTAAATTTAAACTTAGGAGTAGTGTTAGTTTAGCAATTTATATCTTTTAACCATACTCAGCAGACCTATTCGTTTTTTTGCAGCCTTTCTAGAACTATATAGAACACTCCTAATCCATAATTGCCACCATCACACTTTAAAATCGTATTTTCGTTTAGGTTTTTTGTAATTTTTTCTTTGATTGGTAATTATTGCTTTGTTTAATATTTGTATGATCGCTTCATGTATGTCATGTTTTTCTATACATAATATATAGTGTTTGTCACATTAAGGGCCTGTTTCACAATGTCCGGATAAGTTCCAAATAAGCTATTTATTACTTATTTGTAGGATAAACAGTATTTTTGCGTTTCTTGACTGTCAGATAGCGCCATTTGTCATGAAACGCGAAGTATCTTATTCGGAACTTTTATCTTTCGAATAATTTATGTGTCGCATAGCTATTTGGCACTTTATCCATACATTGTGAAACAGGCCCTAAAAATTGTATTTTGTTGTTCATTTACCACTGTATCAGTGTGCCGAGCGTAGGCAAGCTTTTATCAATACAAAAATCACTGGTGATTATAATTTAATTTATAACCGCACTCTTGCATTAAAGATTGTGCAAAATGCAAGTTCATACAAACATTTTCATACATCAGATATCTAGAGTTGATCTCACTTTTTTTACATGTACAGCGTAGAAAAGTAAAATGAAAACGTACTATTTTCTAACGTAAAATACAATTAATTTTAAATTAATTGTTTGCCTCTACTTTGTACTCAGGAAAACAAAAAGATTTAGGAAAACAGGACCAATTTCCATAAATAATAAAATTTTGTTCAACTTCTATTATGTCGCTAAAGTTTTCATTGATTCATAACGATTCATTAATCCATTTGAGGAACGATTTAGGGTTAAACTTTTTATTTATATTATACTGCTCTATTGAGTTTCTTCGTTTGTTCTTTAACATGATTTAAATACTGAGATTATAAAACATTTTTATTTTAGTATTATATTAGTATTGCTTTAAACAAAGTTTTTAATATTGTAAACAATACTAACGTGTCTTAGAGCTTGTCAACGACTTGAAACATCTGTGTGTATACTGTACTATCAGAAATTGTCACAAAATCGGAAAGTTCTATTGAATGTCGTTCGTGTAATGGAGTACTTGAAAGCATTTGTGTCGTTTGAATTAGACGGGATTGTTCTGTAACTGCACTAGAAGTGATTTTCGAAATTTTACTAAAATTTTAGGCATACCATTTTAAGGATAAAAATAAATCAGTGGCGCTACAACCTGTTTAGGTCTTGGCCTGAGATTTTTGAATCTGTTTGATGATCATTTTTAAATCTAAATGGCAAGTAGGTGATCAGCCTAACACGTCGACTATTCGGTCTAAGAGATATATAATTCGGTCGAATAGTCGGGTCTAAGAGATGTGGATTTCCTCATGATGTTTTCCTTCACCGTTCGAGCAAATTTTAATGCGCACATAGAAAGAAAGTCCATTGGTGCACAGCCCGGGATCGAACCTACGACCTCAGGTATGAGAGTCACATGCTGAAGCCACTAGGCCAACACTACTCAATTTTTAGGATGCTTTTGATAATATTTAGATTAAATAGTTATTTGTAGCATTTGAAATGTTTTACTCTTGTATGCCAAACGGACAGCTCAGCCTATACAGTTAAGACCAGTGACAGGCAAAGTAGGGCCCGATAAGGTATTAAGCGGCCTGCCGAGGATCTATCAACATGGAAAGATGAAGAAAAGGTAGATTCCACTTATAATGTTTTTAAACAAACAAACAAACAAAACTATCTTTATTCCTATAGGAAGCAAGTACGCTTACGAACATCAAAAAAATGAAATTAATTGTAAATTTATATTTACTTTTTATAAATGTTATAATTAAAAGCTTTAACACACAATGCATTTTTTATACTTCTGGCCCACTTCGAGAAATTTTTAACTTTATGGCCTGCCATAAAAAAAGATTGCCCACCCCTCGTTTAGATGTTAGTTAAACCTTGAAACACGTTAAAATGCGTCGAGGCAAGGTATTCTACAACTGAGTTTTGTATGTGAGTCCCATGTATAAATTCAAAATGAAATCGTTAACAATAAGTACTTGAAATTTTCAGCGTTTAATAAAATGTTGAACTGAGTTTTTTAAAATGAATATAAAAATAAGGAAAACCTATGTTCAATATTTTTGTATGGCAGCTTCAGTGGCGGAAATTGACGGCACCTGAAAAATTTAAACCAATTGTGAAAATTCTGATATATTTTTTATTTGCCTTAGGATGTATTGTACGACAATATTCCTAATTTGAATTTCCCGGAATATCTGAATATGCTTATTCTTTTGAGCTGTATTTTTAAATATAGAACACGGATGTTAAACGGTAGCGTTAAATTTCTTTGTAACCCTAGAGTTACTAAAACTAAAAGTCTTCTTACCTACGGCTTGTTGATGTTAGTTTTAATGATCCCGTGAATCTCTCGTCTTACTTTTAAATTATGCTCTTAATGAACGTTCTATTTAATTTTTGTTGACTTGTATTTTTTGCTTACGTTAATTTATTGGCATAAAAAACAGTCTACTCTTCAGACATCTGCTTGAGTGTACTATATGCATTACTGAAATAAAATGAATTAATATAATTAACAAAGATAACATATCTGATCTTAAATACTATATAATATAATAGAATTGCAACACAACGCAATATCATTTACAACTTACAGGAGGTAAATGAAAATCAGTCTAGATGAAAATCAGGTTTACCAAGTGCTTTGAGTTTAGATGTTCGCAGATCGGCGCCAAATACTAATTGGACACATAGAAGGATTAATTTAATTTTTATTAATGAAAACTTGGAGACACTCACCCGTATTTTCCTTGCAAATAGTTCGCCTGGCATGGCACAGATTAACAAAGAATTGATAGCCTTTCTTATACCGGCTGAAGATCATACACACTGGCTCCTTATCATCAGCAGCCAAATCCTGGCAGACATCGCTGCATGGATCCACGAATTTTGTGACTTGCAGCAAACGGTTGGACACACCAAAAAGCTTGCTGTTTTGTCCTTTAATACCACCTTAAGTAGTTAAAATTCTCTTTAAATCGTGTTTTATAGTTTAATCTATGCTATACAGTTAAATAGTACCTCGCTGGCCTTCTATTAAATATTTCTGTAGTAATTGCGTGTTCTTATTTTTCCAATACATTTATTTAAATCATTAAGGTTTTTAAAATGTTAAGTGTTGAACACCACAGTAGCTCAGCTTGTATTTTGCTCGGATAGGCACAGCTGATCACCGTAACAAAACAAAACGATCAATATTAATAATTATCCCCATTCCCAAATTGATTTTCAACTGTTAATGATTGTATATTTTGTAATCACAAAGATTCTAGTTCAACCTTAATTGCACCATAACAGTTCGCGTACAATCTGTTACGTCTAGTTTTTTGTTGGACCACGAAATTAAGGAAAACACGTTTTTTAACTCTCAATAAATTGCAACTCTATAATATAAGGATACAACAAAAAAATCAAATAATACTGAAAACCTTCGGACTTTTAAGCCTCGTTTCAGATTGGACTAGTTTCACCAATAATGTAAAACAAATCTAGGCACTCTATTTTTCTTTTACACTTGTTAGTAATTACTGTTCAAATTGTATTTTGTTTTATAGAACAGGGGACAAACGGTCTCACCTGATGTTAAGTGATACTGCCGCTGCATACTCTCAATGTCAGAGAGCTCGCGAGAGCGTTGTTGTCTGTGTACGATTTTGTATGAGTTTACCTGCAAGTCGGCCTGGACTTCGATCGTCATACAATAACGCATCTCAATCTCAGCAATAGTGTGTAATGTAATTTTATATTATTTGAAGAACTAAAGCATCTGAACACGCTTACCCCTTAACGTGTAATGAAAATATTAACGAAAAGGTTGCCTTAAACCTATTTTTTTATATTTCTAACTTACACCATCTCACCTATGAATATGAACGTGTAACAAACACAAAATATAATTGAAACAATTTTCTTGTACATTTTATGGCACATAAAATAAGCAGCTATTCGAAGACGTATATATATAACTCTATATAACTCTTTCAATCTTCGGACTCCTTTTAATAATATATTTTAATTATTTAATTTTAAAGTTAGTTATTAGGTATATTAGAATTATCTACAATTATATTTTTATCTTTTAATTGAATTGCTAAAAGATATTATTTAATAAAATATAATAAATTACATATTAGTAAACACATAATATACACATCGCTACTGTGAATTCACTCTGCGAACAAACAAATATGTTGATAGTGTCGGAGACAGCATTATTCATATATATTTTATTTTATAAATTATCTACAAATATAAATATTATATAAATGAAAACCGGGCTTATTTAATTAATGTTGGCGATTAAAATAATTAAACGTGTCAAACTATTTTTTTAAATTACAATGCTACATACATAATTAATTAGAAATACACAACTGTAAACATTAACATTAACATATTTAATGATGATGTTAGATAAAATTTCTTTGATATTAAGTCGGATGTATTTGTCAATTGTCAGAATCTACAAAATAAGTAATCCATCAACTGCTGTATTTATTTTGGTACGAATGTTTAAATACCATTTATTGCGGTTAGGTTTAGGACACACTAAAATATTATATAGAATGTTAACGTATTTAACACCAGCTGTTATGATGATATCGTGCCAGATATCCGTCCAATCGCAATATGAGGATAGGTATTCGCCTAAACTATTTAAATAATTTGATTTTTTAAATCCACTTGCTACGGTCCTGTTATACCCATTCACCATGCCTCCTTATGGGTCCTGTTTTATTGTTAACTTCAATTTAGTCTTTAAGTCTAGGTGTGCCGAAGCCTTAATCTCATCAATTTGATCGTAAATCAAACAAGGCTCGACTTACAGTTACCAAAATTCATGAAAAATTGTTTGTCATTTGAGTTGTGTATAAAGTTGATTAATATCGACTAAATTATTGCTGAAACACGTTCTCCTCTCACAACATTGTTATATCCTTAAGGTAATGTTATTGCATGCATACAGGTGATTAATACAGCCCCTCCGGTATGCACTCACTATAGTATATAATAATAATAATCATTGGCACTACAACCTCTTTAGGTCTTGGCCTCAGATTTCTGAATCTGTTTCTTCATCAAATTTTGAATCTAATAGGCAAGTAGGTGATCAGCCTCCAGTGCCTGACACACGTCGTCGACTTTTTGGGTGTAAGACATGTCGGTTTCCTCACGATGTTTTCCTTCACAGTTAGAGCAAATGTTAAATGCGCAAATTGAAAGAAAGTCCATTGGTGCACAGCCGGGGATCGAACCTACGACCTCAGGTATGAAAGTCGCACGCTGAAACCACTAGGCCAAAACTGCTCAATGTACCGTGTCAACATCCCACCGCGAGATGTACCGTCATTATGTGAGATGAGCCTTGGCACAGCAAGATCCATCTCAACATCGGCCCATTAGCCCTTTTTGTTTTGCAGGGAGAGGTTGGTGCCAAGCTTTTCCTTCCTACATGTCTGTGTGTGGCCTTACTCAGTGGTACTACGAAGTTCTGTGAGTCTCACTGTTCGCATTTGTCTTATGATTCATGAAATAATTATGTAGATCGGCCTGTTCTCGGTTAAATGCGTAATCGTGTATGACATGATGAATTGTAAACCTCTTCCTTTGCGTGTTTAAAAAGATTCAAATTATATCCATATCTTTTATAAGTGTTTCTCTTTTACAATCTGCAATGCAATGCAAACTGAGGCCAAAATACATTTAGGGTTTAGCGCCACTGGTAATCTTAGTATATATAAATCTCCTGTTACGATGTTTGTCCGCGATGGACTCCTACACTACTTAACCGATTTTAAATTAACTTGGCACACCGTGAGCAGTCTGGTCCAACTTAAGAGAGGATAGCCTAGATCTTTAATTATAGTCGGAATTTTATTTTATTGCAAATTATTTGTTTATTATTTAATACAATTCTAACAGATGGCGCTGTGTTAAAAGTACCAACGTTTCACATAAGTTCTACCGTTTCCTTGAATAGTTTACTACTATGGAATATAACAAAAACCTTAGCCGCAGCAACGCTTGGCCGAGTCTGCTATTTATTAATTAAATAAATGAGGGAAAAACCCTTTTTTTTTTAAAGACCAATTTAATTTATTTTATCCTATATATAAAACTTTTTATAAAAATCACTATTAAATAAATATAGCTTGCTTAACAATGTTTTTCAGGAGTCATGAGTTACTTCGACTGTATGCGGTCAATCTACATTCCATTCAAGCTTGCGGGATTATTTCCCGTATCGGGACTGTTAAAGGCCAATGAAAAACAATCCAGGTTAGTTTTTTTTAATTTTAATTTGATATGAATCTATAAAACCTTTAAACATAATATTTAATATTGTATTTAACCGACTATGATTTTGAATTTAATGATTAATTCGTTGCCTTATTACGTTCTTGACTATTATACTATATGTATTGTGCAAATCCGTGTTTTTTGTTCTTTTTTTGGCTGTAATTGTAAAGCTGTAGGAATAATAAAGTAAATTATATTATCTTCTAATTGAATCAATCGAAAGAAAACGCGCTCAAATACTATGTATAAGGGTGTACTTGAATTTATGTCGCATGAGTATTTCTTTTTTACGTTCGCTCCTAAGATATTTCTAATAAACCACGACCGATTACTTAATAAATAAACGTTTTATTTTAAATTGTTTTATTAGATTCTACCCGACTTAATCTATTTAAAATTATTTTCAGATTTACTTGGAAATCAATATATGCAATTTCCTGTTTATTTATAATTGTTCTACAATTTTTTTATCTCAGCATACATATATATGATTATACATTTCAAGAGGACATTTCATTCCGGCATACTAGTGAGTGTTTTATATATAATTAATGTTTTAATAACATTTATAACCTAACAAACTTCAAAATCCTTAAAATTTCTAAAGTATGAAAATATATAATAGTGTGTTTCATTCAATATTTCTCTCTCTCTCTCTCTCTTCATTCGGTAGCACATGTCTAGGCTAACCACATGGTTAGGAAGGGAATATCTCAAGTGCACTATTTCCATCGGCTTCTGTCCAGTACCTCTCTTATAACAGAGTACAGTTTTGAGGGCGGTTGAATCCTTGTCATTGACTCGATCACACGAGTTGGTGAGTGGCCAGGTCATCTATTCTGTTACTTACAAAAGTTTCTCCATTTTCTCATCGCCTCTGTTCATTAAGGCCGAAATATGAGATAATTCGTTGTCGGCAATTGATAGACGAATATATATCTAACCTTATTTATTTAGTGGCTCTCAAGGAACCTTCGACTGTGCATAGAATAATATTCATAGGCCTCTTTTACTCGTAGCCCACTTGATGAAGACAGCGTTCTTCGCTTACACATACTCAGTTTCCCTTCTAATGTTGTAGAAAATAAATTAATATTTTAAATATGTTACCACAAATATTCTCTCATCATCGTCTACAATCAGCCATACATATTATTTTTAATATTTTGTTTTTCAGTTCGATTAATCGATCATATGACGTCAACTATGGCAATAATAATATTTATAAAAAGCAGTTTGCGTTGGAAAACAGTTTTGGAAAATATAAATAAATGTGAAAGACTATTAAAATCGCTTAAAAATTCTAAGAAGTTTGTTACGCTTTCTAAGAGAATCAGTTGTATCTTTTTAATACCCCATATTGGTAAGTTGTATTATTATGCTGGTGGAGATTTAATCTGAGATTTTAATCTGAGATTTAATCTCTTATTGTAAAATATTTACTGGAACGGTGAAGGAAAACATCGTGAGAAAACTGACATGTCTTAGACCCAAAAAGTCGACGACGTGTGTCAGGCACAGGATATGCCTGGAATGCCTGAGGCTGAGTACTTGCCTATTATATTTAAAAATGATCATGAAACAGATTCAGAAATCGAAAGGTCAAGACCTAAAGAGGTTGTAACGCCACTGATTTATTATTTATTTTTTTTATATTAAAGATGAAAATTAATGTTAAATATCTAAGATGGATTGATTATATAATTTTAAGAAATAATTAAACTATAATCTTTACTTCCAACACACAGATATAAAATATTTATAGTAATAGCAATAGTAACTAAAAAATTATTAACAGAAATTTAAAACGTTTGGCTCTTGTACTTTTAACACTGATAGGATTTCTTCGCTGTATTGCGATGCTGATTCATTAAGCGAGGAATCACCAGCTCACAAGAAAATAATCGTTCAGAGATTCATAAATTGCAGAATATAGAGTGAGCTTTTTTATATAGTATATAACTGTATTTGGTGAATAAGTGTTTTCAAATAAGTAAAAACAAACATTTTGTAGTTTGGTATATTTTTAGTGTAATATTTCTTACTTTTGTAAATTTAATCTTCACCGTAATTGTCATATATTGATTAGTTATATTTCAACTTATACTGAAGACGATTTATTATAAACGGTGTAGTTGTACTTAATAAATAAATAAACGTCCACCATGACTGTCGCACATGGCCACCCAGAGGTTCGATTCTCGGTGCGATAAAATTATTGCTTTTCAAGGTGAAGTCTAAAAGGTGATCACATTCTTATTTATTTATTCGGAAACCAAACAGGAACATCCTTACAATAAACAAAGACAAAAAAATAAAACACAAAACAAACACACTAGATGCATCCACAATAGGTTACATTATATCTTGAATATAAAGAAAAACACTTTTTTACGGATTGAAGTTATATATTACTGTAAACTTATAATTTTTTAGACATAATTTTAAATTTACAGTAATACATAACTTCAATCTGTAAAAAAGTGTTTTTCTTTAAATGTGTAAAAGTTATGTTAATAAAAGACAATACTATTCTTGAATTTGTTTTTCAATACTTTAACCAAAGAAAATAAAAATAAATATCTTGAAATATATTCCTATTACAATTTCAGTGGACCAAGCGTTAGTCATAGCAACATTTATGAGCTTCATTCATAATTGTTTTACGTTAACTCTACGTGAAGAAATTCAATTGTATTTTAAAACATATTTTAAAAAACATTTTGTATACGTACCTTTCAATCTTGCAACTTCAATGATTTTTCAGGTAAGTAACCAATTAATAAAACTTTAGATATATCGGCTTGTTAGACCACGGTTACATTCGCGATCAAATCGTAAATTATAATTAACATTTGTTCTACTACGCGTCTAACCTAATCGAATATTCAATGCTCTTATGTTAAACGGTTCCTGGGTCATCAGGTACGTGAAATAATAGAAGATTTTTATCTTACTTTATACTCACCACTTACGTATAACAATAGAATATGAGCGATATAATAAAATGATAATTGCTATACAATTAAACAATCGAAGAGAGTGCCTACGTCTGGCTTTGCTCTCGGGGTGTAACTCGGACGATTAAGGAAATCGTCATGCTTATAATTGATCCAAGTGTACAGCCAGGGCACGTACATATAGGGTAAATTATCACGTTTGTAAATGAGCAAAATGTACGAACCTTGGCATGTACATAGGGAATCATCATGCTTATTTATTTATTTAGTACTCCTACAGCTAACATAAATTATATATAATTACAAACAAATACACTGAGAATATAGCCAAAGATGGAATACATGATACGTTTAACAACAAAAAGATTTATAAAAGGGAACAAACAAACAAAAATTATTTAATACATTTGACTTATTGTGATTTAATTTATTTCACTAAGCTTATAAAACTAAGAAAGCCTGAGTTAGCAATATGTACAGCCTTGGCTCGTACACATGTGTAGGAAGAGGAGGTCAGACGATGACACGCCCTCAGCACTATGCTTAGAACAATCCTGGGTCTTTAGAGACTTGAATAGGCTAAACAATTTCGATAAAGTTAGTGGCTGAAATATGTATGCGAAAATGTTTGTGTGTGATAATGACTTGCCTGAGTGTCTACGGTCGGCGGTATCACATCCATCTGGTAATCTTCCTGACCGTTCGCCATTCGTTATTTATAACATTTTTTTGTAAATGTAAAAACATATTAAAAAAATATTATCGTATAATTAAATTTTATTTAGTTACTTATAATTGTGTATGTGCACATTTTTAGGTTCAATCTATTTGTGTCACTATAATTTATGTTAAAAAATATATTAATTCTAGTTTTTGAGGTTGCAACTGAACTTCGTGGTAAGCGGCGTGGATTTCTTCATCACATCGCATGCTCTGTACTTGGCAATGTTATTTCGGAATTTTAATCGTAATATGCGTCGAGATCAAGTGAATGTAAGTATATATATAAGTGCAGTTCTTTAATTATATACTTATTGCTTTCTCTGCCTGACAGTAGCTGTTGATTTTTGCGCCCAAGGCATGCAGGTTTTTAACGATGTTTTACAACACCGAACCCGCGAGTATTCACTATGCAAAAATATAACAGATAATATATTAGATTAATCCGACAAGATTTCGTTTGTTTTTCCATTTTGTTTAAGATTTCAGTTTGTACACAAAATGATCTGAAATGAATGAATGAAAATCTTTTTGAAGTGAAACTTCTTTAGAATCGTTGTGATTTCAAACCGGATGCAACGAAAAAGCGACAGTAAAAAGAGACAGAAACATTAATTCATCATATGATTTAACGTGGGAGAAAATGAGATAGCAGGCATTATACAGCCTCTCTTTACTGCCGCTTTTTCATTTGATCGAATTTCAAACTTTCGATGTTTTAGTTTTTCCCAAATTAAAAATTTATATTAAACTTATAAATTAAAATTTATCATTAAAATATACTGTTTTAAAAGAACACACACATTTAGATAATGGAAAATGATTAATTTATATATGATTAATAATAAAAAAAATGTTTTTGAAGGTTTCACTTCTACCATGTGTGAATTGCACATATGTTTTTTTTTTGAAACTGGCTTCATTTAGTTTAAAAAAAAAATGGAATCATTACGATCATACTCTGGAGTTTTACCCCTACGTTGATAACATTCCGCACCGGCGCACAACACGATTTGCAGCGTCGTTTTTTGTGAAAACAAAGTACTCGGAATGGAATTTCTTGCCTCAATCTATCCTAAATATTAGTTCATATACGCCAGAACCCAATATTTAATCCACAATCTCAGATTGTTTTCAATCAGACCGTGAAAGTCGTTCGCTCTCCTATCTGCATCCCAATAACCAAACCCTATGAACAGTATCCATTTTTAGCGACGGATGGAATGCAATCTCTTCGCTCTTTACACTCATATTTGATAGTCAATATACACCAAATAAAGTAAAACCGTAATAATAATATTAAAATTTATATGTCTATGTTCAAAACATATCAAATAGCTTTTTAATTTTTTAAAAAACTTAAGATAGATATTGGCACAGTTGAACTTGTATTTTCATACAAAGGTCTATCCTTCGATTCCGTCGACTAGTTATTGGCACACTTTTATCAATATTTGTATGAAGATGGTCAAAAATTGGATTAAGATATGTTATTGGGTTTGGGCGTTAAGTGTCGACTTAATAGTCATCATCTCACCTCACCTAACATCAGGTGGCATTGTGGTCGAATGTCTGTCCAACATACATAATACTATGATGGTTATGATAGTTTGCAGGTAATAAAATGTATTGGGCAAACGTACGTATGCAGTATACCCGACTGTGTCACCTTGTCACAAACATTGACAATGTAATTAATCCATTTGTATTGATATCATTGCTCGCAAATCTTCTGCAAAATTGTAAATTAATCTACGTCATTCTCATGTAAGTTGTGATTTCAAATATTAAACTGTGTATTTGTGTGATCTTGATTTGTTTAAAAACGGAAAGACAATTTGATCTGTGTTTATGTATATATAGTTGAGGTTATAATAAGAAGGTGCTAAATATACATGTTTGTCCACAAATATTCTTAAAAGGCTGGTAACATCTCGCCAGACTGTCCATGGGCATATCAATTAATATCAGGTGAACCTGCTGTCCTGTCCGTTTGCCCCCTGGAATATATATTTATGACTTTTAAGGACTATTCAAGCAGCTTTAGCATATTATAACTTAAATAACAGTGTAAGATTTATCAAAATCGGCTAGGCTATCAAACCTATTATAATACAATAGGTATTATAATATTTTTTAAATACTTAACCGATTTTGAAAATCTTACTCAGTTGATTTTTTAAATAATGAAATTTAATATATCAATTAGCCTTTTGGGTTTCCATTTCTTTTTTTATTTTTCTGATTTACTGTGAAACTGTGAAATAAGTGAAAAATATAAAAATAAGACTTTTAAACTTTCACTTACTTTATGGTCTGGGCCTGTACTGGGTCTGTAATTGATTATTTTTTTTATTAACGATTATTTTATATTTCCCTATATTTTGCACTATTATTTTATCATCTAGCACTAAAAATACAACCCTACTACAAATCCCTTTTTGACAGCGATATTAGAACTGGGAACTTCAAACTTCACAGTAGTCGACAGCTACGCTCTCTTATTATTTTTTTATGTAATAGGAGGCAGACGAGCAGGAGGCACACCTGATGTTAAGTGATACCGTTGCCCATGGACACTAGCACTACCAGAAGGCTCACAAGCGCGCTGCTGGCCAAAATTATTATATAGAATTAGGAAGTAAGCTATTGTATAGAATTTAATTTAAATGAATCCAATGTTTTTTTCATTTCGTTTTGCCAGAAATCGTGATTTCAGTGATGGGAGATCTAATAGTACACAATGTGCTTACGATTATGGGTACGAGTAAAACTATTTATTTTTAATATCTTTGTTTGTCTTGTACGACACTGCAATTTCGTGGTTTCTTGTACACCAAACGATTGGAATTCCTTGCCGCCTTCTATTTTCCCTAGACAGTTTAGTATCGGTTCATTTAAGCGGCTGTTATATAGGCATCTCCTGGACTGGTTTGCCCACTAATAGATCTATCTAAATTAATATCAGGTGGGATTGTAGCCAAACGTCTGTCCAGTTTTATTCTCCAATGTTTAGGGTTATGTCGAACTACGACAACCATTTTCAAGACAGTAGAGATATTTTCTACCCCAAGAAGAGAGATGTGAAGAAGTACCTGGAGAAGTGGGAAGACTCCGATTTTTTTAAGTAGCAGTTTTTTTTTAAAGTAGTAGATATTAATAAATTCTTAGTATAATTTGTTGCTTTTTTTTAATTTTGCAGTTTTTAATTTTATTCTTTTGTTTTTCTTTTAAATGACACTTTGTCCTTTAATGCTTGTTTTCTGTTTTTTATTGAATCTGTGTAATCTGTTTTGGCTTTGTGTATTGTATTTGTGTTTTGTATAATAATATGTGTTAAGTAGCTGTTGATTACTTGTAGGCGCATCCGTTAACATCAGACATCAGGTTGTCAATGTCAGCCTAGCGAAGCGTCATTGTGGATGGTTGTGAGAGCGGCCATCTTGACAGACTGTTGTTCGAGACGGCGCCCGCACACCGCGCTTGTGACGAATCGCTTTGAATCTGAGTGATAGTTTAATCTAGTGTTATAATTAAGTTGATGACGTATTGCTTAGATTGTACATTGCTCATTTCACTGTGCATTTCGATTGTTAAGCCCCGTGTTGATTATACAACTGTAATTATAACAAGAACACCTACCTACCGACATACATCACACAACATGACTTTTGATGAAGGCCATCCTGCCTCTTCATACTTATTATTAAATAAATAAATAAATAAATTCCATATTTAGTCCATTCTCGCCAATAGCGCGCCTTCATGTTAAGGCGTCGAGATTTATCGGTAAAATAAGTTTTTTGTTTGGTAGAATTTATTTATTGGGTCTATGACTTCATACGTCTACACTCCTGCGTATATGGCAATAGAAAATAAGCAACGACCACAGTCGATCTGCAGTCAATTATTTTTTTAATACTTCTTAGAGCTTTATAAAAAACTACGCTTTTAGAGAAAGTACTCTGGACTACATTCAACAATATTATGCGCTGCTTTACTCAATAGCAAAGACGTTTAGCACTTTGGCGGCGATGGCATGGCTCCATAAATTAACACGGGTACCCCTTGATGCTTTATTTGAAATTGGCCCAAATGACTACAATATTGAGGTAACAAAACAATGCTTTCGTGTAACATAGTGTTTTCATCAAAGTGTTCAGTTAGTCTTGACGCCAAAAAGAGTGGCAAAGGAAGGAAAGGAATTTTTCTTGATTGGAATTACGTCTTCAACCCGCAGTTTATCATTATCCAATTATTGATGTTACTTTATTTATCATGCTCTTAATAAGGTTTATGTTTGTGTTTTATCTTGCGGCTGCTTGTATATTTTTTTACCTTGCTAGCTTGCGTATGTAATCGGTGTATATGTGTGTATAAAAGTTAATTAATTAATTACGCCTCTTATTATCTATAGGTTTAAGTCTAACAATATCTAAACTCTTTGTTTCTCATTATGACTATAATTTACTTCAGACGTGAACAATTGAATAGAAAAGAACTGCGAAAAAAAGCTTTTGGTACTTTTAGTATTAATAGTAGTCCGGGTTGGAGCATTAATTAATGCAGTATTGGCCGTAGTAGTAGGCTTAATTTAGAGCGATAAGAAATATATAAATTTAAAAAGCAAAGATTAAAACACGCTAGTGAAAACATTGCTAAATATAAGGAAATTGTTTTTCAGAACAAAATGGTTCACGAAATATGTTATTATGATTAATTATTTTAATTTTTTTAGATGCAGCGTTTCATGGATCAAGTCCATAATTCTATGATTGGTTTGAGTGGATTTAAATTTTTTGTTATTACACAAAGCACTATTCTCACGGTTAGTATGTTATGTTAAATATTAATAGAGCGACCTTTACAGTCTTTTTAAAACTTTTAAAACATTGACAGACCAAATCAATATTATATGGCAATTATTTCAGTAAAAATTAAACGCTAATAAGTTTATTGAAGTTGCCGTAAAAAAAGTTTATTGTTTATGTACATTCATTAATAAAATTTCATGTGAAATGTCTCGCATTAACATAGTGAGACCGATAAAGACGAAAGACTACTTATTAAATTGTGCGATAAGACTTTTTTTATGAATGCCCATTTATGCCACAGTATCATAACTTCACATGACATTCGACACTTACATTTTATGGTTTGAAACCTCTTGAAATCTCTTGTTTCAGTTTACGTCTACAATCATTACATATGAAATTTTTGTTCTACAGTTAATGTATATTTATGAGTGAAATTTGAATATCCATTTAAGATGTACTAAGAAGTAAACTGCATAGTAAAATTTTAGACAATTGTTATTAAATTATTTTCTAAACATATGTCTGAGTCAAGCTAAATGTTATTATTAAGTTGATTGTTACATCAGTGTGACTTTATTTTCTTTATATAACCTGTAGTTTTGAATTTGGAAATAAAACGTTCTACGTTCACGAAGTTTATACCAAAGAGTTTTCATTAGTATTTGAAGCGCGTCCCTTCTATAGTTCATTAAAATTTTTACTAGTCTGTGGCTGCGTCTGAATTGGCGCCACGCTAAATGTTAGCATGTAGATGGTTACCTCCGTTTTACTTTATTTTCTTTCGTCGTGTCGTAAGTATGAATTTCGAATTTAAACGTTGTACAAAGTCAACCAAAGAGTTTTATTCACTAATTGAACCGCGTCTGCTTTGCGATGCTTAAAATTAGAGATTTTTTTCAAATTAATATTTTATTTATAGATTTTGCGCATAAGATAAAGTAAAGTATAAAATAATAAACAATGTAATTGCTGTTTTAAAATAATTGCATATTTTATTAACCAAGCCGTTCAGGAACATTTCTTACTTATCTCTTAGGATTTGTCTTGGAATAGTTACATAAAATTATATAAATATTATATAAATAAATAAAGTTACATATAAAAATTGGTGCTTACGTAAATAAACCTAACCCAAATCTATTTGGCTTATAAACTATTGTGATTTTATAAAAAGTGTACTCCTTTTAATAATATTTTTTAATAATTAAATTTTAAGGTTAGTTATTAGATATATTTTTAGTTTGTAATTGTATATTAATGTTTATATATTATCTAATACATTAGTTGTATACTTCACGATTATTTATTGAAGCGGTACTTGTTTTCATATTTAAACATCAATAATTTAAGTTTAGGCTGTCCATGCTAACCATTAAATTTTTGCCGCGGTGGTTAATACGTAAGTACCAAAACAATATAATATGTTACGCCAGGTTACGATGGCGTGTGTGAATGCAGACACCAAAGAACTAAGATATATTTTATGAAGACATTTCACACGCGATTTGATTTATGAAGTGATCTATGTACGTAAGATATCGTTTTGTGAGACTGTCGGTAATAAACCGTTCATAAAAGGAGTTTGTGGTAAACTTTTGCGCAATGTTTACGAATCACAACTACTGGATACGCAGACATGCGCTGTTTGCAATAAAAATGTGTGTTGTATAATTTTAATGGGTACTTACACAGTCATTTTTCTGGATATCATAAAACTAAATGAAACTAAATATGATTTTTATGGGTGTTTTAATTCCAAGGAGGCGATTGGATTTAGCGATAAGTTTGATTAGATTTTAAACTATGGGTCGATAATTTATTGTACAGTTTAATTTAGACGAAGATATTTTTCATACAACAATATATACAGCATAATAAAAACATTCTTCATATTATATACTTCCTGCGCATGTTTTTTTTGTAAAGTATTGGTATCTATCTGTATAAATAGTATTAAAAGTAGTTGTTGTTTATAACTCCTAATAAATTATAAGTATGTTATTTGTGAATACCAGTCCTGTAATAGAGGCTTTATTAAGAACTTTGAACAATAAAAAAAAACATACAATTATTTTCGCTTCACATCTTGTGGGTGTGGCTCAAATCAATAATATAAGTGAATAAGTACTAATGTTTGAATAATTTAAAATGAGAATCATTTCTACGAAACTATTTGGTTTCCGTAGTGTCAATTTATCGACTGTCAAAACAAGGCGATACTTCAGTTTCAGTTTATTTTACAACTTAAAGTTCCGACGTGCCAAGTAAGACAACTTGCATAATACCTTTATAACCTTGGAAATATTATAAAGGAAAGGTTACAAAGCACATTCAGAATTTTAAATATAATTCTGGTTAAAACCAACAAAAATAAAGTTTTTGCTCTGGTTCGTCAATAGATTTTTTATTTATAAATTACTAGCTGACCTGGCAAACGTCGTCTTGCCAAACTACTACCTTTAACTCAGCGCCATCTGTTAGAATTGTATCAAATAATAAACAAATGTTAATGTTATCGTAATTTTAGTAAGGATGCCTATTTTTTTTGAAAATGAAATGTAGCCTATGTCACTCAGGAATGATGTAGCTTTCCAACAGTGAAAGAATTTTTCAAATCTGCCAAGTAGTTTCGGAGCCTATTCAATTCATACAAACAAACAAAAAATCAAACCTTTCCTCTTTATAATATTAGTATTAGTATAGATTATATACCTTCCAAGCCCAAAAACTTCAGATTTAACATTTAATAGATTGAATGTATTTAATTATACCTCTAAGGACATTTTAATTAAGAGCAAACGTGTCGAGAAGGTCTTTAAAAAATAAATCAGTGGTACAACCTTTTAATGTCTATATTATAATTTGTCTATCTAATAGAAAAGTAGGTGATCAGCCTCCCGTGACTAAACACGCGATCGACTTTTTGGGCCTAAGGCAAGCCGGTTACTTCACGATGTTTTTTTTCATTCACCGTTCGAGCGAATGTTAATCTATACTAATGTTATAAAGAGGAAAGGTTTGATTTTTTGTTTGTTTGTTTGTTTGTATGAATTGAATAGGCTCCGAAACTACTTGGCAGATTTGAAAAATTCTTTCACTGTTGGAAAGCTACATCATTCCTGAGTGACATAGGCTATATTTCATTTTCAAAAAAAATAGGCATCCTTACTAAAATTACGATAACATTAACATTTGTTTATTATTTGATACAATTCTAACAGATGGCGCTGAGTTAAAGGTAGTTTAGTTTAGGTCCGTGTCGTGGTACCAACGTTTCACATAAGTTCTCCTACGGTTTCCCTTGATTAATTTACTACTATGTAATATAACAAAAACCTTAGCCACAGCAACGCTTGGCCGAGTCTGCTAGTAACGTATATAGAAAATTCATTGGTGCACAGCCGGGGATCGATCCTACGACCTCAGAGATGAGAGTAGCACGCTGAAGCCACTAGGCCAACACTGCTTGTGTGGAATTATCTATCGGATTTAGATGCCCCACACAGTTAGATTTCAAAACTATTTTAAGTAAACATCGAAGGCTGTTCAATCACAATGACATAGGAGAAAGTTCATCGTCCTATCTTCTTTAAAAATGTTTAAATAGCTAAAATAACGAATAGCGTTTCTAAGTAAATCTAATTTTGTATGGAAAAAATACTCGTAAATTTGTATGGAAAAAAAATTCTTGAGAGAGCTTGATTTAACACCATTATGAACGTCTCATAACTTTGTAGTGCAGTCAAATAAAATCGTCAACAGAATTATTCATTGAGCTCAAGTTGATATAAGGCTCCATATAAGTTTGTGCACAGGTGTTCCTTAGAACTTAATTCCAACAGGATTCTCGGGATAAATGAATCACCAAGTTTAAGCCGAGATTTGTAGCAAGTATAAACAGTTCTATTTTTGAATTACTTTGGAGTGTTTTAAATTAAAAACTTGTTTCTGTCTTGAATTTTTAAAAATGTACTTAAATTAAAATAGCAAAACTGTTTCAGTCTAAGCGTCTTGCTTCTGTTTCTTCTTGGTCTGAAGTAATTGTTATGCGAATCTTTGTGTATATAATATTGATAAACTTTTGTGTGTTGCTAAATCCAGAGCAGTTGTCCTAGTGGCTTTAGTGGGCGACTATCAACACTGAGATCGTAATTTCGGTCCCCGGCTGTGCAACAATGAACTTTCTATATATGTGAAGGAAAACATCGTGAAGAAACCGACTTGCCTTAGACCTTAAAAATGTCGCAGGGGATGATCACCTACATGTATATTAGATTGACAAATTGATTGCCACTGATTTATTTAAGTTTGCTAAATTCTGCAACACTACTGCGTTGCACTAATTTTTTTAATAGTTTATGGTTTATTGAAAGCTAGTTTGAATTGGTAACAACAGCAGTTTTTGGAATAAATATTGCTATTGACATCTTTACGAACATAGTTTATATCTTCTATTATTCGTTAAATAATTAGTATCGACACAAAAAATTCAAAACGTTGATGTTATCTGTGATTTGATTTATGTACGAAGCAATAAATTTTTAATTAACATTTATCATTTCCCCTCATTCAGTATTAGAATATTGTAGTGTGATGAGGTGTCAAAAAGTCAAGTCGTTTACACTTTAGCTTGAGCATAAAACAATTTTTTTTAATTCTTTCGGAGATAGAATTTTGCGATCTCTATCAATCGAATAAGTTCAAAAACTCTGAAGAATATTTGCAGAAAAAGCATGCGTTCATAGTAAGATATTTGAAAAGGAAATAAAAACCGATATATGGTCTCCAACTGTATAGGGACAAACACGTAATCTGTGAATGAATGTTCAATGATACCCAAATGACTCGCCATTAAGTTGCATTCTTACTTAAACGAATACCTAAAGTATTTAAATGAGAATCACCTTTATTGGAGCCATATAATTTTAAGGTACTTAAATGGTAGGTAGGACGCCTGGTGTAATTTCTATCACTTCTCTTATCTTCGCTAATTCTAAGTCTTCTCCCATCTCTTTTTCTTCGTACATCGATTTTAACTTATTCAATATTAAAATTTTTGTTTAGTGCAAAAATACAGAATTATGGATATTATAAGAGAAAGGCCAACCTTCCAAAATGCTATGAAGTTAACAATTTTAATCGGTCAATTTTTTGGACTTAACCCCGTGCTTGGAATCACTAATATTGATACAAAAAAAGTGAGGTAAATTGTTCTATATAACTTGAAAAGTTTTATGCACTAGATATAGTTAATTGAAATACAGGTTAACTTGAGATTTATATTTCTTCGTATTTTTTTTATTTTAAAAATAAATTATCAAAAGTTTGTATAGTAGTTATAACTTGTACGTATCTAATGATTCTTTTTCAGGTTCTCATATATATCAGTTCGTAGTATCTACAGCATTTTGACAATTGTGGGCCAATTTGTGGTATTTTTACTCTGTACAACTTACACAGTCATGTATTCAGATACATCTCTTCATTCAATAAGTAATTAATTTATAAAAACTATAAATCGCATTTTAATCATAGATAACTGCTCTAGAAATTAAAATTCCATTATTAATTGTCATAGTTAATTATATATAAAATATTTCAGTTCTGTAATTCGTAGATTTTTTTAATTTTTAATTTTATAAAATAATATAATACATCACAGTATGTTACATTAGAAAACCAAAATTAACTCCTTCCGGTATTATTATTTACGATTTGCGCTAGCATTAGTCTCTTGCTCATTTAAATTAATATGTAATGACAATGAGATGCAATACTCTGATTAGTTGCAGTGAACTAATTGTCTACTGCCAATAATTTTAATAATTATGTATTATGTCACAAATGAAAACTTCATATATTTTAATTTAATTTAATATTTTTTTCCTTAATTATACCAACCATGAGTAATGTTATAAATAACTAAGAGGGTGATTTATAACAGCTAACCTAAACCTAACTTATTTAACTATAACAATATTATATTATAATAGGTCGACATCATTTATATGCGTTATAGGTAACAGATGTGACACTTAGATTTAGGAATCCATAAATAAAGTAATTATTAATCATTAAATTCTTAATAATTTATCGACGTAACTGAGTTTATCTTAGATATAAGCTCGTTATATATTATATATAAATTTTAAACCATTAAACACAGTAGATAATTACCTTCAAACGATGTATTTCATTTATTTGAACACCCTCCAACCAAAAATTTCTAAAATATTTTGTTTTTAATATATTTCAGCCCCAATGGTGTTTGGAAGTTCGAATTGTATTACAACAATTTTATTCTTTCGTGCTGCTATCAAATGGCCCAAATTGATGAATTATATCACTAAAGTTGAGACAATATACCCAAATATTGATGGAGCATTCGTAACCAAATGTAATTTGTCATGTATCGTTGTTTTGACATTGGCTTTGGGTGAGTATTTTTTTAAATATTAGTTCCAATTTTTTTTAATAGTAGATCCAATTTAAAATAATATATATGTTAAAGCACTGGCGCTCGTATAGTAATTAAATAAATTCAATGTAAAATTAGTTCACTCTTAAGTGGCCTATTTGCCAATATTATTAGACCTACAAATGTATGGTCTATTGGATAGAGAATCGTATGTAAATTAAAAAGAGTAAAAGATACTCATTCATAATAATATTTCTCTGACATGTATGATTCATGACTTTAATAAGAATAATATAAACTTTTTATGTTTCAACTTAAAAGACAATGCTTTTGATAAATCAATAGAAAAAAACTTTCCAAATTACATAATATATAAATAAGCCAATATAACATGTTTGTAAATTTTAAACATTTCTGCGAGAAATTCTAGTAAGTATTAAGTTGTCCCAAATAACAGTAGTACTCTAAATTATATTTACGCATGATTTTTGATCACTTAATTTTTTTATGACACTGTTCATCGTGTGAAAAGGATTGAGAATTGGTAAAGAAAATATTATCATACACTTTATTAAAAACATTTCTTAAAACATCCATGTTAATAAAAGGATATTAAATTATTATTATATTTTTCTCTACAAAGCGACTTAAAAAAGCGTAAAACGCTATAACCACCAAAACATACTCATAAAATATGAGATGCATTGTGACATGACGTTCATGCTACGTGATTTTGACATTATGCTACGCAATGTTGCTACGATGTACTGCGTAGCAAGCAGCGCTCCGTTACGCCTGGCTTATTAACCAAATAGAAGTAAACGTAAAAATTCCACGCCTCTGAGTTAATCTGAGCATACCACTGTAATGTGTCTACATTTAAAAGGGTATAGATTTGTTTTGCCAAACCTACTTTACAAAAATCAATATACCTACTGGCGGTCCGGCCTTGTTATTCTAAGTACGTGTTGATACAGACTCTACATTGGATAGTTTAATGTGTACTACTACAATTTAAATATTTGTAATTTATATACGCGTCTAATTTAGAACAGAGAGTGTTGGCTGTTCTTTTTATATCAAAAAAATACAAAGCTTCTTGTTTAGGTTAGTTAGTAGTTAGTTAGTTAGTTTAGGTTTAGGCTTATATAATCATAGTAAACGATTGAGTGGAAGTGTTGCCTCCTGAAATTGAAGAGGAGGTTCTTAGTGCCCACCGTATCAATATAAGAGAAATTGCATCTACAGTTAGGCTAAACAGCAGAGATTATAATGACCATTTAATCTGAGGTAATTTAATAATCTTTATCTTCATTTAAATTTCATAGAATCGCCAGTTCATTTTGGGATTTAAGTGATATGTGGTTTTTACTTACAAAGACAATTAAATTATTTATTTATTTATACCTTCTAAAACAATGTGTATGCGTAAAAAATAAAAAAAAACGTGACATCACATATTTAACACACCTACTCATACACATTACATTAAAACATTAGCAATATCTGAGGGAATCTTAAAGAAATAACAACAGGGTAAAAATAAATTATATTTAAATAAAACTGTTGAAAAATATTGCGGCTATTTAAACATTTAAGGGTTGTCTTTAGGACATTTTTTTTTGTTTAAATCATCTACATTTATACATTATAAAAATTTCAGTGGAACATGTTCTAGCCGATTTCTCTAAAGTTATATATGTCATGGACTGCCCAAACCCAAAATTAGACACTTATGGTGGATTTATTATGCATAGCTTCCCCTGGATATTTACAGTTATTGAATACAAGACCTACTTAGGGATATTTGTACAGGTAATCAAATTTAACATTACCAACATTCTGTACAGAATAAAAAAATCTGTAACATAACCCTACCTATTCGTATTTCTTTCGTATAGGATGCTTTCATTATTTTTTTCTATTAAAATTTTTATATTTCTGGAGCTGAAACAGTGTTCTTCACACTTATTGATTCACTTCTTAATTATTAATCTTTTAATTCGACTTTAAGCTGTAAATAATACTCCATAATGACAAAAATACACTGTATAAATCAGTGGCACCACAGCTGTTTTAGGTCTTTGATACGAATTATGTATTTATTATATGATCATTTGGCAATCTAATAGGCAAGTAGGTGATCAGCCTCCTATGCCTCCAGTTTTTAAGACTAAGGCAAGCAGGTTTCCTCACTTTGTTCTCCTTCACCATTCGAGATAATGTTAAATACGTTAATTAGTGTGCACTAATGGATTTTCTTTCTATGCACGTATTTAACATTATCTCGAATGGTGAAGGAGAACAAAGTGAGGAAACCGGCTTGCCTTAGTCTTAAAAACTGGAGGCATAGGAGGCTGATCACCTACTTGCCTATTAAGATTCGAGCTAGAGATCGAACCCACGACCTCAGGGATGAAAGAAGACCCCTAAAGCCACTAGGGCAACACTGCTAACATGTTTTTGTAAAGATTCTGCTAAATCTGACCTCAGAGTTGGGTGACTCATGATTAAGGTAACATTTAATTATAAACAGTCTTTAATTAATATGAAATACAATCTTTCAGTTCATAAATATACAGTGTACATTTAATTGGAATTTCGCAAACTTATTTGTCATCTGCGTAAGTATTTACTTGACATCGCGATTAGAACAAGTTAATAGGAAGATATTGGAAGCTAAAGGAAAGGTATATATATCTTCATAGCAGTTTTAAACACACGACAATATTGTTATACAAAATCATCAATTATGCACCAAAGTATCGGCTCTTGAAGCTTTATGGATTTGTCCATACAGAATTGGTATTGACTGAAACTGAAATTAAAATATTATATTAATGAGCATTTTTTGTTCGCTATCGAATCTTTTAACAATACACATTAAATTTTTGGCTTGTTTAATTTTTCTTCCTATTCAAGTGGCCGTCTCTGCCTAACACATAACGTGGCTTAGTGTAAATCAATACGTATGTGGAATACGGTAATCACACTTAACTCTGATCCTGTACCAGAATGTCTTGAGTGGATTTAAAGATAACATTGGTGTTATGCTTCAAATCTTTGGCTTCAGCTTGTCTTCTGCTTCTTGTTATGAAGTTTACGATAGTTTTGAATTCTCTTTTGCAGTTTAGACCGAATAGTTTTTGGCGTAACATGAGAGAGGAGTACAACCGAGCGACGAGTCTAGTCCGGCGATTGGACGACGTGATAGGCGGAATCATTTTCATATCGTTTGCAAATAATTTATTCTTTATTTGTCTACAATTATTGAATACTCTAGCGTAAGTGTCCTTTTAAAAAAAACTAATCTAAAAATTGAACATGTAATATATTTTTAATTTTAATAAAATTAATGTTAAAAATTAAAAATAACGGTATTAGGTTTTTACAAAAGTTAAATACAGTATTACAGATCTATTGTTCAACAATTTGAATTTATTTGAAACTAACTAATCGAACTTAATTTCGACTTAATAGGCATTTTTTTAGTCTCCCTTTTTAGTAACTGCCTACATATCAACATGTGAAACATTTTTCTATGCAGATGCCGTTCACTATTTCGGAATAAACCCATTTTTTTATATAATTTCAAATTTTATCTCCTCAGAGTTCCAGAAATAGATCAAAAACTTACTTTCGTTCAGCTATCTTTGCACTTAGCCAAATTTCACTATTCGGATAGTAACTCACAATTCAGACTCCTTATAGAGATTGTTCATTTAGGATATATTCATGAACCTGTTATATTTTATAAGTTATCTTATAAAGTGATACTGTGAGATAAAATATTACAACATTGATAAATAGATACACGAAAAAGTGGATATCACATTTTTTTTAGTAGGTTATTATTTTCACGAAGCATGTTTATAAAAATATACAAGTGAACAATATTCATAGAATATAAATCAAAAGGTTCAAAGATACCAAAGGGTTGTGAAAATACAGTTAAATTTATATACGTATTAATTTTATGAAACGTATAGGAGCGCTTTTTATGGCAATCTTATAAACTGATTTTAGTATGTTTGAAAAATGGTTGATCCGTATAATTTACATGGCTTACAATAAAAAGAATATTGATTCAAACATTTAGTAGATTCCGAAATGTCTTCGTAGAGACTAAAAACCTAGCATGAATTGTGATTCCTGATTCTTTTTGATGAAATTATATTTTAGTTTTTTTAGATAATAGTTTGGTAACATGTATTTTTACTTGCTAATCGCTATATCGCTTCTTTACGCTGCCTTACTAGAGTAGCCAGGAAGCGATCGCTTGTTAGAGATAAGGCCGCCCGTTGACTAATTTTATTATTAAGATTATATATATGTATATATATAAATATACAATACATTTAAAATTACTTATAAGTATTGACAAATTAAAACCTCGTCATACATCTTGTTATTATATATTTCAGGGACGGCATAAAAGCGTTACCATCATGCAATATTGGCGACGATGAGAGGTAAGGTCTACTGACATATCGCATAATTTACAATACATTGATTTTTTTACAACTTCCAGGCCCCTCAAAGGTTACGAACAAGCAGTGTATTTTATGTATTCCTTCATGTTCCTTGTGATGCGGTCACTAGCTGTGTCGTTGATAGCGGCAAGAGTTTATTCTGCAAGCAAAGAGCCAGCGTTTGCTTTGTATGAAATTCCACCTTCCATGTACTGTACTGAGGTAAGAAACAACTATACCTACTTCAGTAATTTAATGAATTTGGTTCGACACACTAAAGTGAACGATAAAAAAATTGCGCGAATATTTTAGCAGCGTTCGCGCAGAACTGTGAACATATAAGGTTAAGAATAAATTTATTAAAAAGAAACTTTTATTATCTTTGCCGATGAGTAGGGATGCCTACAAGTTTGAATTGATTGACGTGGAATAAGTGATACCTAGAAGATCTTATGTTCCAAAATAAACGTATTTTATTTTTTATTTTTTTTACGTCGTCTCAAACTTTTTGATCTGTGTGGCGCATGTCGCGTGACGGTCGGCCGCGGAGTAGGGATAAAGTGAAAGGCGCTCGTCATATCAGCCAAGGCCAATATGGCGGCGCACATTGTTCGCAGCAGCTGAACGTGTAGTATATAGACTATTATTAATTTGTTCCAATGCTCCACGCTATTTTAATATGTGTATATAATCTAAGACACAGAATTCAATAAAATATTAGTTGGAGACTTAGTCTACTTTTAATAGTCCAATTATTATTCCAAATTTCCAAGTATAAAATTAAAATTGATAAAGCGATTTTATACCCTTAATGGAATATAATTCCAAACATTTTTAAATTTTTTTTAAATGTCTATAATGTGAAAAAAAGTTCGAGAAAAAAAGAATTGCATACAAAATTCACTTACTGGGATACAATATAAACTAAGATTAATAATTATTAGAGCGCTCTGAGTTAGACGGTCTAGGTAGACATAATAAACTCGATCGGTCATACGGATATTTATGCGAAGACTTAACAAGAAGTGGATTCGTGTTGACGAGCAGAAACTCGTTAGCTTATTCCGCTACATGAGATCATGAAACAGATACAAAAACCTGAGACTTTGAGCTAAAAAGGTTTTACTGCCACTGATGTATTTTTTATTAAAAAAAAGCATGTACCAGTATGTACATGACCATTTGCAATATTAATAAACCTCCATGGACAGACTCGAGTAAATTATTAGGATTAATTAAATCACTTTGAACGTGGAAGAAATACGTTTGCCAAATTTGATACGTCAAAGTTGGGCAAGATAATCTACCGAAATCCCATGTGATCAACTAGTTTGATAACTTTCCCAAATATTAAATAATTATTATAATTTTAGGTTCAAAGGTTCCTTGATCAGGTCCATGGAGAATCCGTAGCTTTGAGTGGACTTCGCTTCTTTCAAGTGAAACGAGGATTGGTTTTGACCGTGAGGTTTTATTATTTATAATTATTACCTACATTTTAATACTTATTTATTGTTCGGCTCATTCATCACTAGATAGATTAAATTACACTAAACGATATACTTTTTCGTCTTTTTCTGTTAATTTGTGTTAACAGTCTGATGAAGAGCGATAGAAAATTTAACATAAAACGCAAATACCTACATACTCTTTCGTCTTTTTCTGTTAAATTGTGTTTTGGTTTATATTGGAGTTATTTAGAACAATTGTACAACAATTCTCAATAAAATATTGTATTAATAGTACCTTGAGTAAATCCTGTAAATTTGAATATATTTAGTTATTCTTACAGCATTTAACACATGCATTGCTTTAAATATGTGTAAAGAACTTTCACGTAACATTGTAAGCATTATTGTAAGTGTTTTAAGTAATTATATATTTTATCTACAGATTGCTGGAACAATAGTCACATATGAGCTGGTCCTGCTACAGTTTGGGATAAAGCCGACTGTTGAAACAATCAATAAACATTAGAAAATAATAAGTCATCTTTTTGTACTTTTAATCCCAGATTAGAACTTCATTTTCGATAATTATACTTACTTTTATACTTATGGACGATTATATTGGTTTACGTGTAATTTTTTTTTCATAGAACAGGGGGCAAAAGGAGGCTCACCTGATGTTAAGTGATACTGTCGCCCATGGACAATCTCAATGTCAGAAGGCTCGTGAGTGTGTTGCCGGCCTTTTAAGAATTGGTACGCTCTTTTCTTGAAGGACCCTAAGTCGAATTGGTTTGGAAATACTTTAATGGGCAGCCGGTTCCACAAAGTGGTAGTGCGCGACAAAAACTGCCTTGAAAAATTGCAGTTGTGGAACGGCGGACGTCTAGGTGATACGGGTGGAATTTCGTATTCAGCCTAATACGAATGTATTATTGAATAAACATTATTGTTTCAATACAATTTTGTAGATTTTTGAGAATTTAGAGTATATATGATCAGTATCTTTATTTGTATAGTTTATCATATCTTGCACCTCTTGCGCTCATCTTACTTAAATGTGTTCCTTATAATGGTTGCCTGAAAAAGAAAGCTCGGAAGAGATAAGGTTCGTTGCCTTCTTTAATCTTTAATTATTTTAACTGTGCTTTAAAATTGGAAAGAAGTGTAAATAAATGAACTATTTGTGTGTAGAACGGACGTGTCGCCGTGTTGTACCAAAAATATTATATTTTGGTTTAAGGTGCAAGAGATAGGCGTTACCGTTCTATCGGGTTCATACACCTGTTTTATTTTACAATCTATTCATGTGTGGATCGAAGACATGCGAGTGTATCAATAATCGAATCGTATACACAACAGCCACAAATATTGACATGGTTTTGTCATGTTTATTTGTTACGACAGGAATAAAGTCATATTATTTTGTATGGCTTTAGTTTTGTATCTGTTTCGCGCCGAATTTCGGTATCTAAAGCATGCCGGTTTCTTCACCGTAGGAGCAAGTATTTAGATGCTTGAATAGAAAGTCACTGTTGCACAGTCAGGCACAATTCTTACACTAATTCAGTCCATAAGAAATTTATAGATTGATAATGTGGTTTCTCCGTGAAGAATAACCTACTCAAAAAACGTTATTTGTAATGTATTTTTCATATCCAATATTAAATTTTTTTAATACTTTTCGTTTAATAACAATTTAAGTTAATAAAATCTCATGGCTGGTTGAACGGTACAAGTGCAATGCGTTTATAAAATGGCAAAAACCAAACGCTATTTCTCTTGTATTCGAAATGAAAAACAAAATTGCCTCGGAGTAAATGTGTTACGGTTTTAACTTTTGTTCTACTTTATTAAGTCCATTTGAGCCCTTTTCACCGTCCACTTTGTGCTTTGTTTTATCTTAATGATAACATATTCGAGTTTTGGGGTGAAAATTAGCTTTTGAAAGCTGTATAAAAAATTACGAGCATTGTCCTAATGGAGGTTGTATGACACATTGATTGTTTTCGTTTCGTAATTCAAATATATATTTTAACTGAATAGAAGATAAGAGATTAATGTTTAAAGAACTTTATTTCTCGTTACAAAAAATATTTTATTTATATGTGAAACTTATACTTATACGATATACGAGAGAGATACACGTCGCCATTAGCCGTCCCTGTTTTAGTCTACTATGTTCACTATAACATGCATCTTTAATGCGTTTATGAATTTGTCAAACACGCCAATATTACGAATTTAAGATGGTAATTGATTAAGTAATATAAGAATAAGATTAGCACTTTGCACGGGCCTTCAAAATGTAAATCTAAACTATTTCATTCACAATAATACAGAAGGAAACAACTTGTTTTTAGGTATTTCCGAAATAAAATCTAATTTTGTAACTTCATAAAAAGCCTTTTTTAGATTTAGGAATAAATTAAAAATAATATTCAAATTGCTCCAACCGGCTTCGAGTTTTGCGCTTGGCAACATATTTTGCGATTCGTTTTTATTTATATATCAGTCTGTCTGTATCTGTCAATTTTTTAACTATTCAATTATTAATATTCTTTTTAATATAACACTGCTCAATACGCAATCAGTTAGCCTCAAATTTATGCCCAAATTTTATAAATATAATAACGCTTCATTTAGTCCTTATAACATTCATCTATCTAATCAAAAGATACACACACACACACATTAATTGTAATACAGAAATATATTTTCTTTTCCAAGGACATCTTGTAGATTATAGGGCTCCATCTCTCTGTCTTGAGCATTTTCTCCCAATCTTCTCCATCCGAATATTAAATGTAGAATATTAAAAAGGAATTGATTATTTTTAATATTCACTGAATACCAACAGCCAGAATTTAATTTAACTTGTGTTTATTGAAAATGCAGATTTCGTAAATTATTTCGTTTCTCCTTTGTACCTTAACATAAATCTTGGAGATAAGGCTAACTTGTGGGGGCTCGCCAAATAATGTACTTCCTAGGTAATGTTTTGGAAAGTTGTATGGAATCTTTTAAATAAGTTTTACGTATCAGATACAGTTTGTTTTTGTTGATATTTTAAGCGTAAGCATATGAATGTTCTGACGCTTTTTAATCGTTTTGTTTTCTTTTTCTTATCTCTGAAAGCATTTGTTTTAGCATAGTAGAAAAAGCTATTTTTATTTTTTATTCTTTCAAAAACTTTACTCAAATAATCTTACACATTTAGGTAAAAATAAAAATAAATACGTTTTTTGTGGAACATAAGATAGACAGGTATTACTTATTCCACGTTATTAAATTTGAACCGGTAGGCATCCCTACTCATCGGCAAAGAAGACAGGCCGAGAGAAAAAGCCGGCGTAAAAAAGTCTCGATACTTAAAAAAAAGCAAATCATCAAACTATACTCATTTTAAAAAAAATATAGCAAATTAATTAGAAGTATGGGACTGGGCCTGTTGGACACTTCTAATTAATTAGACCCCTGTGGTATTTTATCAAGGAATAGTATCCCTTTTCCCAAAAAAGAATTAATAGCTTTAGATCGTCTAGTACGGGGAAATTACAGCCTGCGTTTGTTCCGAGTATTGACATTGTGCGTATGTTCTATTCTCGCTTATTACTATTTTTGTATACATACGTAATAATTTCATAAATATATTTCGAGGGAAAGGAAAAATATTAATTTCCTTGAATTTATCTCTCAGAGATTCCAGAGATTGTCTCAAAGATTATTATACAATATAAGGTTAAAACTAAAAGACAATTTTGCAGGAGCTCTATTGCACTTATTTCTCGATAGTACGATACTAAGCTACAAGAACGTGCGGCAACCAGCATATGTGGCATTGTGGCAACAAAATTGGAGGATTTAAAGGCTCTGTGCACTGAACCGATGCAAAATAACTTAAAATTAACTACACACTCGATACAACTTTAGTTATATCGAGTGTGTCACTCACGATAATATTTAAGCTATTTTTGATTTTATATCGTTGGAAAATTACAAATAATAACAAAAAAGTTACAGTATTAGTTTACACTACAGTTTATTAAACAACAATTATTGACTCAATTTTACGATAATTTTTTTCTTAAAGAACAGTTGGCAAGGGGAAGCTCATCTGAAGTTAAGTGAGGCCCATGTAGCCATAGGCACTGTCAATGTGAAATGGCTCGCGATTGCGTTGCCGGCTATTTGAGAATTCCTACGCTCTTTTCTTATTATATTGGCTGCCCACAACACAGGGAATCCTAGTGTGGGGGCCAGTGCACTCTACTTTATAGAAACATTCATGTATTTTGTGTCTAATAAAGTTCTTTCTTTCTTTCTTTCTTATACAATACTAATTATTATTAATACAATATTATAATATTTAAGAAGCTTGAACTTCCAAGCTTCTTCACTTTATGAATACTTTTTATTGTTTTGGAATATATTTAATTAATCAATATGGGTGCTTTGACTGAATTATATTTTTTAAAGTATAACTGTGTAAGTTTGACTTATAGCTTTTGCGTTAATCACTTTATTCTCCTATTTTTCTTCCGTGTTAATAAAGCATAAATCAAAATGCTTCAATATCCAAAGAAATAATCATATTTCTTTTATTGGAAGTTATCTTTCATGTGTTAAGACTGATGTTTTGTTTAATTGTAATATTGAGAGTTTGTTAGTCTGTGTAAAAATACACGATTTAGTCAGGACCGCAAAGTAGTCAACAAACTAATAAAACATCATTCAAGTTTATAGCATAATAAAGTTTGAAAGTGTTTATCTATATAAAGGCAATTCAACATCACGTGTATTCTCATAAACTAACGCTTTCTATGAAATATTTGATTCATAGACTATAAACGTAGAAAATGCATTACACAGATAACCTTAGGCAAGAACATAAAAAATATATAAATTACTACATAAACTTCAAAGATATTTATTCTTTCTAATTTTGTGTGTAAGACGTGTGAGTATTCCTTATATATCTTCGACTTTAAACTGAATAAGATTCAAATCATCGTAATAAGGCTGCTAAATAAAACATATCTATATTTAAGATACCAATGTAACTTTTAAAATTATAAATATATGTACAAAAACCAAAATATGATCTATAATAAAAGATGGATTGAAAAATGGACTGGACCTACTAGGAAGAGATGATAGGACGACAAAAAAGAATAGATGAAAAATAGAACTATCAGGGAAAAACTATATGAATGCTGCTCAATACAAAGAGAAATGGAAAAATATGGATGAGAAGACTAGAATACTAATACCAAGCAATGTTAACTTTAACAATATGTTAAACGGCTCTATCATTGTTTATTTATTACTAATAGAGTGTAAAAAAATTGCAAACAGTTTGGCTTAAATTGAAAAATGTCTGTGTTGAATAGACCATGCCGCTACGACAGAATTATGTTTATTTCTTTATTTAATAATAATAATAATAATAATTTATTCATTGCAAGAATATGGTACAAAATGTCAAGGTGGTTTTGTCAGTCGTTCGCATAATATTATAGCCTTATATCAGAAATACAATATATATATGGCAAAAGCCTCTCGCATTGTCCTCCATTTTTCTTTATTATACACTAATCTAGTCCAGGTCTTTCACAGCAATTTTCGTTATATCTTCGGCCCACCTTTTAAATTGCCTACCTCTTTTTCTTATATGACCACCTGTCTGCCACAGTATTACAATTGCTAGGGACGAATTAATACGGGTGAAATCGCAGAACAGAGTAGGTATAATTTTTTGATACGATATCCAATATGATTTTAATGGGTGAAAAGTGAAGTTGTATGATAGTAAACGTTGACTGGTCGTCAGTAGTATATTCGTGTTGATTCGCAAGTGCTTTGCACCCGTGTTTGTTATTTTAACTAAGGTAGGCAAACATTCATACGTTTTATATGTTTACGTATACCAACGCTTTTATCTACAACAGCGAGTATATTTTTTGTTTATAAACAAGATATATTTCACAGTAATTTGAACAACGTTTAATTAAAATAATTGGGCGCTTAAATTCTCCATTCATTTTCATTCATAATGAGCAATTACGCAGTTATCTCTTATTAAAATTGTTACAAGACTCTTTGCAATATTTATATAAATATACTTAGGTTTTACCATAACTTTAAGCAACTCTATTTATTTTGGAACCAATATGGGCGCTTACACTGAAATATTTATTTTTTTAAAGTATGATTGTTAAATAAAACTTATAACGAAAGGCTTCTTTTATAAGTTTGATTGGCGTTTTTCTATCTCTTGTTTCGTATTTATTTAGCGGAAACAATTCTCAATACTTTGATATCTAATTGAATAATTAAATATTTTTTTTAGAAAGTCAATTATCTGCCATATGTCAAAACTGACGTTTAGTCTGTGGAGAAATACGCGAATTTGGGCGATTATTTATTAACAGATATATAAGACCTGTTCTTTTAGATTAATTGTCTTTTTGGGGGTATCACAATTTAATCATTAAATTAGACCATAGACTTAGTATATACGCCAGTATATACTAAGTCTATGAATTAGACGCATATTAATCGGCCTGAAAAATGCAATGTGCGACATATTATTCACCAAAATCATAGATTCGAATTTTTTTTACACAATGTTTGTAAGGAGCTGCAACCATTACACCATGTTCCATATGACATCTTGAGTATTAAAGAATAATAAAATAAATTAAATACACAGATTTGTCCTCTATCAGCAGGAGGCATGGTGAAATAGGAGCACGCACTTACATACTCGTGAGAACAACACGCAAATACGTAGTATGAACAATTAATATCACCGCATACACGAATTCAAGTACGACTAAGTATTTACTGAACTTTAAATGAAAGCTAATTAATAAATTTTATTCATTTAAATGTTTTCTACAAATTAGCCTTAATTATGTACTTTAATATAAAATGAACGTTTATTACCCTCTCATATAATTTGAAACGAAGAATTCGGTGATCATAAATTTCAAAAGCAGCCATTATTGTCTTAGCGAACAGAAGCTGTTGTTTTTTGCGAAAAATATTTACTAATTATCCTTAGATAACTTCAAGGGAAAAGATTTTATTTATCATAAAAGGATTTTTTTAAAGGTTTTTCTAGTTTTTTTATGCTGTTAGTATCAGTTAGTAAAAATAGTAAAAAACTGTTAATTGCAACTCCCACTTCTCCTCTTCAAACAACTAAACAATAAATAATAGTCAACATCACTGGAGACCGAAGAGCTGGCAGCTACCTCGGACAAAGAATAATATTAGTTTACTTGGTTTTATTTAAAGGGGGAACGCTGCCAGTATCTTCGGAACCTTGTCTAAAGGGACTCCATTTAATAATATATTTTAATTATTAAATTTTAAGGTTAGTTATTAGGTATACTAGAATATGTACAATGTCCATCTACAGTTCTTATATGTAACTACAAAACAATAAATTAAATTCATAAATCATTTATTAAATTATAGCGACTCCGTGGTTACCAATTAACTTTTGCGTTGCCATGACAACCAATTAGACATTAATATCCAATACCTAGTTCGTTACTGTTAATAGTAAGCCACCTCAGCTCCCGGTGAAGCCGGTCCAAACGATCCCTGTCATCTGCGCCTCTCGCTTCTCTCCACTGGGCTTCCTGTAATTATGCTGTGTTTGACGATAAAATATAAAGCCTTTATCAAAATTCAAACACGAAGGTTTAGGCAACAAATGGTGCTTCAGTACGGGTCTTAATATGGGTTTCGTCTAGATCTTACTTGCGTCCATTTGGCTCAGTCATTTTTATAGCAATAAGTAAACTATTCAATACAAAATAAGCAATTCGAACGAGAATTTTCAGAAAACCTCGTACGTTCAAAAGAATCCTTTTAATATTATAATTAATAATTCTTACAATTGGAATTATAAATATATACTTAATTTCAACTAAAAAGCAATGTCATAGAATTCCCGTACAATACAATTTACCTCAAACCGTCTGTCGTATATGTCTGTTCGTATATCCTTAGTTCGCCTGTAGTTCCTGTCCATTATAACATTCCTTCGCCTAACTTCGTTCATTGGTATGACGTCCCGTCTCCCAACGGCCATATTGTTTCTTCCATAGCCCTCATACTCGTAAGATAAAACTCCGAATATATTCAAAATAAGAACACTAGCTAGGTACTGCATTGGTCTAAGTGGAATAGAGTAGCGTAAAAATATAAGTGAAAAAAATATGTAAGAGTTTATAATGTATCTTTAATGTTGCATTACAGAATAATTAAGGTTTTAAATTGTTTGCGAAGAAGATTTTACCTAGTTTTTTTGTAAATTCAAATGAAATGTATCAGCTAGAAGTTTGACCTAAGTAAATTAAAATAGAATAAATGCCTCAATTATTAACATGCAGTTTAAGTAGCAGAATCTCTCGTCGAACTCTTAGACTACCGTCACAAAGGTTTAAATTGAATTAAGAATATGTTAAATTAATTTATGTTCTGAACTATTTTTTAGATTCATATAAAAATAAACTTCACTAACTTCCTTCACTCTTATCCACTATCGAATATTTTACGACTTTAATACTCTCAGTTTATTAGGTTGATATAAAAATTTTATGATAGGAATTTGATCATTCGATTGCTAGTTTTCGATAGAACAGTGCGCTTATAAAACTGATTACAATGAACCAAATATGTTTTTCCCGGCTATGCGACATTTAACTTTTTGACACATTTGACAAATCACATTTAACAAAACATATTTCTTGAGACTTAATAATAATACTGGTCAATGCACAAACGGTGTTAGAGCCAAAAAAAACTTATAATAATAATCTTTATTTATTTTCTCACAAAACTCCATACATGATAAGTTACAACTATTTATTAATGTATGTAAATAATTATCATTCTTCTTTTGAGGGATAGTTATTGTACATAAGTGAAACTGCAGTACATAAATCAAGTAACTTAAATATATTTATGATCCATTTTTAAGGTAACTTAATACAAATACAATAGAAAACATATTAATATAAAATTTAACAAATGACATAATATAAACAAAACAAGAAAACATCAAACATTATAATTAATTATAAATAATGCAATTAATGGGAATTCAGCCAGTATGAAACTAAAAATATATTCGTCTCACATGAAATAATATTCACCGTAAAAAAGGGTTATTTTACATACATAACGAAATATATAAATGTCAAAAATTGTACTTCTAACAACCTTCAAGCCCAATTAATCTATTCTGAAAAAAATAACTAGCTTTGACGAGTTTTATGTATATTTATATCGCTTAAGGCTGTAAACAATAAAATCAATAGATAAGTATCTGCCAATTTTGAGGGCACCTATAATTACGGAAACACGCAAAGCTATAATTTCCATGTAGTGGGCTTGGTCCTATAACCTGTACGATTAATGTATTACTGTTCACATTAATCTAAATTATCATACCTTATTCGTAAAATTTGAACGTTCTCTAGTATTTTTTCCTTTATAATATGAAGACTTAATATGTTTTTGGAAGGATTCTTAACTTCCAAGCTAAAGGGAGGATCTTTAATCAGTCTAACCACTGTCTGGCTAAGGTCGAGAAACTATATATATATATATATATATAGTTTAACTTAATTAACAATTATATATATAATTGTTACTAAGTGATTTTAAAACTAAAAAGACATTTGCCAATGTTAAATCCTAAGAGATTTCTAAGAGAGACGTCTACTTCAATCGTTGAAGGCTAATACCGTTTGGTATTATAATCCGGTTTTATCAGGTCTATCTGGATTCAGTCCAAAGCCGAACGGTCGAACGGATATACAAAACTACGTACCGACAAGAACGTCAGGACAGTTTTCAAATATGTATATTTTTCTAATTTGTAACTAAAACTATACCAACAGGTAATAAATCCTAAGGACCCCTACTGGTCAACACGGCGGGGTGTCATTAATTCTATTTGTAGTCTGTGGAGTGATAGCCACGCAAACATCAAATAATGGCACTCATGAAGAATACATCGTTTTGGATGCCTATTAAAAGTGAGTAATTTCTTTTTATTTGTGCTCTTTAGTTAAACGCGAGTTAGGAACTGGAATATTCAAATAAAGGTGTTTTTTGATACCTGTTTTAGGGAGCATGAAAGGTATTTATATATTTTTAGCATAATGTATGGCTTAGGTACACGAATGCTTATATATTATAGGCGAAAAGGAAATTGGTCGAAGATCATATTTAGACCAGATCTTATAATACTGATGAACATCAAGACCTGCCGAACTGATCTACTATTTTTATCATATATAAGTTTTTAAGTGTGTAATATAAAACGACTATTAATTAAAGACAATACGTCTTTGATTAACATAACTACACTTAAACGTCGGTTAAATTTAAAATTATGTTTAAATAATTATAAGTTTACAATAATACATAACTTCAATCCGTTAAAAATTGTTTTTCTTTAAAAACGATTATTATTGAAAAAGTCGCTAAAAATATTTCCATCATACTCGATAAAGACTGAAGTTAAAAAAACAATCCAAATGAGACCATTGACCGTAAAATAACCAAATTTGAGAAATTACATTTCTGTCTTATTAACTTCACTAAATAAAAGTAATCTCACAGTAAAAACTTTATTGTTCTGATTTAAATGCAAACGCTTGAGTCTTAAGGAGACTGGCAAAAAACGCAAAAGGAATATTAAATTAGTAAATGGCAAGAGAAAATTACTGAGACGCGAACTAGTTAGTATACAGGCAAAATGCTGGAGTTGAAGCGTTTCTAAACAGAAATATTTAATTTCGAATTGTATTTTATTGTACCGGTTACAATAGCAGCCTAGGACTAACTTATTATCTACGTTTTTGAGACTTGGATAAACAATTCAGCAGTATTCGTGAGAATGTTCTCCCACATTCTATAAAGTTTCTTGTGCGTTTCGTTACAGATACTAGTATTTATGTTACACTTCTTATCTTAAAAAAAGTATTATATTACATTAATCTTCTTATAGAAGTCCACGAGTAATTGTCTTTATTTTTTATAACCTAGTACATCGTGATATGAAGAGTTTGGATTTTGATTCTTACTTTGATTTGGCGCTCTTTTGCGTTTTGTATTTATGTTTCTCGGATAGACTATTAACTATTAGTTTATTTTTCTACGTTGTAATGTTTTTTTATATATCAATTTGTATATAATTTTCTTGTCTGTGAACTCATTATTTTCATAACGAAATAAGTTTCTTTACTAACTGAAAAGACTTTTTTTTTTTTAATTTAGTATTATTTACGTGGGTGCTAGTTTCAGTTACAGAATAACGGGTGTACTTATGTACTAAATCTAGAGGGCCAGCCGGAATAGTAATTTGCCGCGTATGTGTCTCGGTCAGGCGATTAATGCCACCAGTTTTCAGGGAACAAAGTGGACGTTTCAGAGTTGAAGCCAGCAAAATCACCGGCGACGTTTCGAGAATCGTTACGGGCTACATTAATAATTGGACAAGCATTCTCTTTGATCCCAGTTATCGGGGTCTTTAGAAGTACCTCGGATGTCAGGTGAGGTGTGAATCGGTAATTGGTATATCGATTTGTAGGTGGTGTTAATTTTTTTTTTTATTTCGCACATAGCGCAGCCTATTATAGTCTTTCGACCATACCGCCTAGTCTTTCGTATAAATTTTACATTAATTATATATAAGATTCATATAAGTCTTTCGTAGGTGGTGTTAAGAAAATTTTATAATTTGAAAATAAATTATTCTTGGTATGTGTTCTCTGTGGTTATTGAATGTGTTTTTCTATGAAGGATTTTTATTTTAAGATTTTTGAAATACGGTTGAAGTTTCGACTGGCGAAAATAATAATGTTTTTTGTAAGGTTAACGAAAAATTAGGAATGTTATCCCAGCGGCTTCGGGGTGCGACTTTGATCCTTGGGGTCGTAAATTTGAACCCCGGAAATATATGTACTTTTTATCCATGTGCGCATTTTACACTCGCTCGTATGGTCAAGGTAAACATTGCGATAAAACCTTGGACCTTAAAAGTCGACTGCAGATTTCACAAAACATTCTGAAATCTGAGACCCAGACCTCAAAAGGTTGCAGCGCCAATGCTTTTCATTAACTAATAACTACTCGTCCCAAAAAGCTTGTATTGTATAGATGTATTTTTTTATATAGAACAGGGGGCAAACGGGTAGGTAGCTCATCTGATGTTAAGTGATACTGCCGCCCATGGACACTCTCAATGCCAGAGGGCCCGCGACTGCGTTGCCAGCCTTTATTTATCATAAAATTAAATACTTTGTATAAATTGCTTTATTAAATTAATTTATTGTCACTAGAGAGACACAAGGGAGACAGATTATATATTTTTAATGCAACAACAAAAATATTAATTATAATGTTTTAGATTCACCTGGTTGTCATGGAAATTCATGTACCTCTGTCTATCACTTTGTGGACAAATTTTTATCACCATTATGTGTTTTCATAAAGTTGTGAACTCGCAAACGTCGCTTAATGGAACAAGTAAGCATCTTAATATTTTGCAACAATTCATATAAAGGGATCAAGTCAAATCACTCAAGTCCCAAGGATCGATTCAAATAAAATAATTATTTAGGATTAATAAGCGTGATAAGCCATAAAATTTTTAAGTAGATATTTTTCCGTCCAATTTAAGTGTGTTTTGTTTTGCCTAAGATATTTAGTTTTATGGGAGTATTAACCCCAGTTTATAGCTTGTATACTTTGCTTAGACTCCGTCGTTTGAATTATATTTGTTATATAAAGAAATTATATAGCTAAGTATATTTCAAAACATTCTGATTTCAGCTCCAATTATATTCTACAGTACAACATGTATTACAATGTTAATGTTCTTACAAGTGGCAAGAAAGTGGCCGGATCTGGCCCGATACGCTGCTAAAATTGAGGAGTTGGATCCAAACTATGACACGAAATTAACTTATAAGTGCAATGGAACTTGTGCTATAGTACTAGCATTGGCTTTGTGTAAGTTTTTTTGATTTGTTCATTTATTTGATACTAGCGACCCGCCCCGGCTTCGCACGGGTGCAATGCTGAAACTAAATACACTACAGAAAATCTGTGAACGTTGTATATAAAAATGTGGGTTATCCATAAGAGATATATATATACCACCATGGACTTTTCTGTAGACCTTTTCAATGTGTACAATACTTAGTACATAATGTTGATAAAACTCGTAGGGTTCAGCCTGCGTTTGCAATGTAAGCGGAAAAAATGTAATTATTTATGACATCACATTAGAAACCTCAAAAATAACAGTACTTCTCCACTATTTAATGGATGTTATTATTATAAACCTTTCCCTTGAATCACTTTATCTATTTAAAAAAACCGCATCAAAATCCGTTGCGTAGTTTCAAAGATTTAAGCATACAAAGGGACATATGGACAGAGAAAGCGACTTTGTTTTATACTATATTATATGTATATATTATTGTAGTGATGCCACATCTAAACGCCACCCAAGAACAGGACAAAGACTTTAGTACTTTAGCCAAAAAGTATGCTTATGTTATTGTCGTAATAATAACGTGGAGGTGGGAGCCTAGGCCTGAAGACAACTTCTCACTATATACGCCAATAAAATATAGTTCTATGTGCTGGCTTGTAAAGTAAAAAAAACTTGAACAACCCGGCATATCTTAAACCCAAAAGTCAGTTCATCCTGATCAAAAAGGATAATGAATCAGACGGGCAGACCCATCTCAATCCCATCTGATTGGTTACGAAACTTTATACATCAATGTATCAAGATTTCTCGCTAATACTAAACTCAAACTAGTATATTGTAGTTGTAAAAGTAGACATATAAATGTCGATACAAACTTATTTTCAGTGGAGCATATACTATCATTATTATCGGCGTTCGCTGGTGCACAGGTATGCTTTCCTGATATGTCTTTGTACGAGGGGTTTGTGAAGCATTTTTACCCCTGGGTTTTTAATTATCTTCCATATTCACCCTTGCTGGGATTTATGACACAGGTAAGGTTAAACTACTTTTTTCTTCAAGAGCATACTTCGAAACAGATTGGCAACGCAAGTGCGTCAAGTCTTCTAATGTTCATACTTCCAAGGTGGCTAATATTAGCTGCGCGTTCTGTCCAATTTCTTTATAAAACTTACCGGAATTATCTCCAATTACAGACTCTTAATTTTCTCTTTTTGGATTCCAAAAGACGGCAGAAATAAATGCATTATTTTTTTAAGTCACTCAAAAAATTTATTGAGACACTTAACCAGAATGATAATCAAGATTTTTACCACCACCATCAAATTAACAAAAGCCATACTGAATTTGGGAAAATGGGAAAAGCCGCGGAAGTGTTGACACCCATAAAATAAATTACACTTCCTTCAAAAAAGGATTTATGGCTTTTTATAACGCTTCATCTGATTCACGTGAACTAAATAAATCTCTTTTTAAATTTGTTTTTGTATTTTGTTTGTGTACAACAATTTTAGCAATATATGCCTAATTAGAAACAGTTATTACTTTGGCGAGAATTGAAAAGTGAACCCCTAGGTTTTATGATTGTGATAGTTCTACAGTAAACATTAGTAAAACTGAGTTTGCATCTATAAATGCTTCATTAAAATTTACATACATTCCTAATAAATATTTATAAAGTCTAGGCTATTTCAAATAAAAAATATATGCCAAGAATTTTAAATATTTATGAAAATTTTGAATTTTAGGAATAAGTAAATAGTTGAAGTATTCAATACTATCTTTCTTTGGCAAAACAATTTTTCTACGAAAATATTAAACGCTTTCTCGTACTTTCAGTAAGGTAATACGCATTTAAGACGTGCCGCAAAAATAAAAACGTTAAATCATACTTATATAATTTTATATTTTGGAATAAATTCTATCTAAGGCAAATACTAATATAAGTTAAAGATATTTTTAATAGTGTAATGCTTTCAAGGGGATGGTGATAACATTTTTAAAGTCAAGGTAGCAATGTCATTTGGGAGATTATTTAGACCGTAAGTTTAGCCAACAATTAAAAATATCTTAACTGTTCTGATTTACACCTGAAATTGAACCTAACGCGAGAAAATTTTCGGTTCATGATTTGTTTTGACTTTCCTTGGGGTTCCATCGAATGCGACGTATATAGAGAGGAACGGAGATTACTTCGAAAAAGATTAAAAGTACTGGCTAGTTAATATATACTACCAATTAAAAGCCAGGGCGTAGAGCTGGCAAGAAGAACTGGCAAAAACTCTTTTCAATCGCCAAGTTTCAGTCGAATTGTTTAATTTTGCTTGGGAGTTTGTTGTAAAAAAAAGAATTTCCATATAAGGAGTGGTATCTTATGGAGCCTGTTATTTTGTCTAATGACATATTTATTTATTTCGTAATCCTACAGCTAACATTAATTATATTAAAGATATAAGCAAAGATGAATATGAACAAACACTTCAAATAGTATTTACACTTAAATAATACCCAGTTAGTTTGTAAGGATGTTTTATGTGTTGTACTGAAATAGATGGTACGTGAAGGTATATGTAATTATGTAGGGTATCCTCAAAATGTATTTAAGACTATGTAAATTCGTAATACACCTTTAAAGAGTTATCAAGGGATAGTGGTCATTTTATGTTGTACGTTTAAAAGAATTACGTATCATGTTATAAACTCGCGAGTTGAGTGTTTATACCGATGACAAATAAATCAAACGGCCCCTTAACTACGAAATTCTCAAAGAACTTTTGATTTTAAGGAGTTTGCTATTAATTTGATATTCAATTGCAGTTCCTCCACTTTCAATCAACGTTCATCTGGAATTTCTCCGACCTGTTCGTTATATGTATGAGTTATTATCTGACGTCGCGTTTGGAGCATGTTAATATGAAATTGCTTGCAGCCCAGGGCAAGGTAGGTGCTTAATGGATTCCGTTAAGATAATATTGGAGTAGGATGGCTTTGAACTGTCGCATAATTTGGTAGTTCTGATTTTACGCTGTGTAAAAATCCTTTCATTTTAAATCTGTTTATTAACGTCACAAATGCAGGGACAAATAAAAACATGTGTACAAAGTACAGATGCCAGTATTGAAACTACTTTCTAAATTAATTATTACGGAGGTAAAATAATAGATAATGTACCAGTATATGATCACTTCATATATTTTTATATCTATATACATGGTTTACACACTGTATACGTGCTTATAATAATATAAATAAATAAAAAATCTTCTCGTCGTTTACTGCGACTGAATTGCCATCTAAAGTTCCAATATGTAACTAGTAAACGAATAGATGAACCAATCAGTTTTTTCTCGATCTCCCTTTCTCACTCAGTCGGTCTGAATTTCTCTCTCCCTTTTCTTCGAAAAAAAAGCGCTGCACATCTTCGTGACGATCCATAAATTTTTTACCCTCATGCACCTAAAGAAGTTTCCCTTCAAAAAAGGTATTTCTGCTAAGGGTAGTCGTATCCAGATTTATCTGGATGAAACTAGTAAACCTTCAATTCAGCGTTCAATGTGTGTTTATTGATAATAAATGGCGGGTCCCACACATTGTTTTTATTAATTACGTGATACCAACCTCAAAGTTTCTTATTTACAGTAATAGTAATTATTATTTAACAACACAAATTATTTATCTGTAATAATAATACAATAGATAACTTTTAAATTGGCTGATTAAGATACTATAATTTCCAAATTCTGTATGATTATGATAATTAAACAAACACAGAGATTTCTGTGTTTGTATTTTGGATTTTTATAAATTTTTTTATTAATTTAATTTTTATTCGTATTTGATTTTTTTCAGTATTTACCAGAAGTGTTCTGGAGAACCACACGCGAAGAGTATGGACGAGCTGCGCAACTCGTGCGAAAGGTTGATGACGTAATAAGCGGAGTTGTATTTATCTCCTTTGCAAACAATCTATTCTTTATTTGCCTCCAACTTTTTAATACATTAGAGTAAGTATTCTTTTTAGATATTGAGTATTCAAGAATGTAGCAACAATAGACTACGTACTACATTGCTAAAAAGCATTCAAGATGTGGAATAACTATTAATTTATTACAGAAATACATACAGACTGCCATCGTATTGCAATTTCGAGTAAAGCTAATTAAAATATACAATATTAATACACAATACCGCTACAGTGATTTCACTCTGCAAAAATATGTTGATAGAGCGCTTACTCCCGCCCATGGACACCTGCAACGCCTAGGAATACGGGTATCTTTCAGGATTTTTACGCATATATCTTGAAGGCCCGTCAATTTGGCCAGAAATACTTCTACTAGCAGGTTCCACAAGGAAGTCGTTTACAAGGAGTGCCTAATAAGCATAAAATTTCGCTTTTGGCCTCCACGTCCGATGCAATTCAACAGTATGATATATGTGGCTGATACTGAGGAAACAAACCACGCAAACAAAGGATCAGTGTTGAGATTGACTGCTGTCTGTTAAGATATTAATTTGTTTTATTATAAGATATATTTATATTGTATATTGCAGACATGGTATAAAAGGAACATCGGAATGTAGCAGCCGGAACCAAGGGTAATCTTAATATATATATTTCTTGTGTGCGTGTGTATGTGACTGAACTCCTCCTAAACGACTGGACCGATTTAGACGAAATTTTTTGTGTGTGTTCAAGGGGATCTGGGAATGGTTTAGATTCACAATTTTGTCCGCTGGACAATGTTTTTTTAATTAATTTTCAATTTATTAGTTGTTGTTGATTTTGGAATGTGTTCACGCCATCCAATCACCTTTGTCCTCTCTGTCCTCATTTTCTGTCCCAACCGCACCCGTTCCTTAAACACCACTCTCTCTCTCTCTTTCAATATTAAAGTGTGGAAGGAGGGGACTATGAGACTTGCGCCCGCGCCTCAGAGAGAAGCCACTACCGCCGTCGCGAAGTCACGTGTGTGCTTACTTCTGCTACTGTGTTTACGCTACCGCTGAGTACTAATTACCGCTTAATATTCTATTCGTGGTCTTCTCCCACGGAGACAAGTGAAGTGACTGAGGACTAAAGGTGAGTGGTGTTTCCCATATTTCTTCTTTTTACGCCGCATTCCACTTGCCCCTCGGCCCACCTTTTCTTGGTCTCCGCCATTACAGAATGTTTTACATTGGATCCGACAGACGGCGCTACCATCGCAGTGTCAAATTTTAAATAATATTCGAATTTTAATTTTAGTCTGTCCCGAAATTTAAAAAAAGTTTTGTTATCATTGTGTTATATCGTGTGTGACCATGTGCTGGATCGTTAGATATTGTCATAACATTTGAATAATAATTTTCATCAAAATGTCTTATTAAAAATTGAAATTTTGAAATTAAAGACGTGTAGACAGGACAACGTCTGTCGGATCCGCTAGTAAATTTATAATATTATTGAATATCGTTATCGATAGGATCAGGTGCTAACCTAAACGCAATTCTGTATATTGTCATAAAGATATCCTGTCATCTCTGAAACTATTTCTTTGTAAATTTATAGAGTATAAAGATAAAAGAAAATAAATTAACCATTATTTACAATAGTTATATTTGTTGTGTTTTAACTAAATAAGTAAAACTATATATAGGCTTGACACCTTTTTTTTTAAATTAAATACTTTGGTCACAAATAACGCAGGATATAAATAATAATATATAAAAGTACCTACAATTTATTTTTCTTCATTATTATATTTCAAAGTAAAGTATTAGCAGTAAGTCAGTTTGTACCTATTAAATTATCTTGATTAAACAATTGAAAAAACGCTTCACAGCATCTTTACAATCTATATTTAAACATCCATTCAGCGCCAATCGATAAATTCCGTTAAACGGAAGAAATATTTATATATAATACGACTAATGCGAAATAATTAAGTATATCAGACAGTCATGAACATAACATTTATTACTGACAAAACACACACACACAGAAACGTGTACGAACATATCCTTATTCTTTCTTATAGATCAACAGTTTTCGGCGGATATGAAGCAGCCATATACTTCCTATTCTCACTTATATATTTGATGGCAAGGTCGATAGCGGTGTCTTTGATCGCATCGCAAGTCAACGCGGCTTCAAACACACCGGCCCCAGTACTGTATGACGTGCCTTCACCTGTTTATTGCGTTGAGGTTTGGTTTCCTAATGCTTAAACGTACCTCCCATATCGGGATGGTCACGATATATTCTTATGGACGAAAAGGCACCCCACCGTTCCATAGCGAATATTATTATTATTAATTGTGAATTAATAATAATAATAAGCCTCTTTATTTCCTGTTTAACAAGAATTGGTAGTTGTTAAGAAAAATATTTGATGTTTATGAATTAACAGGATACCCGATTTGGGTAAAATCCTCCTCCAAAGTTGCCCATTCTTGTCGGTCCTGTTTAAGATCGATTACCTACTAGTCTAATACTTCTATCGTGAAAAGAAATTCATGAAAACTATTCGTATTTATTTTCAGGTTCAAAGATTTCTAGATCAAGTTAATGGAGATAAAATAGCCTTAAGCGGTCTTCAGTTCTTTAGCGTAACTCGTGGTTTACTTTTAACTGTAAGTAAACAATGCTGTATTGAAATTGATGTTATCCAATGTTTAAGGCAAATAATTTCTGTTTCATAGTTGAATTGTTCTTATGATTTAGATCAGTATGAATTTATAATTAATTGTTTATTTAAAGTAAGTAGGTGATAAATATTGCATCGGACATTATATTTAATTTTAAATTACTGTTTCAATGCGCACGATTCACGATGTGTTCTCAGTCATAGTCATATAACTAAACACCCGACCTTACCTTAATCTTACTCTTGTTCAAATAATTAATGGAAGCAAACATTGATTCACAAAATCATATATTATCGACGATAACGGTTAGTAATTTTTCAGGTAGCCGGAACGATAGTGACATATGAACTAGTGATGTTCCAATTTAATTCACCACAAGATGGCGCCACGAATACAACAGAAGTGCATTAATTAAGACTAAAGATATTTATTGCGATATATTTCTGTTGCCTATCTTAGTTACATCATAATATGTTGCTGGAGGTCTAAAAAAAAGAAGCTCAATTACCTCATTGAAATATACATTATTTACAATTTTCTTATCCTACATAGGAATAATAAAAATAAAATAAAAACTAATTTAATAAGTTGGGTCCGTATGTCAGCGTACGTTTAATCACTACATATTATAAAACAAAGTCGCTTTCTCTGTCCCTATGTCCCTTTGTATGCTTAAATCTTTGAAACTACGCAACGGATTTTGATGCGGATTTTTTAATAGATAGAGTGATTCAAGAGGAAGGTTTATATGTATAATAACATCCATTAAATAGTGGAGAAGTACTGTTATTTTTGAGGTTTCTAATGTGATGTCGTAAATAATTACATTTTTCCCGCTTACATTGTAAACGCAGGCTGAACCATACCTACGAGTTTTATCAAAATAATGTACTAAGTATTGTACACATTGAAAAGGTCTACAGAAAAGTCCGTGATGGTATATGTCTATCTCTTATGGATAACCCACATTTTTATATACAACGTTCACAGATTTTCTGTAGTGTGTTTAGTATCAGCATTGCACCCGTGCGAAGCCGGGGCGGGTCGCTAGTGCTTTATATTTGAATTTTCCGCCTGCTCTGCGGCCGCCCCAGCTTCTTTGCTTGTCCAAGGTGACACAAGGCTAAAGTGTCCACACAAATAGCATCCAATACCAAAGCCCGTTCCATGTAACAATGGCTGAAGCGAAAGAGCGGCGTATATCGTTTTATATTTATATTAGGTTTTATATTTTACATATAAATATATGTAATAACTAAATAAATAAATAAATAAATAACCTTAAAATTTAATTATTAAAAAATATTATTAAAAGGAGTCCCTTTAGGCAAGGTTCCGAAGATACTGGCAGCGTTCCTTTGAATAGCTAGACTAATTCTTTGTGCGAGGTAGCTGCCAGCTCTTCGTTCTCCTGTGATGTCGACATTTATATTTTTATCAAGAATTAAAATAATATAATTTAATTACATAATGTGTCCGCGCGTTGTCTAGACTATATCTAAATTATTTGTTACTTATTCAAACGTCATAGTCTTCATCACGCCGAGTACGCATCTTTTGACACCATTGAACTATTAGTAGATTAACAACACATAAAATTTTACACAAATTATCTGGAAATTTGTATTTAATAACACAAAAGAAAAATCTTGGCATTTTAAATAATTCCACTGTATTGTGAAATCTGTTTTCCTAACTAGGCGTGAACCTCACTCGTAAATAATGGAACCGCACGGAGTTTAAAACAATTTTTAATTTCACCGCAAAAAGCGAGCCAATTTTTCTCATTGCATTTTCAATATACGCGACAAAGAACTTGATTAAATTTAAAACGTTTCTACATGTACTATATTATTTAGTATGTATGTGGTTCCTAAAGTCACACAGGGAATGAGTCAGTATCACAAAGAACGGTTCGATGGCAGTCGATGCATAATCTTATACTAAGTCCTGAGTGCATACCTCAATGTAGTGCTTCCTTATTAGGAAGAAAGGCACAAAATGACGTCAGCCGTAAGGATGTGGAGAAATTGTTAGTTTGGGAACTAAAAGAGGTTAGACTGATGCCTGTACCTTGCCTTACAATAACTTTACCCAACTAAATCTCAACAACAACTCATTAACTCAGCAATTACAAAAAGTTGCTAGTAGTATTTTGTTGCCAGTTCTTCTCTTCCGTTCTACGCCCTTGATTTCAGAACTGGAAGAATGTAAAATTACAGGCATATATATTTATTTTTGAAGTTCATAACTTTAAATTGTATTACCTAAATGAATAAATGATTTTGATTTGATTGTATTTAATCACCCTGTGCCCGTTGTTTAAGTCGCGTTAGTTTAACACCCTTGCTTGATTTCTCGGCTGCAGGTATTAATTCAAACAACTCTTCTGAGCACTCTTCATGGTAAATGAGAAAGAAGCTATCAAAAATACTTTTTCCCGTTCTTCAGTAACGTGATCTATATAGCTTGTATATAAAATTAATTAATATTATATAAATAATTAAAATTTATTGTATATAAAAAATATAAAATAAATCAGTAGCGCTTACAACCTCTTTAGGTCCTGGCCTCAGATTTCTGAATCTGTTTCATGATCATTTTAAATCTAACAGGCAAGTAGGGTAAGAGTGAATTTTGAGAAAATTAAGTTTAGCAATGGGTATAACATAATTGACCTTCACTAAGTTTTTGCGCAACTTGGAGGCTTTACTAATTAAACAAAATTGTCATTAAAAAAATATTGTCGGTGTCTTAATTGAAACATTTAGTATTAAGAGTGAGGTTAACTACATATCTAAAGCTTAAATGAACCTATCGCGGAATATGCTTAACTCGAGTATTAAGAATATCCTGATGATCCTGAATGACCTGCGTCATGAGCTCACCCCATACACACGCTAACGTACATTCACTGTCTTTCACACCATCTCACACCATCTCACACCACAACTTGCCGTACTTAGTTTTTATTTAATCATTATTATTGATACTTCCTTTCGTAAATCTTTGAACCTTTTTGTATGTGTATTTCATCTTCGGCTTCTTCTTCATCTTCATGTTTAGTGTAATTGGGTTTTGTTTTATAATTTAATTACGAAATACAACAATATTTTATATGATATATAAAATGTGACGCTTGCATCTCAAATTCTATTTTTACACCAGATCCTGCAAATAATTTATTACTCCATTATAAATGTTAAAGATAACCTTCACATCTATAAAGTATCTTGAAAATATTTTTATCTCATCTTGAGAAAATACTGGAACAATGGAAAAGTCTTCAGCTTAAGGAAGGATGTCTTCAACCAAGCTGGCTTCCGGTTTTCAGTAAATCAGTGTCTTTATTCTTAAACTTAAATGGTTCGTATAATTTTTAAACGTTTAGATCTATTGTCTAGTAAATAATATTATTTCGCTAGCGGTTTCGCTCGATTGAGTATTGTATTTAATTATTTGTATAAATCCATAGAAAAACATGTTTTTGTGCTTACGTAAACGCGTTAGAAGTTATTATACTTCTTTGGCGTAATAAGATAAAAAACTTTTTAAAACTTTTATATTTCGCCTCATTGCGTTCGAAGCTTGACATAAATTGTATAAAATCAACATTTCCCTAAATAAATGTACCCTCTGAAAAAACCGTTGGACATCTTGTTTTTCCCTAAATTTGTACAAGTTGGCATCACTGTCAAAACACCGCGTTCCGATCTAGCAAGTTACCGGATCGTTAAAACCGGATGCCGGAGTAGTGGAGAAGCACATAAGTACTGTCGTGAGTTTCTAAATCGGAACGGTAATTAACGTTTGCCGGACCGGAGCGGTGGAGAAACAGCCTTATTCTACTTTTTTAGAAAATTAATACACAAACACAAATGTATTTAATGTATTAAAGGTTTTATTATACCGCATTATCTAGTAAAATAAAGTTTATTTCTATATAAAGAAATGATCATTTTTTATTCTAAATTGTTGTCTATGCTAACTTCAGGGTGCTGAATTTTTTTGTAAGTGATTGTACACAATTTCATGTAATACAAACGAACATAATTGAATAAATGTCTTGTAGTCGACTACTTTTTTAGTGAGATTAGAAAATGTGCTGAGCACGAAGTTTAAGACGACCTGTATGTTCAACTTTGTAGAGCGAGCAACGTCTATGTTGAGAACGTTGAAGTATTCGCTATCGCGGTTAATAACGCGCTGCTCGACTTGAAATAGTTGATATAAAAAACTAGTTCATCTCGTGCCGCTGAAAGACTGCTATTGTAACATTCCTATCAAGCGTGTAATTTTTGTATTATTCTGTAAAAGAAATAAATGTTCAAACAAATTATAAGGGACTTATTGAATCTGTATAAAAATTCAGCTCCAACAAATTCGAGTCTCAATTTAAAAGAAAGATTTATACATGATAAAAACAGATTTTTATTTAAAAAAGAAAATGCGACACAGGGAATCCAAGCGTTTTCTTTGGGTAGATTACATATAGATTTACGTTGTATTTGTGGTGTGGTCGGTGTTTGTTTCCAAAATAATAAGAATAAATACAGTATTAAATATTATTATCAGGCTAGATTTTTAGGGTTTATATAAAATCGTTGACAAAACTTACACATCCACCTACTGTGACCCTAATCAGGTATACTAAAATTTTATTATAGACTGATTACATTGCAGATTGGGTGAGGTCTCAAGGGGGGCGTTGAGAAAATTGATTCAGGGGTTTTTGCCGTCCGACTAACAACGTATCATTCACGTAATATCCCATGGATTTTCAAATTTCCTCTTAAGTAAGGAAGGTTCAAAATGTCAACCGTATGTACAGTTTTTACAGAACGGAGGGCAAGAACAAGATGCTTACCTGGTGTTAAGTAATACCGCTGGGAGAAGGCTCGCAAGGCGAACTTTTACACCTATAAAAGCACATTTTATTGTCGTGTCGTTATAATTTCTCGTAGATTTAGACAAATAAGCATCATTGCAAATTTTGGCTTGTATTTTAAGTTAAGACTTAGCGCTAAGATTTATTTAAAACAGTCCCCTGTTCTTAATCAGGCAGGAAGGTCATCTGATGTTAACAGCTCCTGTAGACAAGATACTAGAGGTCTCGCGTGTGCTTTGCCGGCTTTTATGAATTGGTTCTTGAAGGACATACGATGCTTATAGATCGAAACTTGTCTTCATATTAATTGCAATACCTACTAAGGTTAGCTTGGCTTCTGTTTCTTCTTTCTAGATAATTTGATTTCTAGATTAATACCTAACGCAATTCTTAATTCTTTAATTTTTGGACCACAGATAGATAGATGGTCTTATCCCGGTTTCATTTACCATAGAGCCGGAGGTAATGTTAATTGTGCACATCAAAAAAATCCTGACGCACAGCCATGATTTGAACGACCGATCGGGTTGAGTGTGGCACGCTTAAATAACAATAAAAAAGTAGAAATAATAACATTTAACCCGTCTATATTGTAATAATATCGTAATTAATAAATTTCATTTAAATACTCCCTGGTACACTCGCAATTCCTCCATCGGAACCTTAATGTAGAGGAAGATGCTACAATAATAATAAAGGCCGCTGGAGCCCACGAACTTGGACTCAACTCTTTGACCCGTGATGGGCCTTGTAAAAAGACTAACCCATTAGAACTAGTGAATTAATCTTAGTGCAAGTTTGTCTTAAGTGCTAAACAATAGTCAGTGAAAAAAATTCATTCAAAATCTGTCATCGAAGGGACTATTAATAAAAACCGATGCTCGTAACAGCTGATGACGTTGTTTTTGAGTGGATAATACCAAAACCTTTGATTTTTGTAAATATACCTGGTATGTTGATGTCATCGTAAACGGTTTTGACTTTATAACACAAGAACAGAGTGTATTATTTGTATTACTGGATTCATATTAGTAATTTTTGTTAATTTTAAATTACCAACTTATTAGTCTTAACTTAGCTAGATCGTTATTTTCCGTGATATCTTAGTAAAGACACAATGTGTTAAAAAAATTATATACTTCATTAAAGTACCAAACATTAAAATTATATAATAATTATAATATAAAAACTATTTTAAGAATCACCTCACGGTTCCAATTTACACCCGCGTCGCCATCATACATCATAAAAGTAATTTCCTTTAGTCTCCTGTAAGTTTAAGGTAGTCACTATAACACCGTAGAAATAAAAATATTATTTTATTACGGTTGTAAAATCTATCGTCTATGTAATTTTCTGGCCTACTGATTTCAGTTTATTCCGATCTCATAGACAAAATTTTATATCGTGGTATGATTTTATATGTAACATATTTCGATTTTTTTACTACTTTAGTTTCGCTTTTAAAGGACAGAAAAATCGCTCTAATTACACTATTTTATTACATATAAGAATTGTGATATGATTATAAGACTGCATTACAATTTTTAAGATTTGGAAACCCTATTAAGTAAAAAATACCTGTGTCAAGGTCAGCTCAGCCCAGCTCTTCCATAAAAAATTTAATATAATATATACTATATATTAAGTGATACTAAGATAACCTCATAAGAATAATCCATAGGGGTTAGATCAGTACTGCTTGGAGACCAATTTATGTTATGATTATGATTATTATAATATTTTATAGTTTTAAATGCGAAAAGAGTTTGATTTCAACTTTAAAATATTGTTGTCACGGGCTATTAAATTGAGTTTGATTTCAACTTTAAAATGTTGTTGTCACGGGCATCTAATTATTAAACAATGTATTTTAATCTATATCCTTTAAGCTATTCTCTAGTATTTTTTTCATAGTTGTAGTTATTACTTATTATATTCCAATAGATATAATGGTTTTTGTTGCGATGTATCGGGCGCGATGCGCGCGGGTCTAGGCCGCGCGAGTAGCTGTACAGGTGACATGAAAACAGTCGTGCTACTACGTACTATTTACAACAAATATACTAGACATGTTGTTATACTCAACGATAGATATCATTGCTTGTAGACTGATTTAATATTCTTTTGAACGGAACTAGGAATGACAGTAACTCATTCATGGTCAAGTGATTACAAATACCAATTCGTTCGGCGGTAATGGGTCACGCCTGTCACAAAGAGATTTTGTCTTTGTCCCAGGTATTTTTGAGCGAAGCCCAATTCGCGTTCTTTGCTGTAGAAATACAACTGCACTAAAGCAATTACGAGAGTTATAGTGAGATATGAAATCCAGGCCTAATTCTACGTAAGTCCACGCAATGCATATTATGTACTGAAAGTTTTGACGAACGGGAGATCTTCGTACCTATGGGATATGTACGAAGGCGAATGCCTAGGTTATTTACCAAGGGCCACCAGTCTGTTGCACAGATCACCGTTATCAAAGACGTTGTGCCTACTGAATGCTGTTTCCGACACATTTTTATGTTCGCAGAGTGAATTCACAGTAGCGACTTTGTGTGTATTAGGTACATATGTATACTTTGTGCAGATGCCTAAATTATTAGTTTTCGGGAATGCGTTACTAAAGTTTATGGTGTTACTTGCAATGCTGTTTTAGGGCATACAACAAATTTCCAAAAGGACAAAGTCAATCTACTATTATAAACACCGAAAGAATTGCGAAAGAAGTTCCTCTATGCTGATATAGATGGCGCGGATTTAAATGTAGAAAAATCCTATAAAACAATTACCGCTTATTGTAAATTTTGAACTTCACCTAAATTCGTTTTTTCGCCACAATATTAACTCTAAATTAATTTAATCTACATTTAATGATAACTATAAAAAAACTTGTGCGCTATCATGACACGACAATGAAATGTAAATATTATCGCTGCTACCAGTGACCAGTCTATCTGGTTTTCGGAGCGATGCGCGCGCGCCAAATATAATTCACGTATTCCGTGTATAAAATATATACAAAAGGTAAGTTTAAATGCCTTTGTATTTATGTTTAACATGATATTTTAACATTCAATAACTACGCTTGGATATGTTTTTATTGAATTTTTAAATTTATTATTGTAGATGTATTAATAATTATGTAAATGAGGAAAACGGTTATTAATTTAATAATAATGAGTTAATTGTTACATAGAAAACCTAAGTGTTATATACATATGAACTGCTACTGTGTGTATTTAAAACACAACAGTTCATGAGTGTTAAACAATAAACAATTGAATTGTGACTAAAAGTTAGTAAAGAGGGTTCGATTGCCGGCGAAACAAGTTGATTTGGTACCATAATATATAACATGTCAATGCATAACTACAGTTAATTTTTATATTATATAATTTTGTTTTTCCAAAGGAATGTTTGTTTTCGTATGTAAATTTGATTCATTTGCTGTGCATTTTTGTTAATTTAGGGTAAGAACAGGATTATTTTTCATATGTAAAAATTAAAAACATATTCTAAGAACAGAACACGAAAATGAAAATAGTCTGGTTTGCGTGTTTTCACACTATGATCACTCATTGATAGGTTCACAAACAATTTTTTTTTTCAGTAATCTATCATAATGAGCTGTATTAATTAACTTTCGTTATACATATATATATTGGATACAAAAAAGTTATTTATTTACATATAAAAATTACATGTGAGAGTTGATTATTCTGAAATACGAGTAGTGTTAATTAATAGTTTCCTTTTCAACAGTAAATAAGTTATATCAGTCAACAGGTGGCAAAATGACAGACTTTACAATCCAACGCGTTGAAGAAGCAGATACAGAGGAGGTCATGAAATTATTGAGAAGGTGATAAAATAAAGTATGATAAAACATATTTCGAACAGTGTTGGCCTAGTGGCTTCAGCGTGCGACTCTCATACCTGGGGTCGTAGGTTCGATCCCCGGCTGTGCACCAATGGACTTTCTATGTGCTCATTTAACATATGCTCGAACGGTGAAGGAAAACATCGTCAGGAAACCGACATGTCATAGACACAAAAAAAGTCGACGACGTTTTAAAAATGATCATGAAATAGATTCTGAAATCTGAGGCTAAGACCTAAAGAGGTTGTAGCGCCACTGATTTATTTATTTAAAACATTTTTCGAGTAGTTCCTTGTTCCAGTAAAGTTCAACAGAACTGATTTAATTTAATCTTTAAAATTAGATAACTTTCTTGGCACGAGAACTAATCTCTAAATGACTTCTCAATATCATTGTTGTGTCTATGGGCGGCGGTATCACTTTTCCACTTACCATCAGATAAGACTCATGCCCATTTGCCCTTCTAGTACTGAAATGATAAATGTAACACAATTATACATCTGTTTTTTATAACTATGTAAATTTATATTTTATGAAAGAAGGCCAATTCCGCAGTCATCCAGAGTGGCTAGACTGGCTTCCAAAAATCTGTGTGTTTTGGATTAAACAGTATTTCACTGAGGTATAACGTATGCAGCTCGACCACGCTCGATTACGACCTCATATAGAACTGCTCAGTTTTCGGGGCCGGTGCTCCCAAATACCAGGTTCTTCCTTTGGACCAAATTCTGCGAAGGGCTCCTGGAAGTTGTGGAGGCTAGTGCCTCGTTTCAGCGCAGAGTGAAATCAAAATTTCATCAGCATCACCTTGATAGCTGGTGTCTTTCACGGTTCAAGACATTTTCTTTTGCGAATTGTGGAATCGACGGTGGTGATTATAAAGACTATACTCCTTCCTTCCAAATGCCGGCAGCGCACCCACTAAAATGGGTATCCGTGGTGGCTGAGATGACTGAAATGTTGAGCATCCCGTAGGCTAGTTTGACCAATCCTATAGAAAAAATGTGTTATAATTCGAAAAATATTTGAGAATTACATATTTTCTTATTTATAATTTCAGAACGTTTTTCGTCCATGAGCCGTTGAACAATAAAGTCGGATATTGCAAATCAGAAGATGACGAATGCATTGATCTTGATAGCTACTGTCGCCACTGTCTTCCCGGAATATCCTATAAGGCTGTTGACAAAGATGGAAACATCATCGGAGTTCTTATTAATGATGTTAGTTCGGTCAAAGATGTAAGTATTAATTGAATTACACAAGTAATTTCACATATACATAAAATACAATTTAATAATTATTCATATTGGTAACCAACTAATATACCTACACTCATAAACGCCGATAAAAAATAAACCACTGCGGCTACAACCTTTTTACGTCCCAATATAAGGTAATTAGCATCCTGTGCTTAACACAGGCCGTCGACTTTTTGGGTCTAAGGCAAGCCGGTTTTATCACGTTATTTTCCTTCACCGTTCCACCGAATGTTAAATGTCATAGACAGAAAGTCCAATGCTCGGACCTACGACCTCTAGGATAAGAGTCAAACTGCAACTAAACCAACACTGCTCTTAAACGCGATCAAGACCTGGCGACAGACTCTCTCTCACTCTTTTTATAATCAGTGTAATACATTTAATGATACCAACATTTACCGAACACAGAGAGTTTAAATATTTCATGACGTAATTATTAAATATCTTCACAGCCATTGGACTTCGATATGATATTGAGCATGACAGTTAGTCCAGATTTCAAGAAAATTCTAAACATGTTAAAAATTCGTGAGAGTGGAGCCAAATTGAGTGAAAAGTATCCAAACGATGAGAAGCTGTTAGAAATAAAGCTCGCTGCGACAGATGCGAATTGGAGAAATAAAGGTGTCATGAATAGGCTCATGCAAGAAACAGAGTAAGTTTTCTATTAAAGTTTAAATATAGAACCTCTTTATTGTTTATCGCTATAGTCACTTAAGAATTACGCTTCTAATAATCTTAATTTAGTCACATAACTGTATTTATTTTTAATCTGTGACTATAGGAAAACGCGCGTTACGTCAAACGAAACGAAATGACAAAATAATTATCTATTAGAAACTGTTTTTTTTTCATTTGATGAATAATTCAAGACAGATGTTAATTCTTTTCACCTGACGTTTTATCTATATATATTTAAAAAAATGTAACACATTTAATTGAAATTTCTAGTAAACTATTTATTGATAGACATTTTTAACTGACATAATTTAAAAGGGAAAATTATCGTAACAAAAACCAAATTCGTATGCTTAAACAATGACTGAGTATTTCAAGGAATTCTCATGACGATGATATAGCAAAATATTTTCTTGTATGGATTTTTTTCCTCCGGACAAAAAAATATATATATATTCCTTGTATAGATTTACTAATTTACAGTTATTTCCTGTTGGGTCTGCTATGATTTTAATTGAAATGTGAGTGAACTAAAAAGAACTCTAGAGAGGAAATATAAGAAAATAAACTATATTGGAGTACGACAGATAATTTTGCGCTCATAATTTGCTTTTTTAAAAGAGTACCAAGAGTTATACGCCGGCCCCTGTCTACTTTGCTGATGAGTAGGGTTGCCTACAAATTCAAATTTAATTATTCGGAATAAGTGATACCTGTCTATCTTATGTTTCATAATAAAGATGTTTTATTATTTTATTATTCATAGAATTTATTTATAGAATTAATACTAAAGTGACACAATAGGTGATAGGCTAGTTTTGCACATTTCCTTTTTTCGAAAAGGGATCCGTAATCTTTTTTTTAGTCAGCGACTTCAGTCCATTAAGCGTGCGTGAATAATAATTTAAGAGGTTCTTATTGTTAGTTACCGAGTAAAAACGTACCTATCCGATAAGACATATTAAAAAATATAAAACACTAGATTGTATTGGCTATATTTTCAAATTAAGAAATACTTAACTTACAGGAAAGTAGTTAAGGAGTTGGGCATCAGGCTTATTCGTATTGACACTTCCAGCGCTTACTCCGCTAAGTCCGCTGAAAAAATGGGCTTTTCATGCGTTTACCAGCGAGCTTACTCTGACATAAATATCATAATACCCGATCCCCCGCATTTATACGACAGAGTGTTTATTAAAGAAATGTTTTAATATTTTATAGTACAAGTGGTTTTGTTTGTGGAATAAAGATTTGTTTTCAAAATTTCTTTACTTATTTCTAGCTATACCCTATATAAAATAAAATTTTAGGTTATTTATAGTTTAGAGATTTCAAAAGTATTCAATCTACACTAATATTATAAAGAGGAAAACTTTGTTTGTTTGATTGTAATGAATAGGCTCATATTAACTACTGGACTGATTTTAAAAATTCATTCACCATTCGAAAGCTACATTATCCACGTATATAGGCTATATTTAATTTTGAACAAAAATAGGGTTCCGTAAGATATTAGGGGTTTTCGGACACAAGGTGTAAAAAATCAACCAAAAAAGTTACTTATTTTGCGTACCCTGCCTAAACTATTAAAGATATAACCATAAAATGTTCTAAGTAATTGTAGATCTTATAAATATCTACAAATAAGTCCGCGACACACTATACCCATCTATGTCGAGTGAGGCATAATAACCATACATATATAAAATTCTCGTGTCGCGGTCTTTGTGGTTAAACTCCTCCGAAACGGCTTTCCCGATTCTCATGAAATTTTGTGTGCATATTGGGTATGTGTGAGAATCGGACAACATCTTTTCATCCCCCTAAATGTTAAGGGTAGTCCACCCTTAAATAATTTTTGAATTTTTAGATAAATTTTTATTTTTTTATCAACTGTATCAACAGCATTAAAAAATACAAACAACCCTAAATTTTCAACCCTCTATTATCAACCCCTATGTTTTATTATAAATTATATATATGGCAAAACGACGTTTGCCATGTCAGCTAGTTCTATAATTAACTCACAGTAACAACAAACATGAAGTGTCATTATCATTTGTTAAATGTCAATTTAGTTCTGCGATAGCGAATTTGCGCGGGAAATTTCGCTTACCATGGAGCTACCCATCATTAGAAAGACTAATATTTTTTTCACTATTACATAATACAATTTATTAAGTCATAAAACATATAATGCCTCAAGGTTTGTAAATAAATCAAAATATATCATTTCATAAATTTATTTACTTAATTGTTAGAATATTTACAAAAATAAATTGAGGTAGTACCACAAAATCTGTATGTATTTATTCTATTTTAAGTTCGCTATTTTTATTTACATATTATTAGGTTACTATGCTGTGTAACAAGAACCTGTGTTGCTGCTGTGTAAACATTAAAAAAATAACATTTTCCATTATCTCAAAATACCAGTCAATTTATATTACAATAAGTCATATTAAATACAATTATTTTCAATATAATACTCGGAAACATAATAATTTTTTCTAGTTTCCAAGTAATTGTTAAACATGTCTTTACTCTTTAGGTTTTTTGTAGTTAATTGTTATCATGTTCAATGTTTAAATAAAATAATTACATAAATATGCCATAATAATATAATTAAATATGTATGAATACATTATATTCATAGTTTTAAAGGGTGAATGAAGGTTTTATTCATATGTCGCATTTTTAAATAATTTTGTTTGAATTTGGGAGCGTTCTTAACCATCTCCCCCCCCCAAACCCCCCAAAATTTGTCACATAAAACTTGAACGCTCCCTTTATAAAAAAAATAACCTGTGATGTTAAATAAGGCAGCAAATAAATTACAGAAATTGTCTTGAAGTGGAAGATTCGTTTTAAAGGTACATTTAGATTATTTTAGTAATTTAATTTAAAATTAATTTCTGTATAATTTAAATTATTTATTTAGTTATAGAATATGATTGTTCACATAATTTCTTGCCGTTAAGAATATTATCCGAGTCATACAATAAAAATTCTTATTTAGGATAAAATTCATAAGCATTTGTATCTAAACCTAATCACTTTTTATGATTTATTTTTTCATTGGCCAACGCTTGACCTAATGACGCAGTGGCCACTGTAGAGTTCGACGAGCTTACAATTTTGTCTAACAAAGCTTGTGTCTGCATCTGTAAAAACCACCAATTTTTGACTTGATAAAAAGGCAATATATTCACACAATTATCTTTTTACATTCTACTTTCTCTCTTTTAATTTTATATATATCCTCTAAGTTAAGCTAGTTCCAGGAAGTGGTGGTGTGCAGCTAAATCTGCCTTAAGAAATTAAGAGTTTGCCTCGACTTCTGATGAAGAAACTCAGCAACTTCTCTGAACCCGAGTAAAAAATCCATAGTAAATGCTCTAGAAGATCTAGAAAATCTAAGAAAAATCGAATTCCTGCCCATGAACCATGCTGGTCGTCGGCAATTCGAATCGCACTTCGTTGAATTTGGTCTAGAAGGAGCTGGGAATCTTCCGCCCAGAGTCGAGCACAGTACACCAAGTAAGGTCGAATTTGCGCTTTATAGAGTTTCAAGAGGAGGACCCGAGTGATTAATTGTAGCCAAACAATTTACTTATTTATCAAACCCATCCAGTATCCAAAATCTATGGAAAAATGTGTTTTAAATAAAAATTTCAAGTTACTTACACTATTAGTTTTCCCTTTTGCACTTTCTCGTACTTTTTCTAATTCTTCCGCTAACATCTTTGACTTTTCTTGTGTCCTCCTTCGATGTACTAAATATGACTGTCTGGAATTTGAATAATTGACATCATTTAAATAATATTTTTCTAGAATGAACACAAAGTAAATAAAATACCAATGTTTGAACAGATCAAAATTGTGTCATTATGTTAAATAGACATATAAGTGATTGAAAAAACAAAGCGCAAATAGTTTCCCAGTCAAAAAAAAATTATCTCTTCAAACAAATTTACTTGAACAATTAAAACAGTCAAAGATGTTGTCATTAAGTACCTAATACATAGAATTAAGCCTGGACCTTTGATTTTGGTCCATAAAACCAGTATATTGTTCAAAACAATGTTGTTGTAAACGGTTTTGACTGTAATGTACAGAACAAAGCTAAAAAAATTATAACTTTATTTATTTTCTTCTATTAAATGTTAACCTTCAGGTACTATGAAAAAAGATAAAATTGATAATTTTACCTGATTACAACAAGTTGTATTACAGCCCCAACCATAGCTACAGTGAAACATAGTACTGTTATGGCCAGATTTGAAAGTTTATTTAAACCTTTCACTCCATAATATCCAGTTTTTTCATCATTTGCTTTGTTCTTGGGCTGCTCATAAAAGTTATATGCTGTATTCTTTCTCACGCTGAAAATATATATAAAATAGTTAGTTATTCTTTTGTATGTCTACTTAAACTGCTTACCTTATCTTACTCTTGTATATATATAATTGGAATCTTGGAATCGGCTACTATGATTTTCATGAAATTTAGTATCCGGGGGATTTCGGGGGCAAAAAATCAATCTAGCTAGGAATCATTTCCAGAAAATCATTTTATTCGTGTTTTATGAACTTAAACATAGAATAGCTTGTTTAAAGATGTTAGTTAAATAAAAACTTAAATATGAATATAATTATCTTTATTTGATAATTATATTCAAATTTCATCATTTTATTAGTATGTAATTCGTACTTAAATATAATTTCCAAAAAACACAATTTATAAAAATAAAAAAAAATACTGAGCAAAGCTCAGTCATCCAGGTATTGAAACATAAATCTAACAACTTTCAATGTTTCAAGAAGAGCAGTCTGTTGGTGTATTTATCCTTGTTTTATCTAGTGATATATAAATATCAAGGTAAAGACACCTAAGCATTACAAATTATAATAAGAGCATTAGACTCCTTATATGATTTTTGCTAGGCTTACATACAATATCTAATTACACAGAACCCAAAATTGAGAGGTAATTCTACATCCATTAGTATTATTAATAGCACACTAGTTACAATATTGTAACAAAGCTTACTAGTGACACAACTCCAAATCTGCATGACTTATAGATAGACATGAAACTAATCTACTAACTCAGTTATATACACCAAACAATTAAAAATTCAACACTATATAATATTAATTGTTAATTAAATTTATTTAAATATGTTCTGTTTTCAAGCTATTTTTCATACATATATATAAAATAATTTTAAACAATAAATATTAAATCACTGCCAATGAAAAAGCTTTACATCAAGATATGCCACCTAAGAATACAAAAACAAATAAGAATATTACTATAGACTTCCTTAATCTCTATATTAAATAAAACACTTACTTGTAAGGTGAATGTGTTCTATACACATATGAATGAGTCCTTACTTGGCTGTCCATTATATTGTCATATTGTGCCCTGCTGCTTGGTTTACTTAAAATGTTATATGCTTCAACAATCTTAACAAACTTTTCTTGAGCTTTAGCATCTTTATTCTTATCTGGGTGATACTGAAATGAGAAGTTACATAATTAGTATTTGCATAGTGAAAATCTACTTTCGAAAATAAAACCACTCAAACATGGAATCTCACCCAATATCTAAAAACTATATGTAATCTTTAATGTTCTATTAATACTCAGAAGTGACTGAAAACTTACCTCTTTACTCATTTGAATAAAAGCATTTTTAATTTCTTTGTCTGAACAATTTTTGCGTAAATTGAGAATGTCGTAGTGCGATTTTCGAATTTGACTGGAATAAAAATATCTATTTATTTATTTTTTTTGTTAAGATTGTTTATTTCATTAACCACTTTCCTACCTGTTTAAACGTACAATTGTGCATATTGATTTAAAATCACAAGTACGTTTTAAAAAATACATAACGATTTTGTAAAATAAAGAGATCTAAACCATTTTTGTGGACTGTTTTTATTTTGGCAATTGGCATTTCTTAATTCTTTTTTTCTGTATTCAGCTGTTGATGTTGTCTAAAAAACTGCCAATAATCAATATTAAAATGTACATTGTCAAATTGAAAATTGAATGACAAGTGTTAAGTTTACTCACAGATAAAAAAAACTCAACTTATAGTCTACGAATGTTTCCATTACTATGTCTATTTCTGTTTAACATTAATATTTATTTATAACATAATTTTTATTGTTAAACATGTCAGTACGTACTTAATAAATAATATTATACAATTTTGCAACATAAAATTTGCATGTGTCACCGTAGAAATATCCAAAGCATCGTTCGTGAAAATGTGATTTCAAAAATACATTATTTTATAAATTGTATTAAATTATAATTCGATATTATTCTGTAATATGAAAAATTATGATAAATGATAAGAATTTATAATAACTGGTGATTAGTGTGATCAAAGTGAAATCGAATCAGTACCGAAAACGTCTATTGAATTTGAAAATGACATCGCTCAATTTAGATAATAATAAATTATTTTATTCTTAATTTTACTTACTTTGAATTCATCTTTTACACATAGATATTATTTGGTCGTTATCCCTTCGATAACCTTTTTTTTATTTATAACATCTCTTTAAACGGCTATGACTTACAATAATATTCTAAATAAATAATATTATTATGTTTCTAACATACACAAACGATTTGTGACAACAATCGAGATCATTAAATTTTTACAATATTAGTAACATTTAAGGCTTAAAATGACATGAACTATGAAAGTGATGCCAGTTAACTTTTTAATTTATAATAGTGGGTAGCTAATTAAAATATTTAATAGGTCAAAATGGGAATTTAGGACGAATAATGCCAACACCATACTCGACTGCGTTATAGGTACCTATAGTCTAAAAAGCAAAAGTTATAATTTATTTTTTAAATTTTAAAGCTGTCCTTTAATGATTACATTATTATGGTTTTTTTAGCTCTATGCTTGTAAAAATAATTGAAAATTTTTAGTCCTCAGGTTTCTCTGAAAGATCAGAATTGGATGAGCAAGTAATGGATATTATATTAAAAAGTTAATAATTACGTTTATTTTAATATACTTACTTACATTTGATAGAAACTACATGAGAACGAGCAGCTAGGCGCTGCGAAACAACCGCTGAGAGCCGACAGCTGTGTGCGCTGAGTGCTAACTTGTTTAAATTCAGTATTCGCGCGGTAAACTGCGCGGGTGGACGTACGTTTGTCGGTCATGCGAGAGTCGGCTAGCAGGATGGCCGAACTCGAATTCGAGGCGCCGCTTGCCCAAATCGAAGACGCAGATGATTGTCTTTCTACTGCCGACTTTCCGCAGAAAACCATCAACGGCAATGACATACGACTAAACAATATTAAGAATCTCAAAAGTGGAATTGTCAAAATGAAAACTGACTCCAACAAAATAAACGATAATGACGAACCCAAACCGGTGAAGTGTAAACAGGATACTCTGCAAAACGGCGAGGGAGATAATTTCACTGAGACTTTCTCTGGCTCTCTGGAAGATTTAGTTAACACCTTTGACGAGAAAATAACAAAATGCTTCGGAAATTATGAGGAGAGTGTGGAAAAACTAGCGCCGGTGCAGGTTCGCTCGCAGGAGGAAATTATGAACGAGTGCCAGTGAGTATTGATTAATTATCACCCGTGATATCATCACATTTGTAAACAAACGAAATATTTTTTTCACAAATCTATTGAATAGCGTGAAAATATTATAAACATAGGGCGGTTTCTGCGCATGGCTTTCATAGTTGTGGAATCGATCGACGTAGGGGTGTCCACCCCAGGGCGTTGGGTCAGGGGTGGCATGACGCATCGTCCCACCCTGCTTTGTTCCCATTCCGAGTTCATCGAAATGTCGCACTCGACCAAACGCCAACGACTGATTTCAGAAACCCAATTACCTACATTTAGTACACAGTTATCAGTACGTGCGCGAAATTAATTGCAAAAACTATCTATTTTTATAAGGAAATGCTAATTATACTCAATACAAATTAGTACCGTTCAGTTTTATAACTTATATAGGTACAAAATAATACCAATAGTTGCGTACTAAATTAAGTCAGAATTTGGTTCTAATATCCTAGCGCTGACAATATCCCGATTTTGGTGGTTCACTTTAGGTGAATTTATTTGCAGCTAAAAACTAAGCAATACAATAATATATTGGGGCTTATAAAACATTCTCAAAAGGTTTATAGAGAGACTTATGTTGATGAAAAACAATTTACTCTATGAAATACCTAACATGGGCCCAAAAGTTTTCAGGCATAGAATTTATTTTTGATAGAATCTGATTTCATTATTCACTAGGCAACGAGCCTTTCACTGCGATCTGCGATATGTCGATAATAGCGGTCATACAATTTTTCGATACAATTATTATAGTACGATTTGTCTTTAGCCTCAAAATAGGCTTTTGTTTCGGAGATTACCTCTATCAGCGCAACATTTTTTCCGGCGAGCATTCGCTTATTGGTAAGGTTATGTAAGTTACCAACACATAATTTGTAGTAAATGTAAATTTTGAAAAAAATTAACATAATCTCTGTTGACCGACATGAATAAAGTTATCTTAGTTTGAGTTTGAATTAAGATTTATATGTTGGTACAAATGCCGGTTAGAATTGATACTTGAGCAAACTAACAATTTTCTATTACAGAGACAAATACATAATCGACTATTGAAACATTAGATTGTAAAACTATCTATGGAACCACAGATGGAAAACTATGTAAAGAATACTACAACATTTCTCGTAGACTTTCCAAAGAGGTTCGTTTGTAACAACTGAGAGAGCTCAAACACAATTGTCTCTCACGGTACTATCGTCTAGTCTCCCCATTGTTTTATGAAGATAAAGTAAAAAAGAAATTCTTTTTTGCTCTCCAACTTGTAAACCTGGAAAATAATGGTTATACTGCATACTGAAGTTTTTATTCATTTCGCTGTTTTAATTTTAGAACAAAGAAAGGCAGATTTACACCTGGAAATTATAAGTTTTTAATATTTTGAACCGTTATGCAGTGGAATAGTAAACAAAAGTTTGTTCAGCTGTGTCAAATGTAACTTTGGAAGCTGTCCAGATGACCTACATGCCACGAAGTCGGGAACCAATAAATCGAATTTGCGAACGTCAAGGACCTTTCCTTCACACCTTTTAAATGTAATTAACCTAAATCGATATTTTTGCGTGTAAAGAAACGTGACATTTGGTTTGTTTTTTAACTTAGCATACCATCGACATGTTTACAAATTATAATTTTCAAAAAAAAAAAAAGCATTTTCTAAAGTCATTTTTAATCATTTATTTTCGTCGTAGTCCAAGATCGAATTCAATGGTTTTTTTTTTCTGAAATCTTTAAGCGTATGACCTGACCAGTTTTTAGGGTACACATCTACTGACAACTCTGTCAATTTAATAAATAATTTGATAAACTTTCGTCCCATTTACATTATCAGTATTTTTACTCTGTACGTGGTGTAGGTTATATAGGTCAGTATTATTCGCAAGTTCAACCACAGTAGCTGACCCTAATTGGCCTATAACCTTTAATGTTATATAAAGCAACGACAAAGATTTATAAAGGATTTATGTAAACAGGAGCCACTTAACCTGCATTAATGCTTTGCAATTTCGCAATTAGTAATGACATCTTTATGTCTTTGTGTTTAAGTCATTTTTACAATGCAGTAAAAGTTCTAAATGGTAATAATATTCGTCATCACATACAAATACAATTTCACGGTTAATTCGTAAAGGGTTTTAATTTATATTTTACACATGATTAGCGATTTTATATCTGTAGTAATAAAACCGTTAACAAGTAAAATGGGCGATATTAATAAAATTGATTGATAATGTAACCCACTGTATTCATATAATATATACCGTCTTTATTTATCGATATACTGCAATACATAAAATTTACGAAAATTCATAATGAAGTTTTTAAATTAAGAACAACAACCGATACTCCAACAGCAGGTGTACTGATTCGTCTGTGATTCGTGAAACACATGTTACGGCAGATGGGGCACCTTGTGCACCTTGCCGAATATTAAATCACCCGCATCATCTCATGATTAATAGCATTTTGCATGGATCCATATGCATCCGGTGTAAGTAATATGTTGTCGCATATCAATGTGCAATACTAAAGGGAATCGTTTGTAATTACATATTTCAATTCTATGACAAAAAGGATTTTTCCCATTCTATAAACAGAGTGTATGTATCAAAATAATTTCCTAAAAATGTTCAATATTAATTTAAAATATTAATTAAAATCAACTTTGACAAGAATGCAAGCATTGAGTTACTTGATACTTTATTTTTTGTTAATTATTATATTACAGTAATATTACCTACTAAGTTAACCAAGCTCCATGTAAAAGATTACCTAAATCTAATATAGTACAGCGTATAATATGAAAGCTTGCACCATGATTAACTTTCGATCGTGGGTTTGTTTACAAGTTAGCACTGAATTGCAAATCACCTCTGACCCCAAACAAGCTGATAACTTTCATGAATATAGTTAGTCCACGATAGTAAGATAATTTATTTGTTGCGGTGGGTAACCAAAAAAAATGTAGTGATACCTCATTTGTATTGGCCTTATTGCACGACGACGACGTGTGTTGACGGCATGCCGGTTCCTCACGATGCTTTCCTTCACCGTACGAACTAGTGTTAATCGCGATCATAGGCAAAAGTCTATAGCCGCGAATCGAACATGTGACCTTAGGGATGAGAGTCGCTAGTTGAAGCCTAGGGTAGGCGAACACTACTCTCTAAGTAGGAGGTTGCAAAAAAATTATATTTAACGATCTATCATAAGCCTAATAAGAATTTGAAGACAACCCTAATTTACTTATAAAGAATATTTATCATAAGAAAGCGTCCACTGGTCAGTTAGTCTCTATTAAGGGGAAGACGCTTCGTTCTAGTATTATATAATTTACTGCACTTAAACTGCTCTAACAAAAAATATCCTGAACGTTTTACCCTAGTAAAATATAATATTGACGTGTGCGTATGTGTATCTTTGAGTGTATGGGTTTATATACATTCTATTGTTGATAATTACTATTCTACGCTCGCATTGGTTAGAAATTTACCAAATTGTTGAGTTACGAGGTCCCAAAACAATTTATAAATGAGCTCATATCGTGGTTTCTGTTTAGTATTCATTATGGTTGCATTATCAAGACATGAGCGTGGCACACGACGCACGTCCGTCAACCGCATTTTGAATGTGATATGAATTTTTTATGCCTTTATGTAATTGCAAGGGGAGTTTTGGCGTGCTTTAAAACAACCTTTTCAGCCAACCCTTAGAGTTGAAAAAATCCTCTTATAACACCCTTGTACGCATATGCGACAACTTGATTAACGTTGGAACATTTTTTCATTTCGCCCAACGAGCGAGATGAGAAACTTTTTGATTATATAACGAGTCGAGTTTGTACCTCGAATACTAATTCGTAATATAACTTTCCGGTGATAACAAGGTTACTTAAATACCTTTTCATATTAATATAAATATATATATTTACACTTGGGTGCCAATTAGAAGTTCCGTCTTGTTTCCAATTTTGTACCCTGTATTCCAAAGACAAATAAGGTTGTAATTATTATATCTAAATTCAAGATTTCCTACTCAACGCTATCACTTTGATCTGTATCGAGAGAATTGACCGTTTGTTCGTGCTCAAAATTCTTCAACCGAGAATCAAACCCGTTACAAGACCGCTTAGCCACGGCCCTCACTCAATGCAATATTTTTTTAATCATATTTATACATCTGTTAAGCTTATTAAGACATATTTCTCATACTCGTTTTATCGTTGCGTGTGACTTGTGACCTTATGTGATTTCGAAACTAACCTCAGTTTCAGTTAAATATTTTAATATCATGTATCACTTCGTTGATTTCACGTCATCTTAACGAAGCATTGTAATATTATTTATATTAGAAAAGATGCCTACATTACAACACCAATGTTATAATCGTAAAATAATTTTTAAATTCCTAAAAGTCAATCCATTATTTTGATTTTTGTCATTACATAATATACATCATTACAATTTTCTTAACCTTCATATTAATTAACTTAATAAAAAGAAAAAAAATGTTTGGTCCATGTGGCAGTGTACCTTTAAGGCTGGCAGCATATTGCGATATTTCTTGTATTGCGATACTTATTCGTTGAGCGAGGAAAACACCAGCTCTGGAGTCGCTGGTACTATTTACCAATTTAATTTTCGTCGCCAAAATAATTAGCTAGAACATTGATCGGCGATTGATGATTGAAGATTGATGATGATGATGAATGATTGATGATTTTTAAAATGATTGAATAATACATAGAATATTAGGTCCCGCAATGGGGCAGAAATTCCGTGTAGTTTCATGGATCTTTCCTTTTTGGTAAAAATGTCTATGCTTACGTACTCCAACTGTTCATCATAATTAATTTAAGAATAGGTTAAGAAGATAACTGCTAATAGCCACAAATTTAAGAAACATATACATTATAAATGCGGTTTTCCTCCTCTGTCTTTGTTTTAAGGAATTTAAAGGAATTTGTACTGATGTAGCCTTTCAGGCAAGAATAAACATCTTTTTATTTGTTTGTGTTTTTGTACTCTTAGATTATTTATATATGCAATAAATAAAAAAATAGCCCTTTCGTGTCCTTTTCAAAATAATAATATGACACTTTTAAACTATACTATATGTGTGTATATATGTACCATACTCACTGATTGCCCTACACGTGTCCCTATGTGTGTATAACAGTTTGCGTGTTAAACATTATCGGAAATTGGTCTGGCCTTCCTGAATATTGCCACTTTCTAAAACATTCAAGTGATAAATTCACTTCTTAAAAGTGAAATTCAGTTGCCTAACGACATTCAACTCGTAAGCCTTATAAAAATTTAATTAATTCATGTAAAATCTTTTGCGTAATATTTTGTTATGAAGAATGTCAAAAAAGCCAAGTCTTAGTTTAATAAAAACGCATTTTTTTATATTACTAACGTAAACCGTTTTACATACTTTAAATCAGTTGACAGCGAGATACCGCCACATAAATAATGATAATAAACATTAACATGATTTATTATATAACATTAATTAAAAACAGTATGTTATTAATTATGTCGCGGTAACACTAGTGCCGCGAAACTAACACTTACAATCGGCTCGAATATTCGCCTAAATGTGATATGACCTAATAATATATTAAAATCAATAGTACATATTTATTTTATAAAATAATTCTAAATGTTCAAAACTCATAATTCTTTATTTATTTATCAATATGTACAATAGGAATCAGATTGAGGCCTCCCTAGTAAGTCAGAGACCTGTGACATGAGACTTCGGTCTTCTATAAAATAAAAAACGAGGGTACTCTAAAAATAATAAATATATAAATAAATTATAATGAATGTGTACTTTGTACGTTTGTGTGTGGAAGATGAAAAAATTAATAATTCTATGCTATAGTGTACATAAAAAAATGGATTAAGGAAAAATTTAATTTAAAGGATTTAACAATGCTTCTTTTTGTTATAATTGAATGTAGCCAATGGCTTACATTTGTTTTACATTTGTGGTATGTAAGATTATTCAAGTTAAGGATTTTATTTAAACTATTGTGATTGGCTGAGCGATTGTTGAATTGATTACGTGCAAAAATAGTCTACTGCTAATTAAATATATTTTATAATTAAATAGAGCACTTAGATATTAAAATATATTAATGCAAATTATTCGAGTTGAGTTTTTAAATCAATTTGCAGGCTTATCGACTGCGCGGCGGATGCCCTAGATATTGTTGTCGGGAATTATCAGACCTGCAGCTTGCTATTTGCATATTTACAGGTCATGTAAAATTTACATTTCTTCCGCTTTTAAATAGGGTATTTATGTAGCTGACTTTTAAAAATTAGGCAGTGTGCTTCAGACACAATCACACATCTCTGTTGTTTATGTGGTGTGTTTTATAAAGAAACTGGTTTCTGTGGACCAAAGTTTTAAAGTATGATGTCAAATAGATTTAAATATACAAGCTGTATAGTTTTAAGCGTGTCCTGTGCGGTAAGAAAACTATGACACTGGCCACTTTCGGGTAAATAAAATAAATATACATTAAAAAGTTATTATACATTTATGACGCCTATTGGTAATCTATTATTTTCTCATTAAAATTTACGCATAATTAACGTATTTTTTCTTTATTATTAAAGTTTACCACAACATATATAGTACTAAATCTACTATAAATTAGCTAAACATAAATGTAACAAAAAAATAAAAAATATATTTAGACACAGGATAAAATAAAAATGCCAGAAACTTTTGTTAAGCAGAGAAAAAAAATTCAGCAAAACAACGTGTTAGGTTCAAAATAGGCACTTTACAATGCTTTTTTTAAAGTCCACTACCGAATATATCCTTAAAATCATGTTATAAAAGTTGCCTATTATTCAAAGATTAACAAAGAACAATTTTTCTAAAAGGCACACATAAGAAAATCAGTCCTAAGTGACTTTGGCATTTCACTATTAGTATATTCAATCGTAATACAGAAGACATCTATATACATCTTGCATGTTCTTTTAGTCTTCGTAAACCTTCTTAATATAATCAAGAACCCTCTTCAATAAAATGCCGAACTCAATCGATTTAGTTACGATTATGCGGGCCGGGTTGAATGACCTCAGTTTCGCAAAGACGTACTTACGATTATTGCACCCTCGCATTCAAAGTATATTATATATACGCTTAAGTTGACTGAGTAAATTGCAATCTTATTATATATATATTTATCTATTACACACCAAACAAAAAGAGAAAAATAAATTCTCATTTTTTGCCATATCTTAAGTTCTTCAAATTTGTTAAATATTCATTATGTTTCGGAAAACATTTCAAAATTATTAGAAATATCAAATTAAGGGCCTGTTTCACAATATATGGATAAAGTGCCAAATAGCTATGCAACACATAAATTATTCGAAAGATAAAAGTTCCAAATAACATACTTCACATTTAATGACGTATAGCGCTATCTGACAGTCGTGAAACGCAAAAATACTGTTTATCCTACAAATAAGTAACAAATAGCTTATTTGGAACTTATCCGGACATTGTGAAACAGGCCCTTAGTCTCTTTAATAATAAAAAACCAGAACAAATTGAATAACAACCTACTTGTCGTGTCTACATATCATAACTTGAGAATGCCATTTTCTAATGATCTAACTTTCTGTTAATAATTTATCAAAGAAAAATTTATTGAGAAATTTAAATAAGCAGGTTCGTAATCTTTATAATCTCATTAGATTTTACACCAGATGGGTGGATTTTTTAGGTCTTAGGTACTGTAGGGCAGGCACCGAGTTAAGGTGTATACTTAAGTTTATGTATAGTAAAATATATGTAATTATTCAAGTATAAAATTAGAAGATTTAACTCGGCGCCTGGTAGCCCAGAGCTGGTACTATCTTCGCTCAATGAATAAGTATCGCAATACAGCGAGGAAATTCTGCTAGCGTTAAAGGTACACTGCCACAGGGAGCTTTTTATATTTGTTTTAATTTTTTATATGAATTAATTTAAAATTATATTTACCATTGAACTATAGAAAATTGTAAATACTGGGTATTTCATTGTTATGATTAATTTTTAATAAAAGATTCAATTCAATTGGTGAATATCACCATGAATATGAAAATTTATGAAATTCGGTTTTAAATAAGTACGTAACCAACCAAAAATATGTACCAATAATGCATTGCAACAGTGTTAATAAGAAAGTTCCCTAATGTTTGAATATCTATAACTCATGTTTGATCATTTACTAATTAGAAGTTTTATTATCGAGCAAATGTTTGGCTTAAACAAAGACTTGGCTTTTACTTAGATCGTAAAACTAAGAGTCATCATATTTCAAGTTCCTTTGTCTGTTTTCTTTGATCCAGATCAATGCCCGTCATTAAGCCTTCAAAGGCATTGAAAAATAGTTACAATTTGAAGCTATTTTAAATATTAATTAATCTGAATAAATATCACATTATATCGAAGCAATGCTGCCAGCGTTAATGGTACACTGCCACAGGGACCAACCATTAAAATTTGTTTAACTTTTCCATTTATTAATTTTTAATTCTTAATAATATACAGATTAAAGACTGTATATATGTGCTGGAAATATCATATATCGTTATTAATATTAAGGCGTTTCAAATCTGTCGCAAAAACTCTTACACATAGTCTGTGGTTTATGTGATTTCGCAGAAAACCGTATAGCTTTTAAACGTACCATATACAAAATTTACACTATATAATCTGTAGATACTTCATCGTTAAAAAAGAATAATCGTTATTTCGTTCGGGATAACGAAGGTGGTGTTGAAAGCTTTGGATTTAACTATAAAATTAAATTAATCTATAATTTATCGCTTTCCATAGAAAGTTCTTTCTTAAATTATCCGAATAGTTATGAACATTGAAAAATTATAAACGACGTAGTCTAATGAACTATAAGTGCGTGGGTAACAGTTTGAATCAAAACATTATTCGATTCAACGACTTCGATAATCGCCTTAGAAGAAAGTTTAAATTTATGACAGGGTTGGAACACAAGTTTATCTAGTATATCTATGACTTTATCGAGACTCACGCCAACTTTTGGATAATTTTAAATTTGGAACAAACTGTTTAAAATATTGCTTACTGTTTAGGATTTTTTTCTACTAGTTTTGCTTACTGTAGTAACAATTAGGGACTCTAGGAGAGGTTTACATGATTGAGTAAGCCATTGTGACTTTAATGTTTTGAATTCAATCTATTCAATGAATAGAACCTATCATTTGAATATTCGTAACGGGCTCATTGTTTAATGTCTCAATTTCATTTATTTGCGTAATACCTTTGAAATGTATTTATTCATTACAATACACTACATAATATGCAATGCTACAGTATAAGCTATCTATTTTAAAATATGTAAGCTTACAATTTTAGTCTAGTATTTGCTTAACAATGCGGCGTAGCTATTGGATAGTTTAACAATGTTTTTTTTTTTAATATTCGCGAATTATTCGAATGAGAGGTGCCCGAACGCAAAAAATTTGCTGATTTTCAACGTAGGGTATGAACGAGAGGTGACAATATTAATATTCTGCAAGAAGTCACTATCTCAGAACAAACCGCCTATAAATTGTTATAGTGCTGAAAACAACTGTTAAATAGAAGATATGATATCGTTACCAGAGACTATTTTAGGCGAAGAACAAAAGAAGCAAGTGATATTATCTAATCACTGCACTGCTTTCATACGCTGATAAAATAAGATAATATTGGTACAATACTGCGATTTAGGGCAATTCTGCATATTTCTGAAAATAATGTGTATAAGATTTTAAAATAAAATCATTTCATCAAAAAAGCAACATAAAGAAAATCATGCTATAAAAATAAATAATAATAATACAAATTTATTCTATATAAATACAAACACATGTCACAATTAACATTAAGTAATTAAAAAAACAATATATATATATACATACATATTACCCCCACGGGTAAAAGCCTCTTCCAAGCCAGTCCACAATTTTCTATCTCCAGCCATCTTTGCCTCGCCGTCCATCTGGTACAAGGCCAAGGACAAAAAAAAATAAACACTTTCTAGTGTTCATTCTTTTCTCCATTGGTCTTGGATCCTCAGATGTCTCTGTTTCAAGCAGCAAGGCAAGGTAGGTGATCAGCCTCCTGTGTCTGACACACGCCGTTGTCGTCGCTTTTTATCGAAGACATGCCGTTCTTTTTGGTACCATTCACAGTACGAGGTTGTTAAAAGGACACACAGACAGACCACTCCATCTAGGTGCAGCCGGGATTCGAACCTACAACCAGGCGTTGTGACGTTTAATCTGCTAGGCCAATACTGTTTCAGAAAAATAATATAAGAATTCTTTTTTTTAAGTAGTAGTTATTAATAAATTCTTAATATTATTTGTTGCTTTTTTTAATTTTATTCTTTTGTTTTTCTTTTAAATGTAACTTTGTCTTTCAGTGCTTGTTTTCTGTTTTTTATTTAATATGTATAATCTGTTTTGGCTTTGTGTATTGTATTTGTATTTTGTATTATAATATGTATTAAGTAGCAGTTAGATACTTATTTAAAAAAAAATATAGGCCATTTTTCACAACCTCTATATTTAATTAAGGTTAAATTTGGCTATCTCGGGGTTACATATTTATAAAAACGTCAATCAAACCATGATTGTAAAACAAAGGCGCGCTATATTTTTGTATTTTATCCTCAAAATATTACGTGAAACAGTCGTGCACATGACACATCGCCATATGCCGCGGTTTCCTTGAAATTGCCCACACATACATAGTGTGTATTGTAACAGCGTACGACATTTTGTTATTTATATAAGCAAATAATGATTATCAAATAGAGCAGTTGATTCTTATTTGCGCAACTCTTTCTTTTGGTAACGGAAAGCGAGATTGTCCTAAATTGAAATCGTCTCCTTGAAATGCATTTATTTATTATATACCTCGTTACCTCATACATACATATAAAAGAGTACATAAGTGTCGTACAAGTCGTACACAACGACAGGCTTACCGCTACAAAGTTGAAGGCTACAAGCTATTTCTTCCAGGCAATTTGCATAGTATTTCTTGTAAAAATGTGTAGTATATAGGCCTACTTTAGAACAGAAATCGTATTTATTCAATACATGAATAATACAGTTTAAAACGAATTAATTTATTTACACGTAGTAAGTAATTAAAAATAAAAAAGCACTAGAAAATACTAAACGTTTGGTCCCTGTGGCAGTGTACCTTTATTGCTGGGAGTGTGTCCTAGCTGTATTGCGATACCTATTCGTTGAGCTAGGAAAACACCAGCTCTTGGGTCACCGGTACTATCTACCAGGCGCAGACTACTATCTTTAATTAGTGCCTGTACTTGTACCTCAAGACCCAAGAGTCTCTAATCTAAATAGAAAATAAAAATCAAAGTAGTTGTTTACTATTTTTTTGTCCAAGGGAGATGAAACGGGGCAGTAGGATTTTCGTATAATCTAGACTAGCCTAGGCATATTGTATAGGTACGAGATTAAAATTAGTGGCGATACAAACTTTTTAGGTATAGTAAATTCTGAATTATTTGTCTATCAATAAGACAAGTAGGTGATCATCCTATGCTTGGCACACGCCGTCGACTTATTGGGTCTAAGGCAAGAGGGTTATCTCGCGATGTTTGCCTTCAGCCGGGGTTCGAACCTACGACCTCAGGCCGTAGGCCAAAACTGCGAGAAAACTTTATAAAACTAAGAAACAAGTGATCTCAACAACGCTGAATGAATTTCACATTGAATATGACGAAGCATAATGCATGGCCCAATTGATTCAATCGTTTGTTATGACGTTTTAAAAGCGATGATAAATGATTGTCCTGTGACGCATGAACTGATTATTATTATTTGTCTAATATATTATTTTTTAATATTAATGCTTTGACTAGAATGTATAACCTGCAACTTCAGGCAACCGTCAAAGTTAAAAAATAATATAATACTCTCAATTCTAGACCAAACTTTTAAAATTTGTTTTAATTTTCTATGTATTAATTATTATTACTATGTAGGTTACGAATTATAAATACATTATATTTGTGTGTGTATAAATACAGTGGTATAAATAGTGGTTCTCAATTGGTATAAGAATCTTTAAAATAAATTTTGTAGATCCAGAAATTACACCATGATCCAAACATTACCTCATAAAAAAAATTACGAAGTCGCCATCGAATTCTCTTATATATAAAAAATCTTATTAAAGATTAAGTTCTAATTTCAAAAATAATTATGCTATTAATACCTGATTAGTAATTCATAATTGATAATTGAGGATTCCAATTTTAATATTCCTACAGACGACTCGGTACGAAGTATTACGTTGTTCTTTTAGAAACAACAATTCTTTATTTTCTAAGTGGATCATATCTGTCCCGGACGATCGTAAAACGTCTAACGGATAGTTTATTTATTCAATGCCGACTAATCACTGATGGGGCCATATTTCATTCTCCACGGCATTTTCTAATCTCTCCAAAAGCTATATTTCTTTTAACAGTTTATCGTAACAAGAGAAACTGTATACCGCTGACCTTACGTCGATCAAAAATAGATGTTTGAACCTGTAAATGATTTTCAAGTGAACCTTAGTGGCAACTAGTAAAAGCTTTTTTTATCAAAAAGTTCGTGCGCTTTTAAAAAAATCTACGACAGGCATTTGGATATTGAAACTAGTTAGGTATTTAGTCTTTTGACCAAACGGTACACAAGAGATATGAAAGGTGATTTCTAGATCCAGTACGATCCTTCTAAAGCCAAAAATAGCTGTCTTTACTAAGAAAATTCAGCATTCTAAATTCGAAACTTAGAATTAGATTATAATGCTTGTTAATAAATGCTTGTTGTTGTTAAAAATTGCTAATAAATGCTTTATATAGGGCAGTGTACACTCACGTTTGCATAATAAAATTATATTTTGTTTACAATTTCAAAAATCGAATAAAAAACTTGAAGAAAGTTGAGTTCAGTGTGAGGGGATCAACTATGTCAACCATACCTGATATAGCTTTCGTTAATGTTTAATAAAATAAGATATGCCTGCTGTAGTGTTAAGTTACAACCTGTTTCTCCCAATATACGAACACCTGCTATCGTATTCGTAATCTAACACAATATCTCTTCAAAATATTTCTTTTGAAAATTATTGTTAGCTATTGTTTTCTCGGCCTTTGCATACATAAAACCACTTGCTACAATATTTTTGGTCTGAGTCCTCAGACTTTTGTATCTGTTTCTTAATCAATTCGCAATCTAAGCAAGTAAGTGATTAGTCTTCTGTGTTCAGACACGCTGTTTTGGGCATACTGGTTTGTCCATGTTTTTCTTCACCACACGACTGTTAACGTATATAAAATCCATCGGTACACGGCATTTGAACCTCAGACTAAATCCCATCCGGCCATCACTGCTTATCTAAGCAATACTTAGCATATAAACCTGGCAATACTTCCTTTAAGAATTCTATATTTAGTCAAAACAATTTGCAGTAATAATTCACAACTGTGTAAGTTATTGAAGAATCCCATTTCTTTATTAGAACGATTACTGTGACATCATTGTAAACCTAATCCTCTGTCAACGAAGGCCTTATCCAAATGGAATCAGAACGTTCGAGAAAATAAGAAATCGTCAATAGCTCACAAACATACAAATATACAATAGACAAACTCTTATTTCCCGGTATGATTTACGAGAAACCTGTGTACGAAAAGTTTATTAAGAAAACACGGTTTATCTTCTTGCTAGCTAAAGCTTTATTGGCAAATAACTGGAATCATGGTTAACGCTTTAAAATTTAACTGTTGTTATTGGGGTCAATGTTATCTAATTTTACACGATATACTTGATTGATGGATGCTATAATCTATATCAGTTCTAATGGTTTTTGTAGTCTACGCTACCGGAGATATCCGTTATCTGTAATACAAATTGACAATAAACTCATTTGTCAATTGTTTACCGAAATTTCACATATGGGACAACATCAAATTTTACGGAATCAGTAATAGGAATTTCGAAAATTGCAATTAAATAATAGTGTATTTGTTGTCATCATGATATTATTTATACCTTAGTAATGGTACTGGGATGGTGTAGTGATATGCTCTCAAACATTACGTTAAAGCGAGGACAAACAAACACATGTAATAAGTAAGAAATAAGCGCTAACCAGATCTATCCTAGAAAACCCCGATATCGCACACAGATACCGAGGGGACTATTTTGTATCGAAGAAATCGTACAATTGCGGGAAACTTCCGCGAATAAACATAAACTGCAATTGTAAAAAGCAACTAGAAATATAATAATAAAAAAATAAGTATATTAAGAATGCAAGGTTCCTATGGAGTTTTTCACGTTTTATTGTATACATATTAGCTCAGTAGCGAAATGGTTAACCATAATAAATTTGAATTTAAAAAAAGAACGAAAGGCCTATTTTATTGTGTATATAAATTAAATTATAAATCCTAGCCATAGATAAGCGTCATAGATACAATAAACACAGCTGTTTTTGTTTATCTTTCGTGGAATTTTTTCGCCTTTACCTCAACGATCCCAGTTGTTTATAAATACGTGCTCATTCGCGATATTTACGTCATTCCATCTGGATTGTTTGGATGACTAAATATGTTGAATGACTAGTACAACTGCGGCTATATCTGCATTTAAGAGACTATATAATCAAAATTGTTTTTTTCAAGGAAAATAAAAAAAAATCCTAAAGACAAATATAATCAGATTTTGTATAGAAACGGTGCCTCCGGTTGTCCCAACATCTGATGTTAAGTGACACCCATGGACACTCAGTATCAGGGGCCGGTACGCTCTTTCCCTGTCAAATTGGTTCGGAAATATATCAGTGGGTTTCACATAGTAGTGGTAGTTTAAATTCCTTCTGTTGAATATACATTTACAGTAGTTTTAGTCTTAATTAACTAAATCATTAACTAAACATAACAATTAAATAAAATTTACAACTTTCTTAACCTACTTGCAAACCTACCTACATAACTATGCAAACTTGTTGAAAATATACAGTATCTATTAAATATCGACCTGCGACATTTAATCCTTTTATATACTAACATAGTATATTGCTCACGATGAATAAGTTAATTGTAGGGAATTCATGAAACAATGAGGTACTCATATGATATCATTCCTTGACAATCATGTTGACTACTAATCACTAATATGTGTTCTACGTTGGTATTCTGACTTCCAGCTATATCGATCTTAATATCTGCTGAGTTGATTTCGTACGGAATCGTACGGTACAAAAACATTAAAGTTAGATACATATTGACATCGCTAGTGGAAGTTACAGAGTACCAGTGCTGTTACATATAATTACATTATTTTGTATACACATCTCAATTATGTATTTTAAAATTCCATTGATATACACGAATTTGTATTTATTTACACTTACCTTAAATATACCTATAAAAATGGTTACACCAGGTATTAGGCCATTTGCGGCCTTATCGCTAAGAAGTGATTTCTTCCAGGCAAGCACAGTATGTAATAAAAATAATACAAAAGAATCTAGACTTTATATTAATAAAAAATATCTTAAACCCTAAACATTATAATCACGAGCTTTCAATATTAAGAAAATACAGAAGGTTAAATATAAACGAAATGAGAATTGCTGAAATAACGAAGATTCAACCATAACCTTGCTAAAACAAACTCTTTCAAGGACGTCGTCTGTCGCCTTTCATCCGGTCGTTTCAATAGACCCTCTGCGCATGCTCGGTTTAGGGACAAAAAGTTCAAAGAAAATGATTTATGGTCACAAGTTCTTGTGCATACACTAGATTTTGTTGCAGTTAAAAGCTTACCTTAGCTCGTAAATATGCTCTTTTTTGTTTTGTTGCTCTTGAGTCAAAAGATTTACTATTGCAAAGAGCTTTTCCCACAATTTAAAAGGATTCTCTTCTAGCCAAGAAAGTTAGTTCAATATAAACTTGTGAACGGCAATCACACATGAATTTGAAATGTCTAGTCAATGTGAGTTATTATGCGTGAATTAAATATCAGTCAATTTATTACAAAGAATTGATTGCGCTATAATCTCGTTAAATCTTAACGATTTCAGTTTCAGTAAATTACGATCATTTTCCCTGTCAATTATACCTATATTATGCCAAGCTATGTAATTATTTTATTAACATACCTAACTAGCGGACCCGACAGACGTTGTCCTGTATGATATTTCATGTGATTAGGATATTAAACAAGGTATGAAATTACTGACTGTAGCGCCATCTGCAGGGATGGTTTGTGAATCCAAACCATCCGGACTCCACCCTAACCCATACAAAAAAAGTCCTTCAAATCGGTGCAGCCGATTAAGAGGAGTACGCTAACATACACACATAGAGTAGAATTATATTTATGTAAGCTATCCTATCTTTTTGGTTAAACTGCACATGATGCAAATTTGATTAAAATTCGGTTATGTAGTATACGAGTCCATAGCCGACAAACAACGTGACGCGTAATTTATATATATAAGATATACGTCAATATAGACAGGAGCACAAAATCTGAGTTGTATTTTCATTACGATTTTCTATTAATATTTACAGCAATCTTCATATAAATACTATGAGCATTTATTAAAATAACTTTAACATTTCTGATACACAAGTAATAGGATGCTCAATCGCTTTTTGCGTCTTGTATTTTAAGTTTGGTATACATCTAAAGTATATCTACGTATGTATCAAATTGTCATTACACACATTAGAACATTAACTAAAACTAAAACTTGATGCTTTAATGAAATGTTCCAGCGTCGGTCAGTCGCTTCCCTAAGAGAACATCACTTATAATTATCGCAGACGTCAGTCTGAATGTAACTTAGCTAATCGTCTTTCCGAAAATAGTACGGAATTTCCTTTTGCACGGCGCTCGCTTCTGACAGTAAGTTATTTGCTGAAATTGCATACTTTATCGTTTATTTAATAATTTAACTGTTCTAGCTTTACGATTATATAGACTATCTAGAAGTGACTGCTGTTAGAAGATGCCGTGTTTTATTTCTGGAGACTTAGAGAGTATGGACACTCACCAAGATTATTAGAGCAATCGTTGCGAAGAGCAAACTGTAACACTGTGATAAAGATTCCAATTCGTAAGTAAAAAAGTAAATTCGAATCGTCTTGGCTGTGACAAATTTATACCAAATATTGCTGAAATAAAATATAGTTAACAGTTTAAATGCGCATCTTTAAATACAATTAGCGGTACATAGCAGCTAGAAAATTAAATAAGTTTCGACACTGTGTAAAATGATCAAAGGCCCGCGTCTTACATAAAGTAATTAAAATCTTATTACAGTGGTCAACGTAGTTGTCTTGGCGCAGTGGGGATTAAATTATTGCAGTAATGAAATTAGCTCTATATAATACGTATTTATAATAATTCACTGCACATTAGAAACGGTTGCCGAGTGCGTAATGACTTTGATGCACATTCGCCGATATAGACTAGGGGATTTATTTATGTTTTTTTTTAACAAACGGGCAGGAGGCTGATCTGATGTGATAATCATGGACTCTCTAAAATTCCACATGGTTCCAGATGGCCTTTGCAGAATAGATAAGTTCTTTTCTTGAAAGACGGTAAAATGACTTTTGCGTCACTTACTAGGAGCATTTTAGTGTTAAATAAGGTGTGGCAGCATTAATTACCTGACATATAAACATATATGGTTGAAGTTTACATATAACGCGACTGAATAAAGTAGCTGTGACTTCGCAATTTTCCCGAATTATTTCGCTCGCTTTACTATAGTATAATATATTGGCAAATGATACTATAAAGAAAAACACTTTTTTACGGATTATAGTTATGTATTATTGTTGTATTTAAACTTATAATTATTTGTACATAATTTTAAATTTAAAATAAAAATAAAAATTTTTGTGTAAAAGTTATGTAAATAAAAGACAATACTAAATGATGCTATAATAATATATATATATATATATATATATATATATATATATATATATATACTATAATAATACGGACATTTTTTTTAAATTTTAATTAGTACAAACCATTTAATGCTCTTTGGCTTTATTTTTAAATCAGAGTCCTTGTGTGATGTAAATGATGTAATTCACAAGTTGTAGCCTACGAAGAAAGCTCGTTGGACCGGACCGGATACCGGTTTGACCACTGATCCTGCATAACCCCGTCCACATGAATCATTTTCGGACAATAACTTAGCAATCACGATACGGACCGTAGTTCGAAATTTAAATTCAAACTTAGAACAGGACATGCAAGGTATACATTACTATTGAGAAGATAAATACAATATGTCGAAGATGATGGGTACTAAAATAAAATATTTAGATAAAAAATAATTTCATTTAAAAACAAATAATTGACCTGAAACGTGTAGGAGTAGTCTTCAATACTTTTAAACCCATTATTTTATATTTATCAATATATTAATAATTTAAAAACCAGATCCTACCAATCTGTGTATTGCATATAAATAGGTATTATCCAATTCAAAATTACCACCGAAAATAAAAAGCGCTTCAAAGACGTAGGCGTTTTAATAACTAACAAAAATTATAATTACTTAATTACAAGTTAATTATATCTTTATGTCAATTAATTACACTTAACAGCTTACATTATATAATATTTTCTTATATCAAGATTCGCAATGCTGTATTTGGAATTTATATGCATTATGCAAAAGGATGTTTATGTAATGATACTGTGACTTGTGGGCGGAGAAAGTATTGATACAGTAAACACGGTAATGTAAAACTTCTTACAGATGACTTCGATTGGGTTCGATTGCCAGTTAAGTGCATATAAATAGTTTTGTTAGTAAATTAATAGAAACGTATGTTTTCAATTATTAAATTAAGTACTAGCTTTATAATATGTAATTTTTAATTATATTTAATATTATTTTACGCAAGATTTCATTACACTGATAACTTTGATTTTTCTCATAATAATATCACCTTGACGTCCGCCGTTCCACAACTGCGCGTTTTAAATGCAGTTTTAGCCGCGTATCACCACTTTGTGGAACCAGCTGCCCACATTTCCGAACCAATTCGACTTAGGGCCCTTCAAGAAAAGAGCGTACCAATTCTTAAAAGCAACGCACTCGCAAGCCCTCTGCGGTATCACTTAACATCAGGTGAGCCTCCTGCCCGTTTGCCCTGTTCTATAAAAAAAATATAAATAATATATTTTTTATACAGATTGTGTATGTTACATAATTTCAGGTTAGGTGAGGCACGGTACAAAAAGGCTAGATAACTCATTAAATTTAGTACAAATTGATGTAATTATATCTATTGCCACTTTGGATGTTACACCGAGGTTATCATAATTTCCTAGTAATCCCTATCCTAGTATTTCTTATCTTATGTTTACAATCACACAAATGGTCAGCAAATGTTGAGATATGTTTTGTAGATATTGATTACTTTGTTAAGCGTGTATGTTTCCGAGTTACATGTTTGTGTAAGGAAATCCTTTATCAACCACCAACAAATATTATAACCATATATAACAACGATATTAGAGTGGTCCTTTCATGGTTGTTATACGCGAAATCCACATACAAAAACAAATTTTTTATATTCAGTCTATGTATTACATATGAACTTTGCATTCCGAGGAAAATTAGTTTCACAGAATGTTTAGTTTTATTACAATAGTTTTCATAAGAATAATATTGAATTGCTCAATATTATTGAGCAATTCAGCGGTGTTATAGTAAACCAATTGCCTCATAAAACATACAAAACAGTCACTTAAGCAATTTAATATACATTTTCATTACAGTCGAAACAGTTTACGATGACATCGTTTAGAACAACATACCGGTTATATTGACCAATATCAAAAGTCCTGGCTGAATTCTATGTATTAGGTACTTAACAACGTTATCGACTGTAACGACTATCGCTTTTTACGACCAAATAAGTAGTCCCTTCGATGTTCAGGCAGATTTTGACTGTATTCGATACATAAATCTTAACACAATTGATAGATACATGTTATGTATGTATGTTCATTCGAAACGCGCTGCAGATTGAGATGAACCGTTTAAAGATGGGCCATTGAGCTAAGATATATAATTATGCTAATAAGAATCATATTCGACACTTTACATTACGTCAAAAACGTGTTAAACTTGATCTACGGGGAATAGATAATGTTTATTATTTTGGAAAATATTTTATTTAAGTGAAAATCACATAAAACATTATGATTCTGCAATTTTCCATAGTGAGGAGAAACCCGATATATATATTTAGATATATATAAAAGTTCGGAAACGGGTGTGAACCTTATCTTTCCCTCCCGACCTCTTTGGATTTTGCCCTTTTTGTTTCTCTAGACTCCTGTATCATTATTTTCTTATAGAAAATCACTGATATATAGAAAAATAAAACTGTTCACAATACACGGATTAAAATAAATACATTTGTGTAGGCGGTAATCTTCAATATTTCTTTGGCATCACGTGCATTCAAGAAGCCTAATAAAACTCTTATCCAATCACTCCAATCGTAATGACCCTGTCTTGTATTAACACGTTTCCGACATTTTGTATTTTCAAACAAAATAGGAATGTCTTAACTGAGTCTTGATCTATACTAAGAACGATCCATTAAGCATAGACTGACTACCGTATGTCATTTGTTTTTTGAAATGTTTTTAATCGAAAAAATCACGTTCAAAAATAGAATTTCAAACCTATACTGATATATAGTAGTTATATAGAGTAGAGATTCAATACGCAGACTCTCGTATGTCATTTGTTTTTAATAGAAAAAATCACGTTCAAAAATAGAATTTCAAACCTATACTAATATATAGTAGTTATATAGAGTAGAGATTCAATACGCAGACTCTCGTATGTCATTTGTTTTTAATAGAAAAAATCACGTTCAAAAATAGAACTTCAAACCTATATTAATATATAGTAGTAATATAGAGTAGAGATTCAATACGCAGACTCTCGTATGTCATTTGTTTTTAATAGAAAAAATCACGTTCAAAAATAGAATTTCAAACCTATACTAATATGTAGTAGTTATATAGAGTAGAGATTCAATACGCAGACTCTCGTATGTCATTTGTTTTTAATAGAAAAAATCACGTTCAAAAATAGAACTTCAAACCTATATTAATATATAGTAGTAATATAGAGTAGAGATTCAATACGCAGACTCTCGTATGTCATTTGTTTTTAATAGAAAAAATCACGTTCAAAAATAGAACTTCAAACCTATATTAATATATAGTAGTAATATAGAGTAGAGATTCAATACGCAGACTCTCGTATGTCATTTGTTTTTAATAGAAAAAATCACGTTCAAAAATAGAATTTCAAACCTATACTAATATGTAGTAGTTATATAGAGTAGAGATTCAATACGCAGACTCTCGTATGTCATTTGTTTTTAATAGAAAAAATCACGTTCAAAAATAGAATTACAAACCTGTGCTAATTAATATAAGAGTAGAGTTTATTTAAACACTTATCCCAATAACTACTGATTCGGATTAATTATATCGGAATAATTATTGGTTGATGATTTCGTTCAGTAGTTACATATTAGAACTTTAGATGGCAATTCTGTCGCATAACGTCTTGTGCAGTAAACGCATTTTTTTTAATTTATATTATCATTAGCACGTATACAGTGTGAATATAGATTGAATAATAATTAATTTATAAAAAAGTTTCACTTCTGACATAATACTTTGTAGGCACGCAATTTTTTTATATCTAAAGTTAATCAATAAATGGAAATAATAAAAACTGTTCAAAATATAGGAAATTATAGCATGACCGAATTACGCTTGACTTACTATATGCCGGAGATATTTTGTTAACAATTTGTTAGAGCTGTCGTAGTAATTAACTGCACTAACCACGGTGAAAGCTTGTATGGAGAAGCAGTTCATCATTGTTAAGCCCTGGTACATTGAATGTCTTTTAGGTCAATTGGACACTTTTGAATGTATCACAATATAAGCAATGTTTTTTTTAGTTATATACGATGACTATGTAAAAATTAATTTACACGTAAATATAAATCTTAACACAAACATTATTACAATGTTAGTTCAAAACAATAATTAAATAATCTTGCTTTTTGATTAATCGCAGCAATTAAATATTGGACATTTGTGTGTGGGATATAGATAATTAAAGCATATTTGTGTGTATATGTCACATAGACAATCACTTTCGTAGAGGAAGTAACAGACTAGCGAAACGATAGGTAGAAAAGTAACTTCCTATATTTATTTGCGAATCACTGCCGGTGTTGGTATTTCAGTATTGTATTTATTCACACAATAAGTTGACATTAAATACTGCACGAAAATTGCGATAATATACATTTTGATTTCTTTATTGGAAAAATAATGTTGTCACTTTCATTTAGACAAATATCAAGAAATACTTTTTTGCATTATATAGAGAAAATAATAATTTTGATTGTGAACAAGATTTTCTTTTAAATTAAAATTTATAAAAACTATGTTTTGCCGCTTTCTGGTATCTTTAAGGACTCGTCATGCTCCTAGCATGATGCACCTTACAAACATTTTGTTAAACAAAATTGGCGATTTAAAATACGGAGTTTCTTGATTTGAGAATTGGCAATAAATGTAATTTTAGAAGCACAATTTTTTTACATATATATATACGTAACAAAAATATGCTTCTATAATAATAAATTACATTTTGGTTTTTGCATACAAAAACAATCAGATTTTTTTTGTTTTTTTCATAGACTGGAAATAGTCACAATTATTCAATTAAGAATAAATCGCATCTTCCCACACTTTTATTCACATTATTCTTTAACATATGGCGAGGTCGCTGGCCCTTTGAGCAGCGATAAACGCCATTTGTACTACTTTTATTTCCATTGTTCGTATCGATTACTTTATCTAGAACATTTTAAAATTATATACCCTAGGGTTATAAACCGGAAGAATAGGGCCGACGGCAGCCTGTAATATTTTTTAAAACTATTGTATATTGTAAATAATCTCATGAACTAGTTAGCCGATTTCAAAAATTATTTGACAATTAAATTGCTACATTATCCCTAAGAAGCGAGAAGACTGAGCTATTATTTAGCAGTATTAACAATTTTAACCATAAAGTTTATTTTTATCTATTTTTGTACGTATTGTATTGGCTTTGTAAATTGTCTGAGTGTTTTCTTCTGTATAATATGTATATGCGTAGATGTAAGACTACTTATAAATAAATAAATAAAATGATTAAAAGTCTTTTTATGGCGATTTATCTACTCGCGTAGACCAGAAACAATAAAGTGAGGTATAAAAAGTTTCAGCATCTTAAGCGTTAATATCAATTAGATCGCATTAACGATGAAATAAACGTAAAAACCGATTAATGTCAATCGAATTGCCATCTGGGCGACATAGGGGCGACCTAAATAATATATTCAGTTCATGTGTTTTAAGTATTTAAGCATCAAACATATTTCTGTGTCTATAGCAATGCGACTAGTGAAAAAAAAAGGAATGGTCAAAATAAATAATTAATAAAATAATAATTTTACTAACAGTTAAATGACTGTATGGTAGTTATCTATGAAATTTATTACCATAACACTTCGTGTGATACTCTGCGGGCGTTCGACCTTGTGTAGGCGTAAAATAAAATTCGATACACGGTCGTGTCAATATTTAATTTAAATTATTATGTTCACAAAGTCCGTGCATTCATCCGAATATTTGTATTTTATCCATCAAAGCTAAGTTAAAGCTGGAATAAATTATAAAAACTTATAGTATATAATATACCGTCCAGTTTACTATTGCAAATTATATGTTATACATTAAATCGAGCTCACGTAAAATAATATTAACATAAATGCTTGCAATACCAGCGCTGTACTATGTACCAGCTTCCACTTGTTTGAATTCAACGAAGAGCTATTCGAATCGTAGACGGCCAGCCACTTTCCGAGCGGCTTAATTCCTTGGCGTTGCGTAGAGAAGGTCACTCTGAATATTCTAACACACTATCCATGGAGTGTTCAGAGTTTAATACCAGCAGCTGAGTTTCATCATCGGACGTCAAGGCGGAATACGAAATAACACCCGTAAACATCGTTCCACAACGCACTTTAAAGGCAATTTCCACGATTTTGAACCAACTGCCCACTGAAATGTTGCCAAGAGCTTACCAATAAAGACCAAGAGGCTAAAACGTTTTAAGTAAACTTCACAAATCGATAAGAAACTTGTACTGTCAAAGATCTTAGTAGCTAATACTTGACAAAGGTATCGCTATAAGGGTGCAGCCTTGTTCGAACTTTCGTTTACTTCAAATGGGCCTAGGGGGCGCTGTTTTATGCATACACACATCTTGTATTATAAAACTGCTTCCCAAAGATATAATAAATATATAATCAGATGATTATTTATTACCATTTTTCATGCGAATTTTCAGAATCATAAAACTACAGTAAATCGAAACTAAAACAGTGAATACGTATTCAACTAAAGCTTTTCAAAATATTAAGCATTGTGTTATAAAAATATTTTTATGAGCTTGGCAACAATTTGTAAAATGTGAATTTATTATCTGTTTCAAATTATTTTCTATTGTAAATTATTTTTTGGGATGAACAAACTTTCTTTGCTTTTATTAAGTATATTGTTTTTTTAATATTCTCAAAGTTTTTCAAAAATAATACTCGATTTTAAGTTACGATTTATAAGCACAGTTTAGATGAACCTTCTTAATTTAAAAGTAATGTTAAAAATACAATAAAAAGCATACTTATTGAATGACAAACAGCTAAACATAATTATCACATATACCTTATATTGACAATTGACAAGATACCATTTGTCAATTGGGCATCATTACCATCAGGCAAAATACCTGGCCATCCACAAAAAAAAATTAAAGTTTCGAATTGTAAATTGTATAAACTTCACCTCACTATTTCTTATGACATAATTGCATAAGTAGGCGTCTTTAAGGTGAAAACATATGTTAATGCGTTGTATTGACATGCGCTTAAATGTTTGAATGATTTTACTTTTTACTTTATATAAAATTAAAATTACTACATATAAGGTTATGAGCGCATTTAAATCTCATACGATGAAAAATAGCGAAGTAATTAGTGCCTAAGACCCAAACTGTCGTCAGTGTGTTAGGTACAGAGAGGAAATAATACGTTTTCTAGATAAATTATTTAATAATTCTTCTACAACTATATAACTTTAAAAAATATTTTTCTATTGTATCTGTGCCAAATCATCTCCTTTGAAAGAAAGAAAAGCTTGAATGTGTAAAGCCCCACAGTCTACATCTCATCATTCAATTAAACTTGAGGTTTATAAAAAGTATAAAAAGGGTAATTCATCAAACAGGTCCATTTGAAAAAAAAACAGAGAAGTTACACAAAAACATGTCTTAAAAAAACTTCTGTCTAAAGGTCTCGTGGCATATGGTATTATTACAGTCTTATTAGCGCTAATTATAACTCGTAAAAAACGTATCGGATTTGTTTTCAGCGCTGTCTCGACTCTGAATTGTACTCTTAGGTCTGTATTCTAGAACAATATTCAATATGAAATCTAGGTTTTTGTTTAAAAACATTTTTTTTTCTCATATTTAACAGCGCTCAAATTTACTTGCGACTCAGATTCAGAAATGAGAACCCAAACGAACGAATTTATTTGATTTTGACGTATGTCAAAATCAAATAAATTTGTAACGTTGGATAAAATGGGTGAATTTAATATTCTGCCTGTTCGTTTAGGTGTTTTATACAACGCTCTCAAGATTTTTAGCGTGTAAGCGGTGAGCGTAAACTGACTTCCCGCCCCTGACTTTAACACTTACACATTAAGGTATCCATTATTAGAACTTTTTATTAAGGAAATGGGTTAGTCCGCCTACCTGATCGCTTTGTGCCATACCTGCTTTCGATAAAAAATGTAAACACTCTATTTTTAAAGCTTGTGATTAATACTGTATGTAGTTTTCACCATGTTTTGTTGAAGAAATTTTAAACTAATTTGTGAGATATACAAATACATAGTTTTATTATTGCGACTTAGCGATATAATGTTCAATGACATTGTTATTAAACACTATGTTTTGGTATTACGTTTATAGTAGTCTACAAAATATATTCGTCAAAATTGGGATAAGTGAGGAAAAGGCGCGAAGCGAGCAGTCACAGATCACTAATTTTGTTAATTTCATTAGGCATTCTATTTTTAAATTTTGCCATAGGGTAAATTTTTATGGTTCCTAATTTAAACACACACATGTAGGTATTATAAAAAGACCAATAACATCAACTTCTAAACCCCGCGATGCGATTGCATCGGTGAGGAAATGTGATATCAGGTGTACTAAATATGCAGATTTGCAGAACTATTTCTATAGAATCGACCCAGAGCGAAAGAGAGAGAAGAATCTAAACGATTGACAAACTTAGCACTGTAATATACATTAAATATTTTTAAGTGTGCGTTTAATTAATGAGTTCTATATTAAAATTATATAGTTTTACGTAATCCTAAGTTTTGGATTCAATCCAAACTAAAATTTAAAAACAGATTACATCGAATAACATTTGTATTTTTTGGCTAAAGAAATTAAGATTAAGTATTTCCATAACAAATCATTTGGTAGCTAAATAGGTACGCATTATAAATAAGACTTACTTAATTAGTGAAGCAATGTGTTGTCACCTTTATTGGAACAAAAAAAAACTAGCAAATACGAATTTAAATTCAAGAGACTCGGTCCAAAATTTATTCTTTACAGAAATACCCCTTTGAACGAAAACGTTTGAAATTGGAACATAATGTGCCGCTTCAGATTATTCAGAATCCGCATATCTATTCGCTGTGGCCCCATTCATTCACTCCGTGACAAATAAAAAACTCACTCAGGACTGATATAAAATTCTAATTTTGAATCTCCCCCGCTGTTCTGATTTTAAAATGAGCGCCATTATATCATTTTAGTTCGCAGATTTTTGTAATCTTAACTCTGTATTAAAACATTTGTCTTTGTAATGTGGCAATTGAAGGCAATTATTTATGTTTTATCTATTATTTTAAAAATACCTGAAATAACCTCATAGTTTAATAATTATAAATGTTATTCAATATATATATATATAAGATTTTAAATTACGGTTGCTATAGTCGGCTAGTCTCGTATTGAATATCAACTTCCAACTTCCAATTGTGATTTCGATTCTGCCTTCAATATTGAGTGTTTAAATTGCAACGCTACGAAAATTAATAGAAATACATCGAAATTATTTTTATTATGTAGATTAACACACTATCACAGCAAAGAGGGCGCACTAATTGCACTTAGGATGCCTATTTCTTTCAGCCACTACTCGGCTTGGGAGAAATTTATATAGGAATATGTTTTTTTATATAAAAGGGTGGCAAATAAGCATACGGGACGCCCAAAAAGGGCAGTCATATTACATGTATATTGTATACATAATACATGGTCTTCAGTACATGCTTCAGTTTCTTTAAGACTCAAAATCAATCTCACTAAAATAAAGAGCCTGACAATTCTTGGAACATTATAGTGGTAAAGCTTACAAAAACATTCTTATCGTTTTTGGAGGTGTACCAGCATGTCATATTCCTCGCCATAGCTTTGCGATTAATACATAGACTGTTTAGTAAATAATATTATAAACATGTAGCATATTTTATATAATAACACATTGTGGTTACCACGGCAACCGTGGTTGCAAATGGACGACCTTGCTTTGTATGAAAATTACCTACTTAAGTATTCATATCTTTTTGGATCAATAAATGTTTTACTTTAAAAAATTATTCATTCTATGTTAACTTACAGTCTCCTTGCGAATCGTAAAATAATATTTATACTACGGCTAATAACTATAACTTTCTTAAACAATTAATTTATTTAATATTAAAAATTAAGTATGTTACATACATCATAGCAAGAAGCAAGCAAGGAAATTTTGTTTGGAAGTACTTAGACCAAAGTTGGCGTTTGTCAGGCACAGAAGGCTGATCACCTACTTGCTTATTAGAAAACAAATAATTACAAAACAGATACAGAAATCTGAGTTTCTGTTTATTTTAAATCATATTAACTAATTTCTATTGAATACTCAATGACTCGGCACAAGTAGGTATGACGTTTTAAAATTACGAGAAAAGCACGTCAGCATCTAGATCTAGGTTAGTAAACGAGTTGAGTACTAAGAAGATTTCCTTAGTAAATATGAATAAAAACGCGGCGAGGATTTAATAAAATAAAATAAAATTGTGCCTTTGGTCAACAAATATATTCCAAGAGAAAATTTTGATTTCCGGCCAATATGACGACTTTCGCATTAATGCGAATATTGTAAATAATACATTTAAAGCAAATGTATTATTTACAATATTTTTAATGTAATGTCTGCCCTAAACAATGGACGGAAGGCCAAACGTCCTTATTGTCCTTTTTTATATATATAAATATTATAGTATATATTAGTATCCATAGATTATTTTCATGCTCATCTTAAGTACGCATACGCACTATTACGAATGTTTACGGTGTGATGAAAGGGGACTGAGTACTTTAGTTAAAAGGCCGGTAACGCACCTACTAAATATAACTCAATGAGCTCCGATTACTGCCTTTTTTGGGCTACTTATTCTACATAAAAAAATACATTAATAATAAGTGCTCGAACACAAAGTAAAGTTTGATAGTGTTAAGTTTTTTTTTTTGGACAATGATAGGTTTGTAGATTTGAGTCCCTCCTGATCTTAAATGATATAGCCACCCAATTGGTTCAAGGCTCATAAGTGTGCAGGCCTATTAATTTTTCGCTTTTTTGATCTTTTTCGATTTCGCTTTTTGCACAAACATGATTCATGGTGCAGTTAGATATTTGTTTTGTCAAAGTTAACCGTGTTAAGATAATACAGTTTGAACTTAACCTCATTTCTTATCACTATTATAACTGTCTTATCTATTACACGAATTAAATGGTATATAAAATAAATACCGATTTCTTCGAGCACCACATAATTTGAATATTTAGTAAATGGGTTTGGTACTGTTATTGTCATTTAACGAATAAACGCTTTAGAAATATAGTTTTAATCTATGAAGTTACGCTAGTACAAATGACTTGTATTTGTAAAACAAACCGCTAAGTTGCGAATTAGCTAGCGGTATTTTTTATACCAACAAGAACTGGCTTTGTGCTCGCCGCACACCATATACGGGACTAAGATTGCTGCGGTCAAAATCCAGTCCAGGCGAGATTCTTCGAAGCGGGATTTCTTTCTGATTTAATATCCCCCGTCTGGATTTTGTAGCCATGAGGAAAACTTTGTATCAACGATAATACTAAACACAGTACATGTTCTTAATTTAAAAATGGAACTAAAATTTTAAAATGTGAATAAAAAATACAATGTGTTAAAGAAATAAATCTTGGAACAATAGTGAATTTGTAACCACTTTACCATAACGATTTAAATTGCTGATTACCGTTGGACTTCGCGTCTATTGTTTAGTTTTGAAAAAAGAACGGTAAAAAAACCACTCTTGACTGGCCAGTTTTAATTTGTATTGTAAAAGTGTAATATAATCAACAATATTTATCTACTTTTAATGAAAAACTTCAAAATTATTCGCCTTTATTTTCGCCACACATCTTACGTAATCTTTTAATCAAGTATACCGAAAAGTATATCTATTTATGAATGATAACAATTATGCAAACCACACAGTCCGCCATTTTTGCTTTCTCGCAAAAAGTTATGAAATAATTCCATTTTCAAAAACTGCACAGAGTAGACCAAAATCACGTTTTAAAGATCGATCAATCTTTTTTTAAAACGTAATTTGAATCTGCCCAGCCTATATTTAACAAGTCAACACCGGTGACCTTTTATAGTCATCTTGAATATTCACAGCGTAGGATGTTGAAATGAATGAGGATGACCTTTGAGAACCCCACCTGATATTTGAATAAGACTATGAGAAGCCGAAGATATGTAAATTAAAATAGAGTTTATATGAATCTTACTGACATGACTATGAATTGGACATGTCTGATCCAGTTTGGTAAATTAAATATGGATTATAATTACATTAATGAATTACTCAAATATCATATTTATTAACTGGCGGCAGCTCAATATGATTACATTTTTTGAGTCATGTTAATTAAACCTTAAATAATATAGGTTATAGCGCGGAAGTCAAATAATTCCTGAAAATAATTCTTTTGGGTACAATAATCACTAAAAAATACATTTGTAAAAGTCTTAATAGACTGTGGTAAATAAATAAACTTCAAGATTTTTTCTAGAAGAGAAGTAAATAAATAAAATTAAACAAATCAGAGGCGCTACAACCTTCTTAGGTCCAGGTCTCAGATTTCTGTATCTGTTTAACGAGCAATCCGGTTTCCTCACGATGTTTTCCTTTTGAACAAATTTTATATGCGCACATGGAAAGAAAGTACATTTGTAAATAGCTGGGGATGAAGACCTTATGAAGTCACTAGACCAACACTGCTCCTAGAAAAGTAGTTACGATATATGTGATGTCGTAATACATTTTATCTAACAACTAAAAAAATGGACATGCTAACGGAACTGTCGCCATATTAGTTAACGAAGGTTTCACTTGTTTTTTGGAGCTAACCATTTTTGTATACGACCACGCATGAGCACTTTGCTAACTTTTAAAAGCTTTAGTTTCTATTTAAATTTATTTTTGAATTGTTCCATAAAGACCAGTGTAACCCAAGACTATAAAAAGTTAGTAAAATTTCATGTTTTTTTTTAAATCCTATATCTTAGTCTGTGTTTAATAAATTAATATTATTTATTTTGCGACACCGCTGTCATGCACAACATAAATACGTCGAGCCATTGCTGCAACACTGGTGCCACGGTGAAACTCGTACTCGTAAATAATGCGATATTTCATGTTTTCCAATTTAATAATACAGTGCCACGAAGAAAAATGATAAAAACGGGATTTAAATGAATCGTGGCTATCAAAAAAACTCTTTTGAATGAAATAAATTAATATATTTTTAATGATTTCCCGTGTTCAATTATAGTGAGTTTTTCTTCACCGTTCGTAAACCAATCATAGTACATTGTATTATACATACATAATTGACGATTCGATAATATTGAATCGCCCAGTGTCAGACGTGTCATTAATAAATCACTCTCTAAACATATAAATTAATAAACAATATTGTTTATTGACATTACTTTAATAGTTATTAATTAAACTTATTAGTAAATATGTGAGACAATTCACCTTATTCATAATTGTATTTGAAATAAATAAAAATGTAGTGTTACTTTGTAAATAAATAAACAATGAAAACAATCGGATTTGAAAGTGCGTAAGCTTGACACTTCATTGTCGATTACATTTTGTCAGTTGTCATTACAATGGAATGCTTGAAAGGAATGTTTCTTTTTTTATTTATTAAAAATCAAAGTTAAAAGTTTTACTGTTATTTTATTTTTGTTCTCCTACTAAAATCTTTCCGATTCTCCCCTTTTATTGTTATTGCAATTACTAATAATAATTTGTCGCCTCATGATTATATAATTAGAAAAACACGATCTAATGACGCATAAAAACCGTATGAAACAAAACACCAATGCAAATTAAAAACTCAGGCCACATGCGGTATTCAGCTTGTCATTATGATCATAACAGGCATAATATTACATTACTAAAAATAGACGGTGTTAATCTAACACGTTCTTATTAGAAATCTTATTATACCACCTTTAAAAAATCTAATTTATTTTTTCATTAAAAATTTAGTTTTGTATCGCTCAGCCCGGTCAATTTATTTAGCCTCGCCTTTTTTAAGCTATCGCGAAATATGCTTTAAAGGAGTATTAAGAATATCCACAGCATAATCACCTGCAACATGAGCACACCCTTCATACACACCTTCACGTATATACGTTCACAGTTACACAGCCGAGTTCGGTATAACGTAGTTAAATTATTATTTTTTTCTTTTCGTAAATGTTTCAACCCTTTTATTTATATGAAGCAAACAAAAGTGGTAGAGCATTTTTTTAACTACAACCTTTTAAATCGGGGACAGCTTTTTCTATGAGAGAAGTAGTCCTTCTGTGTCTGACACACGGACTTTTTTGGGCCTAAGACCGGTTTCCTGACGATGTGTTCACCGTAAGAGCGTGCTAAATGCGCACATAGACAACATTGTCTATGTGAGCATTGTGGATCCTCGACCTCGAGAAGAGTTGCACGGTAAAGCCAACACTGCTGTACTATATTTACAAAACCTTGTCATATCCTCGAATAATACATGTTTTTTATTCCTAATTACACCCACTTAAATGGGTATCCATTGGCTGGGATAAATGCCCTTTTTAGGGTCCGGAGGCTCGTTTGCCCCCATATTAGTAATACAAATATTTATATAGAAAGTATTACAACGATAATAAGAAATATGTATCAACTAGTTATTATTCTTAAAGTAGGTGCCTCATACATGGCGCGATTGTAACTATATATGATAACATGGCGTCGATAAGCCACTTTCATAACGCTTAAGGTCATAACTTATCAACACTGAGCAGCAGCTACATATTTGCAAGATGATTTTATTAAGAAAATATGTTCTCAATAATATATAGGTGGTGCTAATATTGTATAGAATTTATATTATTCTTTTAGCTAGCTTAAATACCTAAGGTGACGTTTAAATGAGTTTATATTTTTAAGATACAAATATTTTATACGCAGAACTTATGATCACGTTGATACCTAATCCGCTATTCTACTATTAACATTAAATTGGAAGTGGATATTTTACTGTAGATAAAGACGTGGTGAACATTAATAATTATAAACACCGTTTTGATCGCATTTAATATTTTAAATCACAAAGGTTTTTCTTTATCCGTAATGAAATTCCCACATTCGATACGGGAAAAGGAAGGCAATGACAAAAAGGAATGATGATTCAACTTAATGACTTCCTCGATCGACGCTTGTCACTTTACTCATGCCTAAGGTGTTGAAGTCTGTTAATATTGTCTTTTATTTTTGAAAATTTACTACAAAATTTAATTGGATTATCTGTCGGATTGAAAATTGGATCACAATTTGAATTTGGAAATAAATTTATCTATGAAACAAGAGTATTAATATGCGTATCAGATATACTCTGTATGTGTGATAACCATGAGTCAGCCGGAGACACAAATTGCCGCCAATTTGTGATCTCGACGCGTCATACTCAATTGAGGAATGTCATTACATATACTGTATATCATACTTTATAATTTTATGACTGTTTACTCTTAAGATTAGATCTTGACTCACTATCCATAATAATTATGGTTTTTTGTAAACGCAAGCGTATAAATAGAATTTATTAAAAAACTTGAAAATAATATAATCAATTCAATTCTATTACACATTTTAAGGGATCGTATATGTAATTTAAAAATAACAACTAATGTTACCAATTATCTATTACATAAAACTGGGGAAAGAGAAAGAAAACTTTTTATTTTCACGGTAAATTCAAGACACTGAATAACAAAGAAAATTCCACCTCAAGCAGGATTCAATTAAACCTATTATCAAAATAGATTACATTTATAAATAATGAAATATTTATTTAAAAAACGAAAACCGTGTAAATAGGTACAGTGTAAACTTTTTAACTAAAACGGTGTTACATCGTCCATAAAAGACGAGAACGCTTATTAAAACAGTACAATAAGACTATTTTATTATTTACCAATATGTAGGGTAAATCTTTAAAAGTAGGTAAATACATGAAGCGTATAATAAGATTATAGCTCATTGCACTTATGTGATTAGGCGTCTGGCCGTATCAAGTTGAACCCGTTTGATATGTGCGATAATCCTATTACTGACGTCGCCTTTACTTGCGAATATATAGCAATTATAAAATAATATGTTTATACATTCATTCGTTAACTTGTTATAAAAGTTTGATTCATGAGAAACATGACGTGAATCTATGGCATGTGTCAATTGTCATCTGTCAACGTTATACCGCCATTAAAACCGCGGTGGTGTAATAAGTAATTGATAATTATCGAAAACGTTTCTAAATTGCGTCTTTTGAAAATAAAATGTTTTTCAGCTTTTATTACCTCTAGATTGAATATTGTTAAATTAATAGTGAATAATGAATATGTTTTGGTCTTCGCAAGTTTTTCAAATATCTGATGTAACTTTTCACACGCGCTTCGGCGTTTAATACTTATTTGACGTAGTAAGTACATTCTTATATCTTGTATAAAGCATCCTATTTGCACATTCTGTCTCTTTCTTTCAAATTATGTTTATGCTGTGAGGAAAAGGGCTAATAAAAGGCAATTTCATATAAGAAATAAATTAATATTTTTACATATCGCTTTTAATGCTTTGTATGTAAAGTTAATCCAACAAAACAGATTAAAACCAAGCATTGATTCCCTGCGGGGCACTCGTGCAGACCTTGAGTAGTAAATAATGTAATTGGGAATGGCGCAATTACTACGTCCCAGCTGTAGATGTACTGGATATTGTGGGAACAAGTATACGATTTGCTCATACTGCAATAATAAAACCTCCTTTCTTATTAAAAAAAAATAATTTAAGTATTTCATCAATTAGCTATAAACTTTAAAATTTGGCCTATTGTATTTATTATTTATTAATATTTTTATTGAGCTCCAAATTAGTTTCAACTTACACTATAGTAAAAAGGGTTTAAAAACTGAGTAGTGGCCTATCAAAAAAGGTTTTGTAGAAGGCTATTATTATTATTTTTAGTACATAAACCACAAGTTCAGCAAAGTTTTTCTTACAAAAATTTAACGTTCACATATTTCACTTTGAATATGTTGATAACCTCTTACGAGGGGAAGAATTACACAAAACATTGCAATATATCAAAAATAGAGAGAAAATATGTATACGACACTTTCGAAACTATTTTTATCGTTCTTCATAACGTGGTCATTTTTCTTTCGGATATAAATAAACTAATACGCCGTGTCAGCTTGACTATCTATTTAAGAGATCAGACGAGATTTAAATTAGCCGAGATTTAAGTCGCTCTTGGGAAAGTTTTTATTGTAATTTACGATGTTTTTAATTAATAATTTGATTTATCTTGTTACAGGATGTGGTGGACTATTACTGGGAATTTCGGAAACATCCTGCCGATAGATTGGACCAAGTCCTTTTCACGGAAAATGCACATTCCAACATTAAATCTAAGTGATAAGAAGGTAATATATTAAACTTGATATTTACATGTTATATACGTATTTAATTTAATTAACATTTGTGGAGGACACTAGTCGAACGTAACGATAACTTAATAGCTGAAAATCAATAATTTAATTATTTCTTTATAACTTTGTTGTTTATTAATATTAAAATATTAAAACTGAAACAGCAATACGAGTATCATAATGCAGACAGAGAAAGACACATTCAGAATTTTAAGTGTGACCTGCTGCGCTGAAATACATATAAATTACTTTTTTTTTACTTTCAGCAAATGTAGCATTTTATTTATTTGTTTAGCCTTAATGTAACGGTTCGGTTTTCATGTTTTTACGGGAAAGTTAAAAAATTACTCTTTAACAATTTACTACTTTTTTTGTTTATATAGACTAGAATAGCCAGGTTCATTACACTTTAAATAAAAATCGATTGTGTACTTTGGGAAACTCCAAATCAATATTTATAAACTACTTGCTTATATGAAATAGGTATGAATCAACCCAAAGGGTTGATAGCGAGTTGAGCTACCGGAGTTTCATGACACTTCAAGTGACTTAATTTTTAAATTTATATTTCAATTATTTTTTAATATAAATAGCTTATTTTTTTAATAAAATAGCATCTAGCATCTGTTGTCGCAGGGCTCCATAGATGGTGGTTTATTCACTATATTCAACCATCACATGCCCTATTACCTTCTGTCATAGCCTGTCATCCTCGTATCAAAGACAAAGTTCGATCAGATGACCTTAGGACTGAAAACCAAGCTAAACAAAGATTACCTGCCGTACTAGTTGTATACATAGCAATAAACATAGAAGTGACAGCCAGTGTAACAATTCGAGTGACCTTACACAAAATTACGCGGCGAAATGAGTTCGGCCGTTTGCCCATGAATCATATACTCTATTTCAGGAACGCATTATTCAACATGAAATATTTTACGGCTTTCCAGTAAGAGAAAAACATAGGCACCTAATAATAAGGCGTTCAGTTTTTAATATACAAAGGCTGGTGTGACTTTAAATGGGTCTGCCATCTTCAAAAAACATAAACACCTCTAAAAGGTTAAACCTTATTAAAATCACAATTTTAACAAGAACTATAAATGCATATTATTATTAGTGCTATTCTAAACTTACATAAAAATCAGTGGTGCATCATTTGTCAATCTAATAAACAATTAGGCTTTGCTGCACTATTCGAGCGAATGTTAAATGAGCATTTAGAAAGAAAGTTCATTGGTGCACAGTCGGGGATCGAACCTACGACCTCAACGATAATAGTAGTACGAGCCACTAGGCCAACACTGCTACCTAACCTAACCTAACGCACTTATTAATTATAATAAATAAAAAATAGAAAATCAAAAAAAATTTAAAAATATTGGTCAATGTGACAGTATACCTTTAATGCTTATAATAAATTGTTACGGTTATAGTATATTTGGATCTGTAAGCCTTCAATTTCATACACTGTTCGCTATGTTAACAAGTCACCACAGAGCTTCGAAAGCTAGAAAAGATCTTTGCGACCACTTTCTTAAATCCTTAACCATTCGGGAATAATATATTAAAGTGGCTTTCGTAAATTTAATTCATAAGTATTCGAATTTAGTACATTCTGATTATAGCTTGTATAAACTGCTATATTTTTGCAGAGTACCATGACGCCGGACGATGAGATCCATAGTTCCGAAGATGAGGCTGTAGCCTCAGATCTGGACATGCACGCGCTTATCTTGGGCGGCCTGCATCAGGACCATGAGTGTCCCGTTAAAACTGCTGATGAGGTAACGTTGTTGTAATTATATTCATTAAGGTAAAGTTTTACACTTATCATCAAAAAATGTATTGCAGTCTTAAAATTTAAACAATTGTTTACCGTCCTGATTTTTCTTAATACAATATGAGTGATATTTGTATCCAAAAATATTTTGTCTTTGTTTACCTTGTCTTTATAAATTAATCTTAAAAGAACAGAGAATAACTATTAGAATTATTTTACTAGAAATTTACTTAACGAGTAATAATAAATGAATTTAGGAATAAAAATAAATCATTGGCACTACAACAAACTTCAGATTTCTGAATCTGTTTCATGATCAATTTTTTTAAATCTAATAGGCTAATAAGTAGGTGATCAGCCTCCAGTGCCTGACAAATGTCGTCGACTTTTTTGGGACTAAGACATGTCGGTTCTCACGATGTTTTCCTTCACCGTTCGAGCAAATGTTAAATGCGCACATAGAAAGAAAGTCCATTGGTGCACAGCCGGGGATCGAACCTACGACCTCAGGTATGAGAGTCGCACGCTGGAGCCACTAGGCCAACACTGCTCGCAATTTAGGAATATCATTTTTAATTTAAGGTGATCCAAGAAATAGATGATATGATGCAAGAAACTCCGTCATCTGAGGGAGACAATATAATCGAGTACAACGAAGCTTTGGAGAAGGGGAAAGAAGTTCTCAACTCTCCTCTTTATGAAGACAGTGAGTTCATTTGATTCATTATTTTCTTTCATTTTTTTGTGCCAGTAAATTAATATCTTTAGTTATCTGTAAGCACTCATTTCACTTAGAATTTTTGGAGGAAGCATTTTGTGTGGTTACCAGTCGAATCATTAACTGGCCCAAATACCCCAGTTGCTCAGGTCGATAATTTGTTTATATCGCAGCTGGAATAACTTCATTAGCGGGTTTCAGAGTGTGACAATTTCGTATTGATTTTTAGCCGAGGATTATAGGTGTCGCTACTAACTCTGCGCATTACAATACTTTCAGCCCTTCAAGGTTATGATAGAGAATATAATTATATTACTATTCAGTTAATAAGTCTCCAACACGATATGAATCGTATATAAAGATAAGTTTTTATATTTTCCTGATCACTATTTACATATGTTTTGATTAGTTTTATAATTATTTAGTCGACATGAGTTTTGTCTAAGTACTTCGTCCACTTCGTCCTTACCTTGTCTAATTCGACAGACAGAAATAACGTTCTTCACTAACGAAACACATAAAATAATAATAATAAAACTCAAAAAAAAAATTAACAAAAAATTATTGAAAGTGTTTGCCTAGAAGAGATAGCTTGAAAGAATCAAGACCGCCATTTGCAATCCTTTTCATTGAATTATATCAATTCTATTATGTTTCTGTATGCAACGAAGTGGTTATAATTAATAATTTATTCATATATGCGTCTGTGTTTGGTGTGTAAACTTATACAATAAGTGATAAGTAGGAAGATAGGAGCCGCGAAAAAGCCAAGCAAAAAGAACTTTTGATTTTATGAGAGTAACAATTACTTAAAGGCTTTGTCTTTAAAAACCTTTTGAAATTATATACGTTTAACATAAAAAAATTGTGAGCAACTTCCAAATTAAAGCGCTTTAGAGACGACATCCGCTACTCAGGTCGTCATCTAAACCACTCAGACACTGACTGTCTAGACATTGTTAGGTGTATTGCGAGTCTAATCTGAAGCAAAATCTGGTTATATTTAGTTCCCTTATTTATAGCCAAGGTGGAAATATATACGCTTAAAAAGAGAGTTTACTTCCTCAAAAGGCCGTTGTGGGTGCGTTATTGTGCATATCCATGTGGTGGCAGTTTATGGCCGTAGGATCCCGTTTCTTATTTTAAATAATAGGCCTCAGTTGTATAAGGCTCCTCTTGGCTCAGCTACTCTTAGAATATAGCTTGGTGTCACCAATTACATCACATTGGGTCACCACTAAGATCGCTTATTATTATCGATTCTCATTATTAAATGTAACACTCAAATTTGTTAACCACATGGAGTTAATTGGCGGCTTGTCGCGTATCCATCGCAATGGCGGTATGCTATATATTTTGTACTCACACGGAATTTACCTCATAGGAATGAACAATGGCCGTAAACCTTTTTGTGGGAAAACAAATGAATAAATTCTTGGGGCAAATGCATTTTTGTATTGTATTCGCCATTTTTCTCTAAATTCCTTGTACTTGTATAAGCTGTGACTAACGTCCCTCATTAAAAAAAAGTGCATGCGTATAAAGTACACATGTAATATGTAAAACTTCTTTATAAATTAATTATATTACTAAGGTAAAAGCCCCAATAGATGGTCATGTACCACTATATGAACACTCCATGTATTTGTATATCTATATTCACACTGTATACCTGCTAATGATAATATAAATGAATAGATAATCTGCGTTTATTGCACAGAACGTGATAGATATGCGATAGAATTGCCATCTAAAGTTGTAATATGATCTCGATCTCCCTTTCTCACTCTCTCTCAATCGGTCTCCATCGCTCTCTCCCTTTCGTAACGTTTCATCCGTAAAAAATACCCTCAAGCGCCTAAAGAAATTTCACTTCGAAAACAGCACACACAAATGAACTATTCAAAAAAAGAACATGAACGAATCGAACATACGTAATAACAAAGAAACCATAGAAACCACAGCTATAACATTATGCGCTGTAGCGTATTTTACGTAATATTCTAACTCAAAACAAAAAGCTTCTTAACATCGATAGTTAAAAGCCATAACGTACTGGTACGTGACCATGTAGCTCGTAACGAGATGAACGCAGATTCGGGTCAAATTATCAATCATCTGCGTGACGCGACGCTGCATCGATCATGATGTGATATATGGACCTTAAAGAATAAGGTTTTATTACATGCAGTAATTTTGATAAAATTTAATTTGACACCTGTCAGGAGACATGTCACCTCTGTCATTGGTCGTTTTGATGTACGCACGGATTTACATATATATAAAATACGATGCTTTATCAAATAGGTATTTAATTTATTAGTTTATAGTAGTATTTTTATAGTAGTATTCAATTTTTATTTTAAATCAACCGTCGTTTTTAATCAAACGTCGCGATGAACTACAGACGTAATGCTGTAGCTTAAAATTGAATAAAATCTCGTTTTAGATATCCTTATTTTCTATATTTTAAATATTTATTCTCATTAAAACACATATCTCTTAAATAAGAAACAATAATTAAAAGTGACATATAACGCCGCGGTCATACGTTGTTATTGCATTGGAGTCCATCTACCAAAAACTTCGCAAGCGTATTTGAAACGGGTCCACTACTATTATTTCCCGTATCTCAGAAGGCAGGCTGTTGAAGACCCGCTCCGAAATAGGTTATATTTTTGCGACCGTATTCAGTAGATAAAATATAATTAATTGTATATACGCCGAACTTAAATTTAATGCTTGAGGGTATTTGGTTATGTGTTTTTTATTGGAATTTTTGTTCGTAGTAATTGAGGTATATTATAGAACACCAACCTTTAAAATGCTAGTGACTCTCTCGATATGTATAAATAAAACTCACACATTTATAAGGACAGTGGAATTCGATATCTTTAGGTAGAAGACGGAAACGCTACACTATAAACTTTATCACTTGCTCAGCACGTCATGAAACATGAGATACTGATTTCTTTGAATTAAATTTGTTCTAAAAGGAGACATACATATATTAAGCCGCGCAGAATAATTAAACGAAATGTAACTCAGTACATGTTAATATTCTTTTAATTATTCTAGACGTTTTTTTTTAATAGGGGGCAGAAGACATACCCGAAATGTACACAGAAGTACATGGTCACTCAATGCCAGGGGGCTCGCGAGTGCGATGCCTTTTGATAATTTGTACCGTCCTCCATCTTTTCTAGAAGGATCCTATGTCGAATTGTTTTTTTAATTTACTTATATAACCGAGGGCAAACTCACACACTCTAACACATATATACTACAGTCCTCCTACACTTGGACGTTATTAAATGCAATTAGTGTATCCTCATAGTAACACTCCCACATACAAATTATATATCGTGTCAAATTCTACGTGGATGAAATTATTAATTAAGTTATTTATTAACTGATATGCCGAAGTCATACATGACATTTGTACGTATATTACGTATAAATGTCATGTATGACTTGTATGTTTGATACTTGGTAAACGAGTATGTGTATAGTATATACCTATATTTAATGCCCGATTTGATTCATTTTAATATAATTAATAGAAGAGGAAAGCTTATGGGCATATTTGCAAACTGCATGCGTCATACATCCCGCGAACTAGCCTACGGGACCCCCATTTTTAGTGGGTGCGTTGCCGGCCTTTGAGGGAGGAGTATACATACTCTAACTTAATTTAATTTTGTAAGCGTACTATTTGGATAGTGGTTTCACCGTGCAACTGTTATTGCTGAGTAGGTTCGATTCCCGGCTATGCACTAATTGATGTTCTATCTATGTGCGCTAAATTCTCGCTCGTAAAGAGAAAAAAACGTGAGAAAACCGGAATGGCCAAAAAGTTGTCAGAAACAAAAGGTCCATTCTTTTGTTAGAAAAAAACAAATGACGAAATAGATACACGAATCTGAGGCCCATACCAAAAAGGTTGTAGTGGTTTTATATGCGAAGTACAAGAAATCAATAATTTTCAAAAAAAGAAGAATACAAATACGATAGCAGGTGTTCGTATATTGGGAGAAACAGGTTGTAACTTAACACTACAGCAGGCATATCTAATTCTATTAAACATCAACGAAATCTATATCAACTCGAAAATCAGGTCTGGGTATACATAGATATCCTTCACTTTGAAAACAATTTTCCTTTAGTTTCTATAATTGTATCGATGCTGTTCTCTCTCCATGGTCTTATATTAGCCTATAAGTCATCATTCAATTTTGTATTCCTTTATGTACGAGTGTGAACATTGGTAAGGTTTTGAAAATAAAATATAGTTTTATTATACATAATTTCTTACAGCGCGCTTACATTTGCCCGCCATGTTAAAAAGACCGGAGATGAATCTACACTGTAAAATGTATGCACTATTTCAGAACTACGTCATCTCTCCCTCGCTCAACTTAATGAGATCTTCATGGAGCTGGAGGTGCTTATTCGTGAATTCTCCGAAACTCTAATAGCCGAGCTGGCCCATCGGGATGAGCTGGAATACGAGAAGGAGCTGAAGAACACGTTCATATCACTTCTGCTGGCCGTACAGAACAAGCGGAGACAGTACAACGTGGAGAAGAAGAAGAGGATTGGCCCACAACGATTGCCTGCTCCGGGGATCAACTCGGAATCCAAGGTAGGTTGCGGATTTTACTACATGAAAATTTGTGTATGTTTTTGTGTGTGTTGGGATTTATTAAGTGCATAATAATGCCCAAAAATTTCCTAGCAATAGATATCGATTTTGATTCCAAATTCAATGTTGTTCATAACAGCTATACGGTTATTGAGAGATCGACAAATTTCACTGAGCGTACGGTTCGCTCAAGAGTCGGCAACGCATACGCAAGCCGACGTTGCAGGGAAAGGTTAACACTATATTCATAGTGACATCCTTTGCTACGTGTCTCCTAAAATTGCATACAAAAATGTTTATATATTTGTAAAAGTTAGTAATGCTAGTGAACAAATGTATATGTATTTAATTAGTAGGTAACTGTTTATTATTCAACAAAAATGAAGGAGGATGTTATTGACACATCAAAAGAATGAAAGGGCCCAATAAAAAATAATTAGGGTTGCCTGGAAGAGATCTCTTGTTAGCGATAAGGCCGCCCGTTGCATCCCTTGTAATTTTTATGTATTGTGTTATTTGTGTTTCTTTCTAGCAACGAAGTGTGAATAAATAAATAAATAAAACGTGGCTAGGAAATTCCAATTTATCGAAACTGTGCTGGAAATTTATTAGTAAAATTGTGTAATTTTTAATTTTCAGTATCTCACCACCGTTATACCGTTCCACCTACACAATGGACCACCGGATAACCAGACTCTCCAAGTGCTCATTAAGAGTAAGAGATCATTTTATTCATAATTTAATGCCTTCCCTTATTATTTTAATATGGTGCCATAATATCGCCTAAAAGAGGATTAACTGAGAGACTAAAATAGTTCAAGAGAGTTCTACATCCATAAATTAACCCTTAGTTTCTAAATAACTCCTATATTCATAAAGCAACTATTGATAAGGATAGACAGATATTTTTTATTATTTTTATATTCCAAAAAAATGCATTTTTGAAGTGAAACTTCTTTTGGCGCGTGAGGGTAAATTTTTTACGGATGAAACGTCACGAATATGTGCAGCGTTTTTGTCGAAGAAAAGGGAGAGTGCGATTGAAAGAGAGAGAAAGGGAGATCGATAAAAAATACACGCTGTTGATGTATTCGTTTAGTAGTTACATATTAGAATTTTAGATGGTAATTCTGTCGCATAATCTTGTGCAGTAAACGCAGATTTTTATTTATTTATATTATCATTAGCGTGTATTAACTGTGTTAACAGTGTCATATACAAATACATGAAGTGATAAAATGATACATGATCATCTATTGGGGCTTTTATCTTAGTAATAATTAATTTACAAAGATTATTAAAAAAAAATTTAATTTTTAGTTAATTTACGCACGCACTTATTCATCCTTATTTTTACAGTCTAACTTTAAGTTTAAATATTTACTTAACTTAATAAAAGTTATTTCTATATTATTTTATATATAATCTTTCATTTGTTATATATTTAAAATATAGTTTTAATAATACACTAAATTATATAATCTAAATCAATATATTTCTTACAGTTCTTAAAGCAATAAACGAAGACAGCCCCACAGTTCCGACGCTGCTCACTGACTACATTCTCAAAGTTTTGTGCCCGACTTAATTAATGAGTTTAAAAAATAATTTTATTTAAAATTCTTTTAAGCAGAGTTTTGATTATAGTTTTACTTCGTGTAAAAAACACTAGCCGAATGTTTCATGATATAAATCAAATGCCTTAAATTGTATAAAAACTTTGAATTGTGTCGATTTTATTTTTCTTATATTTTATAATTTATATAAATTTTATCTCATGGTTTAAAAATTCGAATAATCACGCTGTAGTGCAAACAACTCACAATAAAAATGCAATTTACCACCAAAATATTTTTAAGCATGGCAACCCCAGGTTGAGTTTGAGGCGCTACATGGCAACACTTCCACAGCTGTCAGTGTAATGTCAAGCGTTTGAATGCCATATTACACGTTATTTGGAATCATTTTATATTTCTACTTTTTTGCATAAATGAACTGTGATATTGTATGTTAATTTAATTAATGCTTCCTTTTTAGAATTTAATCTATTTAAGTTGAATCATTATTTATTATGTTTCCGTCATTGAATTGTACATAAACAGTAATGGAATTGTCAAGTGAAAATTAATTAAAATGGTGCGAAGAGGCTTGTAAATAAACAGTTTTTGTAGATATAGCTAATTATGTGTTCTACACCTTTCTCTAATGCGACACAAAATGGCCGAATTCTATACGAATACGAAAAGTAATAAACAACTAGATGCGGAAATGTCAAACCTATTCTGTGTTGTTTAACTGTCAATAAAATATACAATCTGTGACTCGGATACGAATATCGTTATACGTTATTTTAAAGTTCCTGTACATAAATTAATACAAACATATAATTGATGATTCCGTAAAATAGAAGTTATGGCTAGCGAACCAATCTTTCTATATATGTGGCAGTGAAGTAGTTAAAACAGACAATTGATTAAATCTCTAGACTTAATAATCAGTCGTTGTCGTGACCGCCAATTGTCTTTACAATATTCAACACTCATTCAGTCAATCAATTAAACTTTTTCGAAGGTGCTTGATTTAAATCAAAATGCTAGCGACTTGATTGAATATCGATCTTTAATTAACTGTCTAGAGATTCAATTAACTCTCTGATTTTATTACTTTACTGCGACATACACACTACTCAACACTTCGTACAGTGAAGGCAACCAAGCCTAAAACTATGGGTTTTAGCACAAAAGGTTGATCACTTACTTGCCTATAAAGATATATGGAAATCTTAGGGTAAGACTTGAGGTAGGTTTTTAATTTACTCGTACGCTAAAGGAAATGTCGTTGTGCCTACTTTAAGAAAAATTAAAAAAAAAAACTATCTATTGCTCTTACAACACGTATAGGGTTGTAGCTCCCGGATTATTCCTAAATACGTATAGAATTTCAGCCATTTATTTTTTTATTAAATGATAACGCTATCTGCTATTGTATAAATTTAAATAATCTTATTAATAAAGTTTGTGTGTCTGTTTGGCCAGTTTTATTGTAAGTTTTGAAAGCTGTTAATAATTAAAAAAATAGGTTCTATGCTTATATCTAGTCTCAACAGTTTTTAGTAATATTTTTGTTTGTTTCTGTATTTTGCTAATACATGCATATGAATTTAATTTAAATAAGTTTAAATCTATCAGCAAAGTATAGAATATGATATATTGTAAGTTGTATGTTTTAAGAATGTGAACTTTTTCATTTAAAAACTTTAGGAGAGCTTTGTCGCACACTTGAACTAGTAGCCAACACCAATTGTTGTCTGTAATCTATGGAATGACCGAAATAAATGTCTTATATAACGTGTATATTTTATTTTTGACGAACTCCTTTTTGTAAATAAAAAACTCCTTTGTTTAACGTTGTTTATAAAAAAAATGAATCTTTAATTGAAGGGCCCAGATGCAGAAGTACCTAAGTCCACTTAGGGACTATTAGTGCTGGTATTACCAGCGTGTAGAGCGAGTAAAAATTGTCTATGCCCAGTATTTTTTTATTTCTTAAAACATCTAAAAATTACTTTGTGTAAAGTTGATTTATGGGACTAAGGGACTACTGCATCTGGGCCCTTCAATTAGATAAATGCAGACTAAAATCACAAAAGTGTATTTTTATAATATAAAGCAAAGTGATGATGATAAATATTTAATTTGAGATGGGGTATAATGAAATACAGTGGTGGGGGACAGTCAATTGTCAACCGCCTTAGCGTGCGGACGTAGTTTTAGTACTGTGATCGTACCGATTATAAAGAGTACGTATTGGTAGTGTTTCTGAGCATTTTACAGGAGAATACACATTTTTTGATAAATGATTTTGCGTGAGATTAAACCAAGGCGACACCCGTAACATTATTAATCCAAGGAAGATATCTTTGAACTCTTGTAAACACCGATGGTAAATTGTCATTACATCCAGTTGAATCAATGAATGTTGCTACACCAATCTGTAATGAATACATTCACCATAATTTATTTCGTGATAGGTTTGTTCTATGCAAATCTATAATAGTTAAAACAAAAATCGTATTGAGGTGGGAGAATGTAGAACGAAAGACAAACGTTGCGTTCGATTGTATTGTATTTATGTTGGAATTCAGTATTCCCATGAGATTATATAATGGTATTAATTATTTATTTTTTAAGATATTATGACAATGAATCGGAAAAACGGTCATACCAATATATCTTCTTCAGTTACGTGATAGACAACAGTAAGAGGTCCGCCGTTGTCTCCCTGAAAAAGTATACATTAGATCGCATAATTTTACGTATAATATAAAACAAGAGCATTTTCTTTACCAAAAAGGATCTATTAAAAAGTAGTAACAGGATCGAAATGTACTAGTTTCGAGTACATTTAAGAGTTATAAATTACGTTTAAGGATAATTACAATAAAGTACAGTAAGTAAGTAAAGATAAAACCAAGGTTTCAAAAATTTAATGAACTTAGATGACATTTAAGCGTTTAACTGTTAAGCTTGCTCAGAGTTAAAACAATTACCTTGCAAGTGCCCGAGAATGAACTAAGACCACACACTACGTTTTCCGGGAGCTGGTCAAACATTGTCGCATTGCATTGCTGGTTTGTGATCACCGTCATCGTCTTCTGTCGAAGAGTTGGTGATACGAATGTCACTTCTATAAAAATATATAATCGTAATATAAACAAAACAATATGGATCATTCCGGTATTATGGTTAAAAAATGATTTAGGATACCGTTTTATTTTTAAAACCGTGGTTTATATTTTTAATTGCAGATGAAAGAATTTAAAAAAAAATATAATATATTATTATAATACAAATATATAATATTTATTACACCTGGTAATTGATTAGTCTAGTGCCATCTAGCGGCACTAGGTGAACGTAAAAATTCCTCTCTCAACTCACGGTAGTTCTGTATGTATTAAAACTAATTCGAAAATAAGTATTTTTACTAGAACTATCAAAGCAACTTTATACCAAAAAAAGGCTTTTCTTTTCATATTTATGCAAAATTCACAGATAAAATAAACTTAGACAAAGAAATAACATTTTTTTGTAGAGTCGTGGTATTACTTAAACTACAATAATATTATAATTCAAAAAGGACGACCTGATAATCTCAAATTATTCATAAAATTTTTAAGAAAAAGTTTCTATCACAGTGTACAGTAAAATGCTAAACATTAACTATCTAAAGAACTTTCTAATAAAAAGGGGATTTATTTCTTACGCGGTGCCGCAATTCCCCATCCAGATGCTGTACCGGCCTGTCCAGCGAAATTGTTGTCTGATATATTTAAATAAGGCAATCTTGCTACATTGATAGTTTCTGTAATTATGTAAAATTTATTTCAATTAGCTCGCTTACATTGCTGAAGTAGTATACTAGTGTATGCGTGCTGCTACTATCAAATCTATTTTAAATTGGAAAAAAATAGATTCTGGATTAGACTTGCAAAAAAATACGTTTCTATTTTGACAAGCACCAACTACAGCAAGAGATGTTTCAGTAGATTTATTGTGTCATATATTTACAATATTTTTAATGCAATTTTATTCTCAAGATATCATTTCACTTTTCCATTTCTGTATCTTTTTCTTGAAATAAATATTGTAACCAAAAGTTGACTTAGTATGTTTTATTCATCACAAATTTAACCAAGGCACAAATTCTATATCGTCGCAAACATTCTTACCAGTAATTTGGACGACATTAGCAAGCTTCAATAATGCGAGGTCATTGGTGAAGGTCATGGGATCCCAGTCAGGATGGACGATGATTTCCTCGACATTTATAATACGACGGCCATTCTCATACCTGTCGTATAAAGAGAAGGCACCTAAAATAGCCTGAAATAAAAAAGTGTAATAGTGTGTGAAAATAGTGTAGTAAGTGTAGTGTAATAGTGTTTTATTTAAAAATAGTAAGCTAGTAAGATTCAAAGGCAGACGAAACACGATGCTGTCTTTATATATTTTCTTACTGTTTCATTATTAGTTCCAAATAGGTAAATAGAAGATTACAATTGTGCCTGTTAATATATATAATTTAGATTCCTATGAATGTCTTTTGAACTTAGCTAACACTCCTACTAGCCTAAAATATGCCGCAAATCCTAATATTGTAAAATTTGTTTTTTTTTTTAATAAGGTCGTCGCTTAGTTGTTACCTGAACGTTATCCACTATGAGCTCGTCATGGAAGCAACAGTGAGCAGCGGTAATTACCCATCGAGGATCTATCAGAGAGCCCCCACAGAAACCCAACTGACCCGTGGTTCCAACGCGAAGGTACAGAGCCACCTATTGAAGAATAAAATATTTACCGTAGCCGAATAAATAAGCCTGTGTCACTAAGCTTTCATTTATTCCCAAAAAATACATCTTAACGCCTACAAAATAACGAAGATTGCTGTATAATTTTTGTACCTGAGTAAGGTATTTTGTCGATATATTTTTGTATAGAGCTTATTAATAATTACAACTTTAAATGTTAACTCATTATTTACAGCATTAATGCAAGACTAAATGTAAGTATTAAAAATACGTTTATTATCGAACATAAGATAGACAGGTATCACTTATTCCTTACTTATTAAATTTGAACCTGTAGGCATCCTTATTTATCGGCAAAGACAGAGGTCGAGAAAAATAGCCGGCGTAAAAAACTCTCGGTACTCTTTTAAAAAAGCAAATCATCAAACAATACTTATTTTAATACAAATATAGAAAATTAATTAGAAGCCTTCACAGCACTAGTCCCAGGCTTATTACTGCCAAAGGATTATTTTAATTGTTATTATTATGTAGATTAATACAATTGTAAAAACATATTTGCTTATAGTAAATATTAGGTATGAGGGTGTGCAATTATTTAACCAATTACCATCTCAAATTCGCAATATTGGAGTGTTTGACAAATTCAAAAAGGCATTAAAGATGCATGTTAGAATGAACATAGCTGACTAAAATTGTTACGGCTAATGGCGACGTGTATCTCGCTCGTATATAATATATACATATTAATATTAAGTTTCTCATGTAAATAAAATATTTCTGCTTTGTAATGAGAAATAAAGTTCTTTAAACATTAGAATATGTATATTATAGTTACATTTTGGAATGACATATTTATTTGAAGACATTTTGTTATATTTGCACTCGACGCAGTAGACTATTATTTATTATTATTATTTAATTTATATTTTTTGGTAATTTAAGTACTTACTTGATAAGGTCTTGAACTGTGTTCACTCTGTTCCCCGCCTATTATCCTTGAAGTAATTGATGAAGCGCTTATTATGCATAATCCCGATATTAATAGTGATCCCCACATTTTGGTTTAGCAAACTAAATAGAACTGTTATCGATGAGAAAGTTTTATCACCGTGAGTTATCGAGTACTTAAGAGATTATATTGACGTGGAATATCTGACCCAAAACTCACATCCCATTTTTTGATAAAACTTGTTTTATATCATTACAATTTATTTTTTTTAACTGTTTACATCGTCTTCTCTCATTTTTTTTTCAAAATAAATATTTTATGCAGTTGCTATGAATCTTTCTATGTAATTAGTGGTCGCTTCTTTAAAATTCCGATTTTTAATTTTAATTGTTTAATCACAATATTTCTAGCACGTGACTATGTCGCAGCCAATTACTAAACAGCGCCGTTTAACAAGCGGCCTAAATTATATTCAGTCGTAGTATTTGTTACTTACTTAATTTAATATATTTAAAATGGAACTCATTAGTGTTCTCACACTTAGTGTTACTACACTTTCCATACTATTTTTCATTAAACTATGGAAAACATCATCAAATTTATTGATTGCCGACGCTTTCTTGACAGTTCGGAGTAGGTGGCAGAAAGTCGAACTAAATTGAAAAGAACAGGATAGCCAAATAATGTAAAATCATCGATTCAAGTCGTTAGCCTAGCTGTTTGATCAAATGGCTGAATGTCAATCAGGCCGCTAGTTGAACGGCGCTCTTTTGTAAAGAGACTAGGCTGTTAATTAAAAGTCTAATTAAGCTAGTTGCCTGCAACATCTACATATAAGCCTTTTAATACGTTTATTTTTGTGAGGCTCCGTAATAGTATAAAAGCCAGAGGCTATTATTATTCAGTTAATGTATGTTAACGTTAACTCTTTCTATTGTCTTAACCAAGTATTGTGGACTCGGTTTCCACACTTAAATGCCATTTGTTGCATGGTGCGTGTGTTAAACATATATTCACAAATAAAACACACAACTATTTGAAAACATCGTTTATTATATTTCCTCAAAAAAGTAAAATTTAAAAATAAAATATTTAAACGTAATGCGCCTGCGTTGAAGCGACGCGCGCAATCTATACAATATTACGTAAACTAAAAATGTGATCGTTAATCTAATAAGGTGATACGTATAAGATAAAATAACAATTTGTGAAAAAATGGCAGTTAAATAAAGAAATAATACGTCAATAGAAGCGCAGGCGAAGCATACTTACAAATATAAGACAATACTCCGACGTCGCTCGCTTTCCGACTACCATCTAGTCTACACGCAATAAATCTATGAAAACCATATAAATATAACGACGTCGAAGTACGAAGACACTTTATTATTGAAAATTATTCCTAACTTACATAGCTCATACTTTCAACGAGCCGTCAAACGATAAAACTGGGATAAAATGTTAAATGCCATATCCATTTCACAAATGCAATTTCGTCCATAAATTATTGGTCAATCTAAGTCATCAAGCAGTTAATACAATTCTAAATCAAATGAATATTATACATATATTAATTTCCAATATATTATATAAATAAATTATCATCTGAATTACGCTAAGTTCGAATAAATAGTGTTGTATTTAGAATTTTTAACGTCATATTTAAAATAGTAAGTGACAACAATTATACGAAAGGGGTGGGTCTCGATCGAGGGCGAAATTCAAACACTCACGAGCAGTCTTAACGTATTTGTACGCAACAAAATAATAACAAATTGTGAGAAAGGGCCGCTCACGATTTCATCATTAGCAAAGCTTACGGCAGCAAGCGTCGTGAGAAATGCGGCGTCCCGGAAACGTACGCGGGCGTGCTTGTACGTACACGTATACGTGTTCGCACTCAGTACGGGGGGACGCGGGTCTAATGAGAAACGTGTGAGGCTACGGCTGTCTCTGCACACGAGTTTAGCTGTAAACAAAACAATTTATTAATAACAAAATTAAAATAGGGTATCGAGTGGCCGCTCCCAAAAATGCATTATACTGGCAGACTTGAATAAACATTCATAATTTTAAGCAATACTTTTTATAAAAAAAAAAAAAATATTTCTGTGGAACGGTTATTGCACGCGTTTTAGACCTTAAACTGTTGAGATATTTATAGTAGACAAAATGAAGTTTTAAATTTTTTTTTAAATCTTTGGAAGCGGTCTCTATACCCGTTATATAGTTATTTGCAAACCAGCGGAAGCGGATTTAAAAACATAACAAATAACATATTTAAATATTCAACATGCATTTATACTCAACACTAACGATATATCATTTTTTATATTCAAATATTAAATAAATACAAATTTTATAACATTTAGTATTAGTAGGAACATAGATTTAAAAATAATTGTTAGTATAATTGCAGCAGCATGCAAAAGTTAGTCTTTAGACATGTTAGTAGATCATGCAATTGTTTGTTGTTTTTGTGTGATTGAACCAAAATTTCTAACTATTGATAAATTATAAATTCAAATTTAATATATACTCTATATATTATTTACAAATTGTGAACTCATTCACAAAAAACTCAGTACTCTGTTCCTTTTCATCACAGCGTAAACAAAATTTGATAGAAAGAGACAAATGTATAGGCTTTAAATTAGGCTCGACTAGTTGAAGACTCTTTCCGTCAAAGAACAATTAAAAAAAGGATATGAATCGAGAATACTTTTATGGTTATATTTAGCACTTAAGAGTGTATGTCAAGTGTAATTTTGTGTGTCTGTGTGTGTGGTAGTGTTGAAAGAGATGGAAATGGTGTTCGGGCGGTAAGCTGTCGCCGTAAAGTGTGTACAGACGTGTAGTGAGGCGCATGCTATGGCGAGAAAAGGTAGGTGAGCGTGGCGACTGACTTCTTCTTGAGCGTGAAGAAGGAGCGCCGCTTGGGCTCGGCCTGGTGAGGGGCGGGCAGCGTGTGGGAGCGGGGCGCGGGGGCGGCGGTGCGCGAGCGCAGGGCGTCCACCCAACCCGACATCTCCGACTCGTCGTGGGCTTGAAGGAGGAACTCCGCGCCGTTCGATAATCTGTGGGACGTTAAAGTATTGTTCATACCTAATTTTATTACATATATATATATATAATATACTAGCGGATCCGACAGACGTTGTCCTGTCTACACGTCTTTAATTTAACAATAACACAATGATAACAAAACTTTTGTTTAATTTGATCGCAGCGCTGTCGGGACACACTAAAAATTAAAATTAAAATTCGAATATTATTTAAAATTTGACACTGCGATGGTAGCGCCGTCTGTGGGATCCAATGTAAAACATTCCAAAATCAACAACTACTAATAAATTAAAATTAATTAAAAAAACATTGTCCAGTGGACAAAATTGTGAATCTAAACCATTCCCAGATCCCCTTGAACACACACAAAAAATTTCATCGAAATTGGCCCAGTCGTTTAGGAGGAGTTCAGTCACATACACACGCACACAAGAAATATATATATTAAGATATTCATAATGATATTTTATCAGCACAGTTTTGACATTTTTCAAGGTCGCTGGCCTCAGCTAACAGTAGAATTAGGATACCATACCAATAATTTCTTTTCTTGTTCTAGTGTTTTCATTCTTTATAGCTATTATTTTTAAATTTTTGATTGTTTTTTGTTTTGACACTTTTTGTTTTTTGTATTTACCTAATTTCGCTTGTCGTGTCCACATGTTCTAGGGACGGCACCGCTTTTTTATATTTTTTTCGCATGTAAGTTGATGTTGACATGTGTTTGTCCTAATATTGTGGTCCAATAAAAAAAAAATTTAAAAAAAAACCTAATTTTATACGTGTGCTTCATGAATTAAAGCTGTGTCGTCTTTAAAAAAATTAAAAACAATGTGGTACTATAAAAGTCTACGGTAAAATTATAAAATTAAGCGTAGGTGAGAAGAGAAATGAAATACATTTTGTATAACTTATTACACGACTCAACAAAATTTCGTTCTTTATCCTAAACTTTTTTTTTACTATTTTTCGGTGCACAAAAACTAATAGAAAATACCTTCATTAAAAGGTATCAAAACCACAGTTTAATCAGTCTCCTAAACACAATTTTTATCTAATTTTTTGTAGACGTAAAATTTCGTAATTGTATGTTAAGTCAAAGTCAAATTATACGTTGACCCCTGTCAACCAGGCAAACATTTACAGTAATATTTTTTTTTTTTTTATAGAACAGGGGGCAAACGGGCAGGAGGCTCACCTGATGTTAAGTGATACCGCCGCTCATGGACACCCTCAATGCCAGAGGGCTCGCGAGTGCGTATTATTGAATAAACCTTAATCTCGCGTATTTATTACCTTAGACGGAAGACATGCTTCTTCTTAGTGTAGTTGGCAGCTTGCTCCACAACAGCACCGTTAAGGTCCAAGGGTGCCTCTCCGCGCCAGTGTTGTTCGGGCGCTGCCTTGTAGGCCTTCGCGTCCTTGTAGAAGGACATACGCCCATCCTTTGCTACTACGTACACCTTGTCCCACGATCTGAAATATATATTAATTTTAACCTATTAATAACTCGGTAATTTTGGACTTTGAACTTTTTAATAAGATTCAAAAGGAATTCTTTCAAACATATTTTTTTTAAAGCTTTACCAAAACGAAAGTCTTCTGTTATTTCATATTAGCAGTTGTATAATTCATAATAATAATAAGCCTTTATTCTTCCACATCCTATTTACAATAAAATAATAAAATAGATATGAATACAATTTTAACTAAGATGCGGCCCCTGGAGAAGGCCTCCAACTTTTTCCACTCTAATTTATTTTGTGCCATCGTCATCAAATTTCTTCCAGCTACCCTCTCGATGCCGTCAGCCCATCGCTCTATTGGTATAAATCATAAGAAAATATATGTTCCTAAGCCTCACCTGTTTGATGCACGCTTAGCGGCAGATTCCCACTCGTGTTTGCGGACCAACATGCCTTCAACGCCTTCGTCCTCACTTCCGGGACTTGCGCCCTCTGCACATACATACAGGTTTTACTAAGCATTCAAGGAGCCCTGTTAACCTTAATAGGCATTCAAGATCTATCCTGAAAGCCTACTACTAAACTAAAAACCATACTCCAAGACGAGAATTACTTAAATCTATTGCACACTCTATCTCGGAATATATCCTTAAAACTATCACGTGTGGTTTGATACGTTTCTATGTGAACCTACTCAAATGAAACTCTGTTTTCTAGACAATATTTTATTAATGCACAACACAATGTACATATGAGTACATAATTAAAAATCATGCGCTCAACAAACAAACAGCACACAAAGCATTCGTCGCAGACGCAGACATTTTGTGGTAACGTACAATTGTGGATGACGTTGTGCGTACGTGTACGCGTACGCGTGTGTGTACGTTACGCATGTATAATGTGTAATGTAAATTTCACAAAATAAAAATGCTTTCAGTTAATTCAACAGTCAAGAGCTTTGGTTCATCCACAATTATTACTACCAGGGGTACCTTCATCATCACTATGGTGCGTTCCACTGAGCAGTTTCTTAGCGGCTTTCCAACGGAAGCTTCGGAACGGCGACTTGCTTCGCGACCGAGACTTCACCTTACCAGAAGTCGACGGCGTGTTCGGTGTCGAGCTCGTTCCGGGTGCTATTTCAAGTGATGGGAGGGATGCGGCCGTAGGGAGTCAGGTTTAAGTAGGAATGTACGTCAATGGTTCGAAATATTTTATAAAGGACGGAGTGAAAGGTAGGGAGGAGAAAAAAAACAAAAAAACGTAATTCAAAGCAACATAAAAACAACACTGCGTCGCAGCAAAATAAAACAGAAGCATTCACATGCTCTCTATATGATACCAGTACACCAGAAAACACATTTGTTAAAATGGCATGCATCTAAAACATTAGTAATCAGTAATCACATTCTAACTACTCACATGATTACTATGTTAATTCTCAACGATCACGTACAGTATTGATTCAAACAGATTATTTTTTTTCCTAATAATACAACTACCAAGTGCTAGATTTAAACAATAATGATTAATGTTCAACCACCCATGGATATAATAACAGAATGATGTTACTGAATGTATTTCTATAACCTCAATCTAATTAATTAAATATTGTTTCGAAAAACATAGAAATAAAAACTTAATGAATATTCTATTAAGTAAAATTCTGTTAGTGTAAGTGTGTCTGTTTTAATAATAATTCAGATTGTATATTCAAAAACTAGATAGATATTGACTAGTTCCTGGTTCTTCTTTTATCTGTAAAAATAATACTTATAAAAGACAATTTGAATCAACATGTACGTCGAGTTGATCAGGTGTACTCACTGGAAAGGCGTGCGGGTTTAACGGGCGTCTGTTTCGAGGTGGACGGGCGTGGCGTCTCTTGCCGCTCGGGAGGGGGCGTGGTCGGAGTCTCGGGGCTTGGGGTTTCTGCATGCGTACGACTACGTGCTAGTTATGTCTACACTACGTGCACATGCTACGTTATGTACATGCGCATCGTTACGTATACGGAACACAGTTTTAAAACTCAGTTATACTCTGTATACGTAAAGATGTTGGTTTTGTACGTATGCATGCGCATTATTGCGTATACCAACGTATTGTTAGATATTTTATTGAATAATCGTCAGTATACGTAATAATGTTATATTCGTGCGTAACAACATTAAAATGTTAATTCCTATTCCCTGCCTACTTTGAGATATCGATATAAAAAAAGTACTTCAAATAATAAACGGTACATGTATTTATAATATATAATGGATAAGCGTTAAGATCGTTAGTAAAAATAAAAAACTGAAACATTGAAATAAATAGAGATAAGCAATAATAGATTGTAACTACAGATATATAAAGCAAAAAAAGCCGTGCATATACCATGATAGCGAAATTAGACGCAAATACAAGAAGTATACCTACCTTGGAAACAGCTTCAACAGTTGATAGACACAGCACAATTAGCTCAATATATAAAGACACATTAAAAGAAAGTACAGTATCAAACCATCACCGTGATTAGCGTGAATGTGGAAACAAATGGATTTAATTGCAACGATGTATGAAAATATATTATGAATACGTCCGTACAATACACAAATAAGACGTCACAGTAATAAGATAAAGAAGAAATGTGCAGGGTATTGAAAAGGGCGTATTGTGCGTAAACATTACATAGATATATAATAACAGAATCGGTTTCTATATTACGATAGTGCATTAGGACGTTTGTGCCACATCCCATCTACATAACCTAAATTATTCTCCAAAACCAACTACCCCTACGACATTAGAGCGCTAATTCTTCCAAATTAAGAATGTATTGGGCCAGATACGACTAAACCGAAATTTGTCTCGCTCTAAACCTTAATATCTGAGAGAGACAACACTTTCAATCTAGCTTATCTTAAATATTGCTATATATTGAAAAGTTTGTATGAAACAATTATCTGGAATATTTGTTCAGTGCATCCAATAATAACATACACCCTACACAAGGGCTCTTAACCATCCTATCAAATTGAAAGTTCTCAAAAATGTAGTCGAAAGTGGTTTAACCGATTCGATATTTATTGGATGTCCCTTTTTCATACAAACTCATACGAAATGGCACCAATATCTAGGAAGCTCATGCGTACAACTAGCCCCTGGCGATAGTAAAGCGCTCGTTACCTGGCTGGGAATGCGGTCTCTCTTGGGCCTTCTCAGCCGCTTTAGTAGATGTTCTCCTTACGACTACGCGTGTGCATGTGTGGACAACACATATTTAAGTATCGGCCCTAATTAACGCTTAACTCGCCGAGCGAAATTAAAATAAGGGGCTTGTACTAAACTAAACTTTAGATGTTACAACAAGGAATATGGACATTCAAGAAAAATGGTCAATACGAATTTTATTTTTGGTATCATTGGCGCTAAGTATGATAACATGTCTGAACCCTTATTTATTTATTTATTAAGTCTACAACATCATACATATTACGAAATCTACTGATAATTTTATAAAATCTTCTATCAAATAGGTACGACAATATATGTAAACATAAGTTTTGCTAAAAATAGGAATTAAAAAAAACCCCTTACATTTATGTCGCTGATAGTTGAATTCGTGTTTACAAGCCGAGTTCAGTTCAATATCAGAATTAGCACCAAAACGCTTCAGTATGAAAAATTTAAAGTGATGTTTTAATTTCGCTTTCACATCGAGTTCTGTAAACTTGACACGTAAAGCTGCAAGCGACGCCATTCTCGGCTGAATCGCAGTGCAAACGTGCTAAGTTATATCAGTAGGTCTCCCTCAAGAATCGAATCATGGTTATTTCGAAGGCATTCCACCGTTTGGTGAAAGTTAGTATGACTACCTAGCATAGGTTCAAGTATTTGCTTTCAAAAGCTACAGTACCTGAAGAGACTCAACATTAAAAAGAAAATATTTACAGTTTTTAATAACGAAAACAAACTTCTAATACGTTGTATGGGCGATCGTTAATTCTAGGACGTTTTCGTACGTAGATTTTGAATCAGATACTAAAACCCATGTTTCGATAATGGTTCGTCATAGTGCGGGATAGTATACATGCGTGCTGAGAATGCAATTCGTGACTGTTAATTTCTGTGTTTTCTTTTAATTCGACAGCACTATGTTCAATAAAGATCTGTTTTTATATTAAAAGGGTTTTTCTATTCAAAGTACCGCTAACTGACCATATCATAACGGATCCCAACATTACAGGTAAAGGGGCTACGCAAACCTATAATTCCAAAATTAGTGCATTTACCATTCAAAATTTTTATAAATGGATATATCAGCGAGCGGTAGGACACCTGTTTATGTACATGGATGACATATTTACCGGGTTGTTCTGGCTCAGGAGAAGAAGCACGGTCGACAGCATCCTGCGCTGCAGCCTGAGCCGCGGCTTCGGCAGCTTCCTTCTCCTGTCTCTCCCTCTCGGCAGCCGCAGCCGCTTCTTGGCGACGCTTCATCTCTTTCACTTCGAACTGGAATTTACAAAGTCAAGTCAGAGATTTTTACTAAAACATATTGATTAACAGCCGAAATGCCAATGTTAGACTCCAAGTGGTGCTGGTTAGTCAATTTGCACAATAAATAGGAATAAACGTAGAGCTGAAATTGTAGAAAAGGCATATTAGGCGATATATAAAAAGCTTCTGGGCTGTTGCGCATGCGTAAACGAATCAAACTTATTAACTTACACCATACATATAGTTATAGTACCATATGTCGTTCGTACATAGATGATTTTCAACTTGTGACAGCAAAAATAAAGAAGAAGAAAGTGATATGGGTGTGCAAGCAGCGGTTCTTTCGGATTCATTATAGGATTTCCTCAGGGACAGTCGTCGCAGAATATTTTTTATACCTTTATTTCCTGGTTTCTCACTACAGTTTGTAGATGTACTTGGTTGTGTTATTGAAGCAATATTTGGGTACACATTTAGCAACGCTAACCGCTCCCATAGGATGAAATCGATCGAAGACAATCTTGGATTTGTGTGTAGATCCTCATTAAGTCCAAAGAACAAGAAATTCCCTGCATTGGTTGGTGTCATGGGTGATTTAGGGGGGCTGCTTTGTTCCGATATCGTAGATAGACTATGTGAGGCCACACTCCAAACAGTACATTTAACATTCTTTTCATTCTCCGAATAGTTAATACTCAGATTTCTTGACTGGTATTCGTCTGGTTGTTTGTGGCAGTCTGTTCTTAATACGACTTCTGGGTCAATGTCATCGAGATCCTCGTCATACATGACAAGATTTTGGGTTTTATGGCGGATGATGGGCGCTGAATGGTACGTGAAAGATCCTCTTTCTGAATTCTCTGTGTGGGGAGTTTCTGCGCTCGATTCAAGCTAGCGTGGAAGATGAAAAATTAATACCAAACCACAGGAATGAGTGCGTGAAGCTTAAAGCGATTCAAGTTCCAATTAAAAGCTCGCGAATAGCGTATACCAACAACACTTACATCCAAATAGTCATAGTACCATGCAGCATCAGGGGAAAGGAGACTACGGGTTTGCGATAACAAAAGAAGGGAGGAGGATAGTGGCACAGATTTTATATCTTTCCCCAAATCATTGATGGCTTTATTGCTACTCGTCAATCCTGGTAAGGATAGGACAGCAACGTCGCTCTTAGTATCTTTTTTCCTTTGGTACAATTTACGTAGAATATTCATAATACTCCCCGCTATCGAGGAAGTACTTTTACGTTTCAGTAATGAGACATTGGGGAAAATATTGAGATAAGACAAACGTTCCCACAATATAAAATCAATACAAGCTAACTTTTCGTTCGGGTTGGGATTCTCGTTTGTATATTCAAAGAAAATGGAGCTGAATATTTCTGAGGTGAGCGGAGATTTTAGGGGCGACATTGGCGTATTGGGAACTGATATACTGGTATTTTCATCTTCGTTCCACAAATAAGAGTCGTTTTTTATTAGAGAGTGATTCAAGTATTTACTTCGGTATTTTTCAGGGATTTGGTGGTTGCACGAATTTAATATTATCTCGTGTACAACCTGACCTACTGGGAGTTCGTTTTTGGGGATAACGATATTTTTGGGATGTGGTTTCTTTCGGATTTTGGGATCGGGATAGTAGGTAAATGAGGATTCATCACAATTTTTCCAAGGTTCAGAAGTTGGCCATAGTTTCGCTGCATTCAGTTCAAGCTAGTGAGAAAGTAAGAAATTATACAGTGCCAAACCCAAGCTTTATGTACAGTGCGATTACTAAACAGTTAATTTAGTAAAACTTTGCAAATTATTGGTACCAAAAAAAACAATATAAAATAAACGATAATTAATAAAAATATTTGTATTATTATTATTTTTTCTTTTTAATGTAACAGGAGGCATGCGGGCAGGTGGCTCACCCGATGTTAAGTTATATCACCACTCACGGAATTACATTTCCAAAAGCCTCGCAAGTGCGTTGCCGGCCTTTTAAGGAAGGCCTTTTTCTTAAAAGACCCTTAGTCGAATTGGACATGTAAACCTCAAGCAAATATCAAATCCTGTACATTTTTACATGACATCATGTCACATCTAACTTTGGGGCCGTTCATGGATTACGTAAGCTCTATGGGGGGAGGGGGGTCTTTGATTGAAGGGGGGGGGATAAATTGCAGTAAATCTGCTTGTGTAATACTTGAACGGCCCCTTTAACAAACACCACACCACATTCAAGCATTATGCGACATGATATGCACTACAGCAGTTTAATACTCAACCCACTAAAGCGATGATAATGAACAATTTTAACTGTAACCTTAGATAATAATGGAATATTATAGTTAAATAAATCAGTGGCGGTACTACTTCTTCTCGTAATTTTTTTCCAACGCCGATAAACAAGTTTCACTTCAAAACAATGTTTGCAAAAAAACTAACAGTTTTTAATACTTTTAAACCATCGTAAAAGGAAAGGAAAAAAACTTTATATATACATTCAACTATCCAATAAAACAATATACGTACAGTGGTAAGCCTCTGCAATGCGCTGAAGCGGTCTTCTTGGGCGGCAGCCGACTTCTCGAAGGCTTCGTGCTTCTTGATAAGGCTCTCCACCTCGTCGATGGTGTGACCCAGTTCCTGAGACATCAGGTAAGGCTCTTGGGCGATCAGCCAGGCTTCGGCCACTGCCGCATCGCGAGCGAATTGGTACACTTCCAGGACTGTAAGAATACATTTCAGATTTATTAAAACTGTTCCCAAAGAAATTTTAATATATTTTTATTATTGCTCAAAAGTTAAATAAAGATTAATTAAGACGATTAAAAAACTTCAGAATTTTCAATCACCAAAAAATATTCGCGCTCTCAGTAAAAAAAAAAACAAAGAAAATTCTTTGCTAATTAGACTATTATGAAAACTTATACATCTAATTATTTTGCAAAAAAAATTCAGGCCGATCTTAGCTCGCTAAAACAGCCCGCGCTGAGCTGGCCTCAGCCCTTGGCCATCAGCAAGATTCATCAGCGTAAGAAATACCTTCGCAGGGTTCCCAGCTCTTCCATAAATTATTAATTACTTAAAATAATTACATTATTTAACCTTATTTTATTTATCTTTTTTCAACCGTTATCAACACGCCTGAGTGCATAAGTGTGTGGGTGGTAATGTGTGGTGTGAGTGTGTGAATGTGTGAGTGAGTGAATGAGTAAAGTGTGTATTTACATATTAGGTCTCAGAAGTAGAAATACATACTAAGCTGAAGATTTTCCCATCTCTCCTCCCAGCGTCTCAGCAAGGCGTTCCTCTGATCAGTGAGGAGATGCAACTTGTCCCTTATATCAGACGACGCGTAATGTTGCCTTGCGAGTAATTCTCTTCCAAGAGCTATGCACACCGCAAAGTTCTCTTCGCGGGCCTCGATCTCCGCTTTTAGGGACTGGTGGTTGTTCATAAGAAGCTCTACGCCGCTTACATCTCTGAAAATTAAGAAAAAATTATAAATGTACTTACTGTCTGACACAATTAGTTATAAGTTTTGGTATAAGGAACTTTCACAAGTTTATCATGTGTTCATGACTAACGTAGATATTTTGTAACATTGTAATCATAGTGTTAAATTATTAAAAAAAAACCTAATTGTCTTCATCAACCCTGGGTTCCCTAATATGAGTTTTTTTTAACATTTTACTAAAGTTACGCGAGCACAACACATTTAAATATTATTTATAGTAAGAACTGATTAAAACTAGAAGTAAGAGTCTAATCTCACCTCGGCTTCTCCCCAGTGTTCATCGACCGGACAACGTCATCCATCCATATGGTGAGGGTTCGCACTTGGCTCAGGAAGCGGTAGAGTTGATCAGCGTCTTCCAACTTGGCCCTTCTGGCTTCACACGCGGCCTGGAGAGACGCCCACGCTTCGGAAACCTCCCCAGCTCTTCGGGTGATCTCGGCTGCCTTCTCCCCGGCATATGACGCGCCAAGACGAGCACATTCGGCGTTAATAGATTCAACCTGAAATTGAACGTAATATTGAATGATTAAAACTTCAATCTTAAACAACATCTTCTCAACCACTCCAACGCTGAAACGGAAAGTATTGCTATTAACGGTAGTAAAATTAGCATGTAAAGTCCCGTTAACATGACAAATGGAAGAAAATTAGCTGTCCACAACATAGGAAACGCTAATGTGGGGGTTAAAGTTTTTTGTCCCTTTATTTTGGTTATAAGTTTCTTTAATCGCGGTAATTGGGCGTGGAAGCTTCTAAAACTATTAATCCAGGGTTCACGAGACATTAAGTCAACATCTTATTGATTCGTTTTGTCTTCTTCACTCTTCAGTACAAGTCATCTTTTAGCATGTTCAGAAATGATTGAATACTTAATTCTTGTCTTCTTTTTCTTTCGTCTTTTCCAGTATAAGTAGATTATCTATACAGATGGATATATATAATAGATATTATATATATCTCTTTGAAGAGTCTAAGCTATACATTTAGAGTTAAAAATAACATAAACGTATGTTATGCTAATTTCAGTTTTCAATTCAATCGCATTACTATGAAAAATTACCGTCTTATAAAAACCAAACCAATCTACTTAATTGCATTATTTTTAAAGTACATTCCTCTCTTTTTCGTCAAATTGTTTTTACCCTTCTTTTTTATAATCTTCTGTAGCTCACAGTATACAGTCTACTAACACTACTAAAATACTAAACTCCATGTGAAAGTTACTGTGGATTACAAAATGACAACTTATTTATTTTGATACATTTAATTTTCTTATTGTTTTTTAAAGCAAACAATAATACAATTTATCAATTATTTTACATTTGTTTAGATATTAATGCTAGGTTAAGATTTACCTGGTTCTGCAGCGTAGATAGATCCTGCATGAAGTTGTGATGCTTCCTCTGCAAAGCGGAGACAGAGAGGGCATCGCGACCGAGTTCGTCGCTAACTCCTCTTGCCTTCTCGTTCACTCTTTGCAGAGCATCCTTGCAGTCGTGGAAGTATTTGTGCAGCTCTCGTGACGCCGCTAACATCTGTTATATATATGTAACAATAAAATTAATTGAGATGTAACAATGCAATGCTGTTAAAAAACCTAGTACCTAAAAAAAGTAAATGAATTGTACCTACTATAGGTACAATTCATTTACTTTTTTAAATATTTTAATCACTTTTAATATTTTTTTTATATAATACAAACGAGCCTATGGGACGCCCTGAAAGGACAGTCATCGTAGTCCATGTACACCCATTTTTAGTGGATGCGTTGCTGGCCTTTGAGGGAGAAGTACTCTAACTTTGAATAGTGGGAGGTCGTATCTTTTAGTTATGTCTCCCACCGGGCGTTAATTCCAAAGTTCGCTAATTTTACTCGGTCGTGTGTATTAGTTATAAAATACATAATCATAATTTTAATTATTTCATAGTGGTAATAATAAGTCTTTTGTTTTAACATAATTCAAAATAAATATTATGGAAGCAAAACATAAAGATAGATTCAATAGATTAGAAGATAACTTGGAATATCTTTCCAAGTTATCTTGTAATCTATGGAATTTCAATCTTACTCTTAGACTAGGGAAGGTTCCTAATTATAATTATATTTAATAACTAGCTGACCCGGCAAACGTTGTTTTGCCATGTTTTTGTGCCAAAAAATTAAAGTTTATAATTAACAAAAAAAACATAAGGGATAGAGGGGTGAAAATTTAGGGTTGCATGTATTTTTGTATGGTGTATCGTAAAAAAATAAAAACGAAAAATTTTGTCTAAAAATAAATAAAAAAATTTAGGGGTGGACCACCCTTAACATTTAGGGGGATGAAAAATAGATGCTGTTCCATTCTCAGACCTACCCAATACGCACACAAAATTTCATGTGAATCGGTCGAGCCGTTTCGGAGGAGTTCGGTTACTAACACCGTGACACAAGAATTTTATATATTAGATAATATAAAAATAGTTACAATCTACTACATAAACACCTATCAACATTTCTTCGATTACAAAGTTGAGAACTGACCTGTGTCCTCGTATCAATGAGCTCCAGAAGATCCTGCCAGGTTTCCTTGAGGCCTTCCTTCCACTGAGCGATGGTTGCATTGTCAGAATGTCCCATAGCGATCATCTGGTCCGCGATTCTTTCAGCTGTGGCGACCCGCTCTGAACCAACTGATTGGGTCTCACGGGCGAACTCTTTAAAACGCTCCCATAATAGCTGAAAATTAATTTCAAATAATATCTAAATATGAAGCTAATATCAAGCTATGATAATTCTATTGAAAACCCTAAAATTCGTTTTTCTTCGAGTTGGGACAAGACTTTATATGAAAAATCCAAAAGATATCTCACAAGAAAGTTTGTTTGAAAAAGTTTTTGGTTTTTTAAAGTAACCAGTACAAACAAAAAATAGGCAATATAAAAATGATACTAACAGTGACATGCTCATAATCTTGCCCAAGCTCCTGTGAGCTGGCAACTAGCTCCCTCTCAGTGATCCATTGCTCAAGATCGTCCACTTCACGCGAAAGCTGGAATAACCTCAAGGCTTCATCCAGCTTAGCTCTTCGTTCGCCAGCCAGGTCTTTAAGACCAGCGTACAGCTTGTCCACTTGGGATTGCTTCACGGATATTTGCTCACTAAAATGATAATTTGGACAATATACTCATTTGTTTTTGAATAATATATTTCGTCTCTTTCTATCGAATTGTGTTTACGCTGTGATGAAAAGAAACAAATGGTTAAGTATGAGAGTTAAAAAGTTGTTATATACTGAGTCAGTCAATATTAATAAACAGGTAATCTGTATCACTAATTTTAATTTTAATTAAAAGAGGGAACTGCTACAGTTTTAGTATTCATTAGTAACGTGGGTAACAAAATCTGCAATTATTACGGTTTTTCAAGAATTTTATGCAAATTGTTAAATGCTAAATTACCCCTGGAAATATTTTTACGTAACGGGTACGTGACTTCCCCCCCCCCCCAAATTCGTTACGTTATACTTGAACGGTCCCCAAAGAGGGGGTAACTTTTAACAAAAATATATTAATATTAGTGTAACAGTTTAATGTTTTAAACTGTCGTTTACAATATCGACCTCACATAATCAACCAGCGATGGAAAAATAAGGATGTGCTTTTATTGAAATTCGCGGCCTTATTTAGAAAATTATCTTAGAATTTTTTGGTAGTTTTCTACAAGAAATATTAATTAATAAAAATAATCATCAATAACTACCTCAGAGGATGTTCTTCACTCGTCAACTGACGAACAGTTTCACCAAGCTGACGAATAGTGTTGGCGTAATCATCGACCGCCTGCTCCAATATTTCGTGCTTCTTGATAAGGTTTTGTGCTGAAATTTCGTCTTTTCCACGGTCTTCTACCATCATGTACAGCTCTTGTTCGCTCATCCAGGCCTCGGCTTCGTTCGCGTCGAACAGGTATTGGTGAGCCTTGCCCCATTGTGACAGATTGTTCTTGCGTTGTTCGATAGCGTCTAAGAAAATAATACAACATTTTAAATATCTTTTATCAGTGGCTACGTCAAAATTAGTGTGATTTCTGCATATTTTGTGACAATTTTGGATAAAAATAATTAATTACATTAAATATAATAAGAAAATATTGTTAGTGTTAGACAGAAAACTGTTGGGACGATTTTAGATTGGATTATTATCTGTTTCATGATCATTTGTAAATTTACGTTTCATTCAGACTCTTACTTGTCTGACGGAACTTTAGCGACTTGATTGAATAGCAATCTTTAATTCACTGTCTAGAGATTCAATTCACTCTCTGATTTAATTACTTTACTGCGTCATATATATCTATACTTTAATAATATTGTACAAATTTTATATATATATATATATATATATATATATATATAATTTTTTTTGAAGGATTTCGTACGCTCTTATATTGTAGGACTCTAAGAGAGAGAAACAAAAATTTAAATGGCCATTCTTCCCCGATTTGCACGGTTAAAAAAATGAGTAAAATGTGACCAGCGGATTCTAGACTTTGTTAAAATATCTGTAATTATTAAAAAAAAAACATTCTATAATCTCCGTTAAATAAAAACTAAAGTTGGTAAAAACTGATTAAAAATACCTTTAAGTTCTCGCCACCTAGCCGTGAGTTCTTCAATAAGCCTCTTGAATTCATCCGAGTCTTCGTGGCCTTCGTCGATTAACTTCTGGCCATTGGAGATGACAGTTAAAATCCTCGGCTCATGGTTATCCGTCTCTGTTTTGAGGGACTGGTTCTTCTTTTGCAACATCTGTACGTTGAACAGTGAGTTTCCATAATCGGTGCTCAAAGCCAACGGCATCTTCTCGTGTACCCATAGTTTCTCATCCTCGATGTCGCGGCGGAATTGGAAGGCTTCCTTCTTCTTGGCCAAGTGTCTTTGACGATCCAGTAAGGGAGCTTTGAGCTGTTCGAATCTATGTTCCACAGACTTCTTCTTCTCTTTGATCTCCTCCATCTTATCTGGCACTGTCTTTTGGAGGTACTCGGCTTGTGTCTCCAGCTCGGTAACCTGTTTCGCCTTGACTGCCATCTGAGTCTCGATCATCTGTTGCTTCTGCATGAGAATGTTCACAGATGCCAGATCAGTGCCCGTATCGGTGTTCTCGATTTGTTTCTCCAGCTCGTTCATCCAGGAATCGATATCGTCACACGTCTGGTGTAAGAGAACTTCACGGTTGGCGTCGAAGAGCCGTTCGCCCTTGTCTTTTGTTGTCGTTTGAAGGTTTTCGAATTGGTCTTGCAGTTCGGTCATTTTGGGTGAAATTATTTCGACGAACTCCGGTTTCTGTTTCATGAGTTCCTCGGCCGCGTTCTGTACCGCGAAGAGCCTCTCCTTGTTGGCGGCAATTTCCGCTTCGAAAGCTTGATGGCGGGTCCACTTGGAGTGGATGGTTTTCGCCGAGCGGTAAGTGTCATCTTGGGCGGTGACATTCTTTTCTTGGACCCACTCGCCGAGTTCGTCGCAGTCTTGAAGGAATTGGTGCAACTGAAGTTGGTCTTGAAGTTTGTCCATCTGTTCGACAGCCTTGTCTCTATTAGCGTCTCGTCTGGCGCGGATGCTCTCAGCCTTGCGTTGGATCTTGTCTGCGTCAAAGTGTCTCTCCTCGACGAGGCGATTGGCGAACTGGACGACAGAGTTAATCTTGTCATCGTTGGCTTCCATCGTGGTAAGGAAGGCTTCGTGCTCTTTGATCATATTTTCAGCCTGTTCCAAGTTCGCTGGTGGCTCGATCTTAGCAATTCTATAAAAATATTAATCATTAAGTTCCATGAATAAGCCAATCTGGAATATTTCCAGGCATAGAATCACTACTAGAAACACAGTAACAAATAGAAACATACCTATGCTCCTGATGTGCTAGAAGCACCTCAGCCTGACGAGCATCTCTCTGCAGCAATTGCAGCTCGAGGGACTGCGTGAGCAACTGCTGCCGGTTCTCCCACATCTGCTGCAACTCTGCCCATCCTTCGCGGAGAGCCTTTAGCCGTTCTCGAAGGAACATGTATTGCGGGTCGTCTGCTGTCGATGGTTCCTGGATGGGAAATATTTTTGGATTTACATTCTCGTTTTCTTTGGCTTCTTTTTTTGACTTTTTTTGTATACGAGGGGAAAAATTCAAGTTAGAAACATACCCAATTTCTTCAAAGACACGAACATGTTTTATGTAAAAATATTTGTTTTGATAAAAAGGCAATTAATAGACCTCTACAAAAGTAAAAAAAAAAACTCACGGCAGTGATCTTCTCTCCATACTCCATCATCTTGGCATACTCGTCCTTGTAGTTGTCGATCTCTTCCTTGATGGTCTGGTGTTGAGACAAGAGCTTCTCCGCCTCCGGAAGACTTGATGGAATATCTACAATAAAAGTTCAGTCTCATTACTCCTCTATTGCTTTCCTTTATAAATCTTTTCATATCCCGTATTATCTTACTTATTTTAAACTGAGTTTAGTGGGAAAATCAATTAACGAAATGAGTGGAATATACAAGAGCTTTTTAATTGTTTAATATGTTTTCCAATATATAATTACCTTCTGATGCAACATCGGTCTGGGTCTTCGTAAGCCAGGCCTGGAAGTGATCCACAGAACGCAAGAAGCGATGCAAATCTCCAGCTTCTTCCAGTTTTGAATCGCGCTCTTTGAGCTATAAAATAAAAAAAAAATTAAAATGAATTTAATAAAGAAAAAAAATGCGGTTTAAATATGTATAACCAAACGATAAAACTAGCATGGAACGTGATTGAAAAATTATTACCCAGTCGCACACAAGCGAAACTTTTACCCCCTACACACACTCATACACACACCATAAAAACACCTAAACGGCTCCGTTTAACTAACGATCTTATTAATGCTTAGGCCTTTCGTACGAGTCATTATTTGGCTCAAAAATATTTATTTCTGCTTTAATGAAAAACATTTCTTTTAATATTCAATTGCTCGAGTCAAATCACATTATTATTGTCACTACACTCTTCCAAGTTGTGGTTTACCGACGCCATACACAGTTTGATGATTTTCATTTCGATTTTGAGTGGCAGAAAGTGTATTACATTTAAATAAACAGTCACACGCTAGGAAAGTAATGAAACATCATCGAACGAAGCCATTTGTCTAGTTGTTTGATCAACTGTCTGAAGATCTTTCAGACCGCTAGTTAAACGGCGCCGTTAAATGGCTAGGCTGTTAATTGGCTTCGACATATAAACTGAGCCAAAAAAAATCAAATAAAAAAAAATTATTGGCAGTATGCTGAGTATCGATATAAAAAAGTGTAAAATACTCACCATTTGTGTAAGCTGATCCCAGTTCTCTGTAATAGTGACAACGCGTTCCCGGATAAGCCTTGCTTCTTCCGGATGTTCTCCTTCGATGGAATTGGCCTCGTCCTCCAATGAACTGATGCGGGCCTGAATGGCTGCTAAATCGCGCTCCATTCCCGAGAGACGACGTTGGAGAGTCATCACACCTGGTTAATGATAAGACACAATGTAAAGGGCATGTTGCTTGTTCATCATTCAAACAATTTCTAGTAAAAAAATTATAGTTAACCTATATGTAGTTTAATCTTCTCTTTTTTAATAAACCTGCCCAATTGTTTTACATTTTTAACTTCTCTTAAAGTTTTTGATTTCCCTAGTAGGTCGAAAAAAAAATACTTCATAAAATTAATTTACTTATGTAATCATACCGTTAAGATCCATCTCCAGATTGTCGGTCTGTTGCAGAATGCGTTTCTTGTCTTCAATCCATGAGACGGTCTCACGGCACTCAATGTAGAAGGTTTGTACACCTTGAGCCGATTTCAACTCGTCCTTCTTAGCCTCCGCCTGAGATAACATAAAAATTTACTTCATCCAGAATTACAAAAGTAGTAACGATTTTTTTATACATGTTAATAATTCTTAAATGTTTCAAAAGGTATAGGTATGATCAGAAGTCTTATTACTGTCTCACTTTGGTGTACAGTGAACGAAGACAACAGCAAATCATTTTCTTAATTAGTTTTTATATGGTTGGAATCATTAATAATTCTTAAATGTTTCAAAAGGCTTAGGTATGATCAGAAATCTTATTGCTGTCTCACTTTGGTGTACAGTGAGCGAAGACAACAGAAAATCATTTTCTTAATTAGATTTTATATGGTTGGAATCATTAATAATTCTTAAATGTTTCAAAAGGCTTAGGTATGATCAGAAATCTTATTGCTGTCTCTCTTTGGTGTACAGTGAGCGAAGACAACAGCAAATCATTTTCTTAATTAGTTTTTATATGGTTGGAATCATTAATAATTCTTAAATGTTTCAAAAGGTATAGGTATGATCAGAAATCTTATTGCTGTCTCACTTTGGTGTACAGTGAGCGAAGACAACAGCAAATCATTTTCTTAATTAGTTTTTATATGGTTGGAATCATTAATAATTCTTAAATGTTTCAAAAGGTATAGGTATAATCAGAAGTCTTATTACTGTCTCACTTTGGTGTACAGTGAGCGAAGACAACAGCAAATCATTTTCTTAATTAGTTTTTATATGGTTGGAATCATTAATAATTCTTAAATGTTTCAAAAGGCTTAGGTATGATCAGAAGTCTTATTGCTGTCTCACTTTGGTGAAGACAACAGCAAATCATTTTCTTAATTAGTTTTTATGTGGTTGGAATCATTAATAATTCTTAAATGTTTCAAAAGGTATAGGTATGATCAGAAATCTTATTGCTGTCTCACTTTGGTGTACAGTGAGCGAAGACAACAGCAAATCATTTTCTTAATTAGTTTTATATGGTTGGAATCATCTAGGGAGCGTTTAAGTATTATGTAACGAATTGGGGGTGGGGGGTTTCCCCCTCATGTAAAACGTTACGTTATTGTTAATATATTTTTCGACTTTGCGGTTTGTTACACCACATAATGATAACATCTAGGTATAAAGAATCACTGGGTGGTTATGAAACATTTTACATTGGGTATAGAAAAACGAAATCTCCAAAAATTGCGTGGATACTTGCATACTTTAACTTTAATTGGTCATGGGAATGCATATCTGTGATCGTATTTATAACGAGCATGTAACCTGTGTGATCATACCAGAATCTTTTATTTACCGAAAATTCAATCCAGGACTTCTAACTTATTATGGCGATATTTGACAGCCCCTCTCGGAGGCTTTACTGAAATTAAAACTAAACAAATATATTTACCTTCTCCCTAAGCCCACTCCAGGCCTGGTTGAGCTGAGCCTGTCTTTCTGTAATACGCGGTGCCTCAGGGTGTTCCACGTGAATGAGCTGACGAGCCAACTGGTTCACCACAGCCACTCTTGACGCGTTAGCGTTCATCTCCTTGTCGAAGCCATCGTATCTGCCAAAAAAAAATTGTGAAAATCTGCTACTTTTTTAAAAGGTTTTGTCTCTCTTTCCAAATAAATACAGTATAAATCTATACTAATATTATAAAGAGGAAAGGTTTGATTTTTTGTTTGTTTGTTTGTTTGTTTGTTTGTATGAATTGAATAGGCTCATAAACTACTGGACCGATTTTAAAAATTCCTTCACCATTCGAAAGCTACATTATCCACGAGTAATATAAGCTATATTTAATTTTGAACAAAAATAGGGTTCCGTAAGATATTAGCGTTTTTCGGACACAAGGTGTAAAAAATCAACCAAAAAAGTTACTTATTTTGAGTACCCTGCCTAAACTATTAAAGATAGAACCATAAAATGTTCTAAGTAACTGTAGATCTTATAAATACCTACAAAAAAGTCCGCGACACACTATACCTATCTATGTCGAGTGAGGCACAATAACCATAAATGATATACATGGCAAAACGACGTTTGCCAGTTCAGCTAGTACAGTATAACTCTCTAAAGCTCTATAGCGACTGAATTCTCTGTTGTCTAAATTGTTTTACATCATAGTAGTGAGAAAACCAAAGTAATTTTATAATATTATGTAATTTCAAGTTTAACCCACTGAATTTGCATGTTTATTATCACTCAAGTTAGTACCGGAGGCAAATCTTTCCGTTTTAATACAAAAAATATTCGTTCCTGAAAGCACAAACGCACAGATTTCCTATACCTTTTACTATATTTATAACGAAGTTTTCCATATAACAAATTATCATTATTGTATAACATTAACTATTGGATTTTAAAATAGCTACTTCCCAAATACTCTTCTTTAAGCTAACCTGTGTTTCATAATCTCCACATCGTCAATATCCTTCGGTGGATGCATAGTATCCAGCATTCGATCCTTCTCCGCAATCCATTGGTCCGCCGCATCAGCTTCAGCCAACAGCTTGTGCAAAGACAGGGCGTCGAGTAGACGCTGCTTGCGTAGACGTGCGAGTTCCGAGAGCTCGTTGAGACGCGCGTCCATTGCTCCCAAACGATCGCGTACTTCAGCGCTGCTCGCGTCTTCCGGACTAAGTTCGCTTGCCTGTAATTTATTTACATATATACATACTGATAAAACAATTTCTAATCGTGAAATTATATTATATTCATATCTTTAAGAGTTATATAAATTCTTCTGCATCACAAAATTGTGTACTCTTTTCAGATATATGGACATTTTATTAGTATTTCACAGTAATGTTTGAATATTACTAGCCAATAAGTAAGTTAAAAATGATTAATACAACTAACAGAAAGCCAAGAAGTGGGCTACCGCAAATAATTGTAAATGTCCTAAATACATTTGGGATTTTTTACTCTTAAAATCTTTTTAATGGCAATGGTAAGACAACTTCTTTTCTTCTTCTCTCTTTCTTCTTTTATTCTTCTTTTGTGACTTGAATATCGTTGAAATTAAATTACTTATAGTTAAAACTTATTGGTGTTAGATGGAAACATTAACTTGATTTGTATAAACTCTTACTTTCATTTAGATACAATAAAAAATATGGTACTTGTGAATATTTGTTAATTTAAAAGGCTTATGTGAAAATGTGAGATTTTTTTTTTGTTTTTTTTACTCTTGGCTCTAACAGGATTTGAGCATTAGCCAGCTTATTGTTGGTTATGTAAATCGTTATATGTAAAAACAATAACTCACTTGTTGCTTAAGTTGTTGAATAACGTTGGCATAGTGTTTCAGCTCGTCTGTAACGTCTTTGTGTTTTTTCAATAGACTCTGCACTTGAGCCTCATCTACACCAGTGTCTTCGGATGAAACCAACCTAAGAAGAAAAAGGAAAAATGTACAAACATAAAAGTAATTCATACATTCTATGTATTATAATATCCTAATAATTGAAGACTTATTTTTTATTTCAACGTTTTATTTACTAGTTTGAGACTAAAGAAAAATCATACTATAGAAATGTTACCAAAATTTATTACCGCTATAATCGTATCGAAGCAACTATGTTGAAAAATAAATTAAAATTGTATACAAAAATATATTTTTCATTTCGTTTAGGACAAAATCTACTATGAGAAACAATTTAAAAAGTCGTTAAGATATGAATCTATATAATTATAAAAAAGATACAAATATATCTATATATTATATTACTATGTATAATATTGATTGATTTTATGAAAAAAAGTACAACCGAAATACACAGAAAAACAATGTATACTGTTGGATTATATATTCTTACCGCAAAGTATCAAGCATCCATTGGTCAATATCATCAGCGTCAGCGAACAGCTGGTGATAACGTACAGCCGCATCCAATCGGTTGTTACGGAGAGACACCACATCCAAAAGGTGGTTCCATTGCGACAGGATGTCTCGGAGACGCTCCTGTAAAGAAAATTTAATTAGATCGAAAGGGGTTTCACTGGTGATCTACGTGTAATTGCGATCTCGGCATCCGAGATTTTGTACAACGCGATCCCCAATTATGCTATATCAGCGCTAAAGAGTAGTGTTATGCAGGGTGGACTTAGTGCTATTTTCTTTAAATAATAAAATATTTGTTTCTCGATCTATCGTTCCACAAGTGAACGCTTTTTAAGTAAGTTTTTTTGTACCGTCATGCTACCAGCTACCACCTATCGAGATATTTCCCAATACGTGAAGAAGTGTGTTAGTATTGGAATTAAACGAAAGTACGAACTATACAAATCAGAAACTCATTATATTTCTAAACTATATTTGTATAGAAGAAAATATAAGAATAGATAAGGTTTGTCAAATACGATAAAAAGTATAACTTATTTAAGACTTAATTAAGCATACAAATGTGCTGGACACAAGTAAGAGAAAGGGAAGAATTAACATACATCATAGTGATGGAAAGAGTAGCAGATGAGGCATTGAGAGAACGATATATGAAGGTAAGCCGGAGTAGAATAGAAGAACGAAGGATAGATCAACATGGTGACATTTGGAGAAGACATTTGTCAAGAGACAAGCTGATTTTTTTCATTTATTCATGTAGGTAACATAATGTACATTTATGAACGTCAAAAAAAGAAATATACATTAAATGCTTCTAATTTTACATTTACTGCTAGTTCTCAAATCAAGGGCGTAGAACGGAAGGGAAAAACTTAACAATAAACTCTCCGCCACTCTTTTTAATCGCCAAGTTTTTTCTTTTACACAACGTTTGTAAGGAGCTGCAATCATTACACTATGTTCCATATGACATCTTGAGTAATAAGAAAAACTAAAATAAATTAAAAACAAAGATTTGTCCTCTATCAGCAGGTGGCATGGTGCTCTTAGCACGCACTTACCTACTCGTGGGAACAACACAGGATTAGTAAATGAATGAAAGAAATTCAGCAAAATGTTATCTAAGTACCTGTATCCTATCGGCTCCAAAGTGTCCCTGCGAGATGAGTTCGTCTCCAACAGCGGCCACATCCATCAATTGCGGCTCGTGAGATGCCACATCCGCTTCCAGCGCCTTGTGCTTGGATATCAGCAGGTAAACTAAAAAAAAAATATAACTTATTGCGACATTCCTAGAAGAATTTTCTTAAAAAAAATAGATTTTTTCGTCGATTTAGACCGGCTTAATTGTGTAATAAAGACGATCTGACAAAAATGTTATTCAAAAAAATGTAATATTATAATGAATTAAATTAAATTAAAAATACTGCTCATAAAAATTCGGTTCTAATGTATCTCCAACCTAAAAGACTAATATATATATATATATCATATATCATACTAATAAATAACTCACCACTTTCTGAATTGTCTTTACGTTTTTTTAAATAGATAGAAAGAAAGCCAAACTTTATAATAATAACAGGTAAATAAACAACATATTTACAGTTGACATTGTCTTCCTTTTGACATATTAACTGCGTATCATTTCTACGATAGACAATTTATAATTAAACTATTTTTGCACATTAAGAATATCTTCTGTATGGTGAATGTATGTAAAGCTTATAATGTTAGTAAATATTTTGTTTTTCGGACCCTTGGAAGAAAGATATTTAAAAAAGAAATAGAAAAAAGGTTTTGATTGTCCTTCAGTTAAAAGGCAATTAAACTGATTTATACGTAGCAATATAAACAAAAAAACATGTCGAATTGAAAAACAATTTTTTTAATTCGGTTAATAAACCCCATTCAAATTCAAGTCAAAGTTAAACTCTAAATGCAAGATACTTTGCAACACACTTACCCGTAGTAAGATCATGTCCAATGTCATCAACGGAGACGATCCTCTCCTTCTCCTTAATCCAGTTCTCTTCATCAGCCATGTCCCAGTAGAACTGCCACAATTTACGGCTGTCTTCAAGTCGCTTCCTACAAATCAAAATTGCAATTAATTAATTTTATTAAAATTGAATTTTTTATTATTAAATTATTTTTAAAAAAGTGTTTTGGGTTAATTATTTTTAATTGTGTTAACTTACACTTTATATTGATAAACTGCTCCTTTTTAAAGTCGGTAAATAAGGATAATAACAGTAATTATAATATACTAGCGGATCCGACAGACGTTGTCCTGTCTATACGTCTTTAATTTCAAAATTTCAAACTTTTTTTAATAAGCTAAAACATTCTGGACCATTTTGATGAAAATTATTATTCAAATGTTATGACAATATCTAACGATCCAGCACATGGTCTACAATAACACAATGATAACCAAACTTTTTTTAAATTTCGGGACAGACTAAAATTAAAATTCGAATATTATTTAAAATTTGACAGTGCGATGGTAGCGCCGTCTGTCGGATCCAATGTAAAACATTCCAAAATCAACAACTACTAATTAATTAAAAAAAACATTGTCCAGCGGATAAAATTGTGAATCTAAACCATTCTCGAATCTCCACGAACACACACAAAAAATTTCATCAAAATTGGTCCAGTCGTTTAGGAGGAGTTCAGTCACATACACACGCACAAAAGAAATATATATATTAAGATCTGTATGAATAATGCATTAGGCTTTTGATGAAGACTTTTTAAATACTACTAACCTTCTCTCAACAGCCAGATGAACCAGTTCAGCATATGCATTCTCCAGCTGCTGAATTCTCTCTACGGTGATGGCAGGGTCACATGGACGGTATCCACCTTCCTCTTGCTCCAGGAATCTCTGAGATTGACCTACTACGACCTGATAAAGAGACAATTTAAGTTTAATACCTACTATTTTTATGACCAATCACAGCTCAGCAAGTGTCGAAACTAGAGTGTAGTCGAGACGCCATCTTGACTTGCTTTTTTTTTTTTTAAGTCTTTATTCATTTAAGTTGGTACATCTTTCTTTTCATAGTGTAAGATTTGGGAACCCTTTTAAGTAAATATACCTGTGTTAGGGTTCCCAGCTCTTCCATAACAAAGTTAATTACTTAAAATAATTTAACCAGTTCATTTCCTTTTTATTTTTTTTACTTGTTAAACCTTGGAGAACAACTTGGGACCATGAGACGTTAGACCAAGTTGGGTCGGGTATATTGTGATTAAAAGCGAGATTTTTATTTATACTGTTGATAGGAATCAATCTTAATCAAATATTGTACGATAATTATTCGTGTATTATGTGCCAACACTACCCAAATGACGCCCACTAAAAGCGCTGTGAATATCAATGGAGTGGGATAATTCTCCAAGATATATAATTACACAGTTATTTTTCATATTAAAAGGAAATTAGCCCGCAGACTATTGTAGTACAACAATTTTCGACTACTATAATATATTCATCAATCGAGATAATAAGGTAATACAGAGAATGAATTACTTGCAATCCTATACAACACATTTTCAAATCTTTGAGAGATTAAAAGGAGAGCATACTCCTCCTTCAAAAGCCGGCAACGCATCCACTAAAAGTAGGTTTGCCCCCCTAATCTATAAAAAAAGTTTTAATACCTTCACACGTTCTCCCAATACGTTGATGTCAGCTTCAACTAATGCATGCTTCTGCAGCAAGTCCTCCACTCCCATCAAATGTTTGCCGTAGTCATCGGTCAGGAGACGCATCTTGATTTCTTCCATGGAGTCCAGGATGTACAGCATTTCCTGTTTAAATTTGGTAGGTATTCGTAATTTATGTAACAACAAGTTAACAACACTAAAACTGTATAAAAATAAAAATTAAAAATATTCTGATGATTTTTTTCATAATTCTCTTTCCATCAATATCAGTCAAAATTACTAATTTCTGGAATACTGGATATTAAAAAAGATCTGAATAAATCTCCTAATACCTGGAAGTTCTGTTGCAGATGCAGGCTTAGTTCAAGACGAGCTCGGCGTGCACGAAGCAACTCGAGCAAATACGCCCACAGACGTAGTACGTTGTCGCGACGAGCGCACACACGCTCAATGTCATGATACCTGCAATTAATAAATTATATATTTCAAATAGTCTTATTTTTTACTTTCATTATTATAATATAAACAAATATCACTGTAAACTTAACCTTTTAATAGATCTACAATCATCGAAGTATTATCGTACGTTATTAATCGTTCGTAACGCGCCGCGATGGATTTCTGTACCCTCTCCCCTAAGATAAACGTTATGTTAATTTTTTTTACCTAAAACCCACAATTATGTGTTGAAAAGTCCCGAAAAATAGATAAATAGCTTAGTATTTGTTTTAATTGCTTTCATAATATTGAAAAAAATATTTTTATTAGTAACACATAGCTCCCAATACCTTTAAATAAGCAAAGTTAATATTTTCACAAATTATTTTCTGTAATTATGATATCCCTTTATTGTAAACTAGTGACCCGCCCCAGCTTCGCACGGGTGCAATGCTGATGAAAAGCAGGTTTTTATTATGTATTGTTATTTCCGTCGCTGGAAAGCTCCGATAATATACGCGACATATATCATATAGACATATACCATCACGGACTTTTCTGTTGACCTTTTCAATGTGTACAATACTTAGTACATTATTTTGATTAAACTCGTAGGGTTCAGCCTGCGTTTGCAATGTAAGCGGAAAAAATGTAATTATTTACGACATCACATTAGAAACCTCAAAAGTAACAGTACTTCTCCACTATTTATTGGATGATATTATACATATAAACCTTCCTCTTGAATCACTCTATCTATTAAAAAAACCGCATCAAAATCCGTTGCGTAGTTTCAAAGATTTAAGCATACAAAGGGACATAGGGACAGAGAAAGCGACTTTGTTTTATACTATGTAGTGACCCATAAATCTTTCATATATAATATACACATCAACCCACCTTTCGGCCTGTAGTTCCCCACAAACAGCGACCACAGCCTGGACTCTTTCCTCGTACGCGAAGATATCAGTTTCGATAGCTTCATGCTTCTTAGCTGCCGCCTCCACTGCTGTTAAATCGAAGCCAAAGTTATCTTGACTGACCAATCGTTGGTTCTCAGATAACCATGTTTCACGCATCTGAGCCTTGCGATTGAATCTGAAATAAAAAAGATTATTAATTAAAACACCACTGCAAACTGAGCTAGGATTGTTTTTGCCCATTCAACGTTGAAGACATTGGAGTACGTATTTGAAATTAAAATTAATTTCAAATACGTACTCCAGCGTGCACGCGCCGTGCGAGAAACGCATTTTTTGATTATGCAATTAAATATTTTATTTCCAAAATAAAAACTGTATTCATGACAAAAGGGTTGTGACATTCATCTATCGCTAGTAAAATGTGTGGCCTTTCTATTTTTGTATATTATAGTTAACCAACATTTTATCTAGTTACCCAGAACACACTAGTGTGTTGTGGGTAAATAGATAGGCCGCACATTTTACTAATATTTGGCATAAATATGAGAAGAGATTATACTAACATGCTAACTATGCTTTTTTCGATACATTTTTGACCTACGTTCGACTGAAAGCTGTTTTTTTTAATCTAAATGACTTATTAAATTGTCTACAACGTATCAAATTTTCGTTTAAGTATCAATTTATTTTTAACAACTCTAATGCAGAGTTGACAAGTAACGTTACAAACGGAAAATCAAATATCCATAATATTTGCGTTCAATATGGAACCATCTAAACATACCTAGCAGCCAACTGCTCCAACTTCTCCTGTCTTATCAACTCTTCTCTCAAAGCCAATTCCCGTTCGTGCTCCGACTTCTCAAGGCGTTCCCAAGCACGATTGATGTCGTGTATCATACGACCCTCGCGTGGCGTATACGGCTTCTGATTGGCCGCTCGCATACGAGACTGGAGAGTGAATAAGAGTACTTCCAAGTTTCCTTTCTCTACAAACCTGTGGGAAAAGATGAGTATTAGGTAAACGTCATTGGAGCATAGCGTATTGCTATAATTATATGTTTTTTATATTGTTTAATTGTGGTGATGGCTTAAGCGTATATAGAGCAGTTTTCAATGGGAAGGTTATAAAAAATTTAAAGTGTATATAGACCATAAGTTTTCACAACAATTATAAATAAATTAACTGTTCCTATCAGTAATTATTATGATAATTATTATAATATTTAAATTACATACTTATATAGATTGAGCTGTTTTTATAGGTTTAAAATGTAATTTTAGCATTAATCAGACTTTACAGTATATTCAATAAATTAAGCAAATTGTTGCTTAAATGGCTATACAATATGACAGCATATAAAGTGACTCACTTGGGCGGTTTCTCCACAGTACGATAGTTAGCAAACTGAATCAGTTGTTGTCTCACTCCCTCCAATGAGTTAGCGAATGTTCTGTCTCCGAGGGCTTCGATGGTACGCTCGATCCATTGCAGAAGATCACTGTGTTAAAATTAAAATAATATAAAGGATATAAATATTTTTAATGTTTTTATCTAGAATAGTTGGTGTGGGAGTTATTTGGATATCGTATTAGTAATTACTGTTAAGATAGAAAAATGTAGTGAAAAAAAAAAATAATAAAAAATATTTATAAAAAAATAATAAAAAATTGTTATATTATACAATTTTCATAATCAAATTTTCATAAAAATTATGATAAAAATATTAAAATATATAATTTAATTAGTTTCGCAAGCGAGTATGCACATTTCCGGCTAGCTTTTATTTTTTTATTGATTTCCATATATACTATACATTAATTATAATATATATTATATTTTAGTGTAACCTTAGTAGAAATAAAAATATAAAATAAAAATATTTTGATCAGTCTCACCTAGTAAGTGTCTCGTACTCCTGCATCATCTTCTCATTCTCCATAGCGATGCCCACAACTTTGCCAATACGCTTCCCTTGAACAGTTTCTTGCTTCATCTTGCTGAAGTAATGGTAGTACGTCACCACGTATGTTATTATGGACTTCTCGTCAGGGTGCTCAACCGCGATATCTGTAAAAAATGTGCGTTTGAACTAATGAAATGACCATTTATTCTTTAACCCAAAATGGGACATTGGTTTAAAAAAGTAGTAAGGAAAAAAACACTATTCTAAAGTTAGTTCGCTTAGAAGTTAGGTACTTAAAATGTTTAATTATATTAATATTTACCAGAAGAACAAATTTGTTTTAATATAGCTGGTGACGATTGCAAATACGACTGAAACTTTTGGCACATTTTTTTACATTCTACTGCTTAAATTTTCCAGCGGTTTTTGAAAACGGGACAATTTTGCGTCCTTCAGTTCATTTTGGGGACACCCGTAATTGTAATTGGGGACAGTCCCGTTCAAAACGGGACGTCTGGTCACATTAGGAATGAAGCGAACATAATCCTTCTGATCAATGTTACAATGGGTATTCGGTGTCGTCATAAAATGGTTGCTAGAGAAACGTCATGTTGATTTTCAGTATTAAAAAACATTGAAGATACCCCCATCCAAGCTATTAAAGGTGCTTTTAATTGTCACTATTTTTGATAACCTCACAAACTTTTATAAGACGAGTTCCATAAACCACTTATTCAACTGTCCAATTTCACTAGTAATAACTGTTGTCTCTTTCCTTCCAATTGTGTTTACGTTGCGATTAAGAGAGACAGGTGATTAATTTAAACTAATAAAACTGGTGCAATTACAATGAATTATTTTTTATAAATGAGTTGGTTAATCTACTATATATAAATTAACTATAGGTAAATTTTTTAACTTTATTTTACTTTTATTTTCTCGTTCATTCTGCGTATACGTACGTAATTTGCATAACGTAAATACTCGTTCCAGTATGTACGTAATAAAAATACAGTTTCGCCCCTATTAAAACATACAAAGTTACATGACTTTTTTTTTTAATTCTCCACCTCTATCTCCAAATTCGTATACGTAATACTTAAAGGCATCCAAATCAACTATTATCAAATCCTACCTTCAGCATCAAGCAGCTTGGTAAGCCCCAACTTATCTTCAGCAACATTAAAGGCATTGTTCAAGTTGTGCATCGGATTACTTCTGTGCAGTTTTTCAAACTGAATCAAATCTGGTCTATGCTTGTGAATGATCGCATTGAAGGCCAAACCATCGCGCCAGGACGTTGTGAAGTTACGAACATTGACGTTGTTGTAACCAGCCGTCTTCATCTGACACCAGAGTAGCAGAGCGTCCTTCGCCGATTTCGTTTCTTTATTATCGGTCTCTTCAATTGTAATGTCTTGAATCTGCAAGTGAATTTATGCAAGGATCAAAATGATTAAGGCATTATTACTTTTAATGTCAAATTTACGCGAGTCAATTAATTTAAAAAAAAATAAAGACAATTGTGGGGACTGGCAACACTGCGCGGGAGACGGGAGTCGTTATCACGAGCTAATGGCAAACCTAGTATTAAACGATACATTGTATTAATTTAATAAGTTTAAAAATACATGTGTGTTCAAATATAAAGGTTACATTTCTACCAGCACTACACTCATACAATGTAAATGGACTTACTGCTAAAACCTATTTCTGAGACAACCCTAACATAAACAAAAAATAAACAATACAAAACTATTTAAGTAATATAAAAATAAAGAAAAAAATAACAAAGGTTTATTGTTAAAATGTTGTTAGTTACATTACGTTAATTGACTTAAATGTAAAAGGAAATCCGTCTGAATTTAAACTCCTTTGATAACCTAGGTTGTAACGTAGGTGCTAACGTGCGAAACAGCGAACAACTTTATACATTTAAATTCAAGCAAATAATTGTAAAATTGTGATTTTTCTATACCAATTGATACTTGATTAAATTTTTCTAATGAAACCACATCACAGTTGCAGACAGCAGAGTTCTTTTATAGCCGTCGATTTTCTAAGAGTGTCTAACCAATTTATGAAAAGAAAACTTAAAAATAATCAAGTCCCATTGTACCCGTAAAAATCTAAAACATCTTCTTTATAAAATAGAAATAGATCTTAAATAGAAAAGTATTAAAATCAGTTACAGCGCCATCTGTTATTTATTACAACTGAATTACCTGGAACCGCAAAATAATGGTCCATATAAGTCCGAGGTTAAGTCGAGGGTTTCCATCGACTATGTCATGAGACCCCATGTTCTCCAGGTGTACTCGTTGTTCCCGCAGGAACTGCAGAGCTTTGTCAACATTCTCCAAGCAGTGAATACGCATCTTGCCTTTCGTTGGTCGAGGCTGTAAATAAATTTAAGTTATCAATGACATCACAAGAGTAGATGAGCATGTAATAATAATGCAGCGCTTTTTTCCATTATTCTTAAATTCCATTTCAAATGTTAGTACAGTCAAAACCGTTTACATTGTTTAGAACAACAACCGGTTATATTGACCAAAATGAAAAATCCCGGCTGGATTCTATTAGACCGCCTTATAAAAAAACAACTGATTTTGTTAATGTAAGAAAATGATAATTCATTACGTCATGTCTTTTTATTATAATCTTCATGTGAAATAAATAAAATGTAGTTTTATTTCATTCATGAGTATGTAATACACATACAATAATTATTATTAGGTACTTCATAACAACGTCATCGGCTTTTACAACTATCAGTTTTTACGACTATATAATATAGAAGACTGTTTTTCCTTAAATGTTATTAGTAATTAGTCGCGTAGATATGGACCCCTCTTAGGTCCAACCCTGGCCAGATGTCTACTATCTTTACCAATAATAGTCAGCCAGTTTGTTCCTGCAATTTCTATTAATTCATCAGCCCACCTTTATGCCTATATTATGGTGAAAGGAAACAAGGAATTTAAATGTGAGTGGACAGACGTACAAACAGAACTTGCCGATGTTTCGTTTTATTTCCGACCTCTGAGATTTCGCCGCCGATATTTGAATGGGTTTATATCGTTTTATACGTGCAATAGAATAATTACAATTATATGTTATATATATCGTTGGGGTTAGTAGGTATATAAGTTCTTAATCTATTTACTTAATGTACTGTCCATCACACTATAGTAACCTTTATTTTCTGAATATACATATTCAGAAAATAAAGGTTACTATAGTATACAATAAATAATTAAGATTTATGCGACATTATAAACAATAATTGAACTTCTTTTTACTAGAATATCAGTATACCTTTCAAAACGAATAAACAATCTAAAACTTACCAATCTCTCTCCCGAGAGAACTTCGAGTAGTTTGATGAGGTTCTTGCCATCTCGCATGTCCACATAGAGGTCGCCGATACGGCACCCCACCCGCACCAAGTGAGAATTCACCCATTTCTGGAACGTCTTCTTTTGGACGCTCTCTCGTTCGTCTGGAAATATATACCGGAATGTCAATATTGGACAATCTTGAAAATAGCTCCCACAATAATCACATCGACTCTAATTCCCTTAAGAAATGACGTAAAACGTACAATTTGGTCACGTAGTTTAACACAAGCAAACTTAGAACTTTTCCGAGGGAAACCATACATCTGACCCGATGTTCAGAGGTACCTTAAGAATCACAATTTTACCGCAAGTGCAATAGAAAATAAGAAAGAACGTAAACACATCAACCGCCAATGTGGTAAACCGGGACGTGGGCATCTCAGCTTTGTCCCCGAATGCTCACAGCCAGCCGCGTCCAGCGACATATCACCAACTGGGCCCACATCAGTAAATAATATTGCACGTAATATAAGACTATCAAATGTCCGCACACAAGCGGAACTAGACCGGAATGAACTTATGCAGAACAGCGTAAGTAATTTTTTTATGATCTCAAAGTTCTTTCGTGCCTTTAATACAAATTCCTCGATAATAGGCCGCGAACATTCAGCGGATATTCGTCTATTGCATAAATATTTTTAACAACAGGACAGTAGATAGAGTTTGCCTCTAGATCATTAAAACTACCGTTTAGTTCCTTTGTAACCGACTATGGGCGGCGGTCAATAGTTTTCCCGCTTAGGCATTGCATACTAGTTCGCCAGTAAGCAATATCTGCCCCATAAAAATACTATAGCAACGTGTCTAAGCAACGAGCGCCAAATTCCGAACCGCGCCCTATTCGCACTGATCCTCAACTGCAATCCAAACGCACCTCTAAGTTCCAAAACCACTTTATCATAGTAAAGCTCCAAGCCGGGCACTTCAATATCTATTCCTCTCTTTATGAGATCGTAACACTCCGTCGATGTCATATCACCAACACAGACTGAACTGCGAGGCTAAAGAGCAGCAATTAGAGCGACAAAATACAGCCACAGGACAAGGATATTCGACACGCACGCTCCAGATGTCGTCAACCGGTTTAATATTGATAAACTTGGGTTATTTAATTGTCAATATCCAATCCCATCACATTTCTAGCAAAGCATAACTCTAACAGATACCGGAGACAAATCAAATTCATATTTCTAGAGAAACACGTGACTATCGTGAGAGCGTCTTGGCGCATAATGTTCCTCACGATAATAACCTGAGTTTTTTTTATCAGATACCTCGCATCTGATAACCGCGTTGTTGGTGTATTCCAAACCGAGACACCAAATACAATATTTAATAAACCAAATGTTTAGCATACGTACTATTTATAGGGAAAAAGGAAATCACCTCACAATAATTGATAAGTCCAGAGTTAATAATAATTTGTATTATACAAGCTTTGATGTATTCAATGAAGCTGGATATTATGAAATCATAAATAAATTGCTGTAATACAACCGTTATCAGTTTAACAATAACTACTAGCCATATCACAACTTTATCACTATATTGTAATCGTTACACACCGTTAAGAAATGCATATTGTTTGTAAGTGACCATATATTATATACTTAATTGATCTCTCTGAAACAGTGCAATTATTCCATATTTATTTATTAAAGCACACCGTATTATATATATATACTAGCAGACCCGGCCAAGCGTTGCTGTGGCTTAGGTTTTTGTTATACATTTTTGTATTACAAAGGTAAACTATTCAAGGAAAACGGTTGGAGAACTAATGTGAAACGTTGGTACTTTTAACACAGCGCCATCTGTTAGAATTGTATCAAATAATAAACAAATATTTGCAATAAAATAATATTGAGTGTATAAATTGAGATGTAAGCTATCCTATCTTTCAAGTTAGATCAAACTGCATACGGTGTGCAAATTCGATTGATATCAGTTCGGT